>NC_090296.1:109462366-109769866 GCF_039906515.1 Pseudorca crassidens
TAAAGACGATTTAATTTACATGTATTATTTCCGATGGCTGAAATTTCAGATTAAGAACTACGAACGTTATATTAACGGTACAGGTAAAACCTTCAGCATATGTCAGTTACACAGTAGGTGCTTAATACGTGTTAGTTGTTAGCTGTTGTACTGTTACCATATATAAATTTAACTGGACATTGACTCTGTGCCTTTAAAATGTCTGGTCCCAACTGTCATGCAAATATTTTCAAAGAGGCTAAATATTCTCGGAAATTCAACATGAAATGAGAACTCAGATTTACACAGTGCAAAAACTTTTATGAACTGTTTTTATAAAGTTTCAGCTGCTGCGTTTTGCTGGTGAAGAAATGGAAGCTCAGCCAGTGTTAAGTGTGTCACTCAAGGCCACAGAGCCAGGATGGAACCAAAGGAGGAATCAGACCTAGCCAAGCTGTCTGACTTCCAATCCTGACGTCCCAGTGCCTCTCTGTTTCTTCTCTGCAACATTCTAACATGTTTTCAGTTTATCCCATTTGTTTACTCCACTGAGTAAAGGACAGTTTACATATGTACGCTCTCCAAAGGGGCCACATGATATCTGAAGTTGCAGTAATTGTAGGCAAAGCTTTTAAGCGGGATAGTGTATTACTGAAAACAGACAATCATAAACAACACTGTAATCGCTGGCACAATTTTAAACCATATTTCTTTACCTAGTTTTGTTTTCTTTCTTCACCAGATAATAGATAATTTCACCAGCAGGTTTGTAATAAAAGGAAGCAGGGAAAGTATAGAGTCTCTCCCTAGAAATTTAATAGCATTATGTTCAGGGATGAGTAGAAGTATTTCTCTTATTCTGATCATGCTTTGCCCACAGTATGAACTCGATAAATGCTTGTTCAATCGAATTATTATTACAATAGCTTGTTGCTTTTTTCCACTGGGCAATAATAACTTTCATTTGTATAATGCTTTCCAGCTTACAAAGCACATTCTTCATATATTACCATTTTATTCTCACCACAATTCCAAAAGGTAGATATTAATTTCTTCATTTTACAAATCAGGCAGCAGAGGCCCAGATAAGTTAGATCATTTGCCCAAGGTCAAAACTGCTCACAAGGCGTTGACTTGTTACAGGACACAATGACAATTTAGAAGAAAACTGGTCTTGCAGGGGAGGCAGTATGGCAGAGTGGTTAAGAGTTTGGGCTTTAAACTCTAACTGCCTTGGTTTAAATTGTGCCCCTGCTATGAACTAGCTCTGTGCCCACACTCAAGAAACATAACACATTCTGTGCCTCAGTTTCCTCTTGTGAGAAATGAAAATACCAACAGTAGCTACCTTGGGGTAGCTGAGTGCACATCTTAAGGACTCCATAAATAGTAGTTGTAATTGTTACTATGATTACTCTTTCTGTCCTGGGAAAAGTATTTTAGCAGGTCCCATCATCCCTTCAATTATGAAATATTACACATCTAGTCTGCTTTAAACAGTGGAAGGAGCTATAAGTTAGAGACATGAGTCTACGGCTCAAGCATCTGAAGGCCTGGGTGCAAGTCCTGGTTCTGCCCTTTATCAGTTACAAGGTCACGAGACATTCTCCCATCTTTGGGACGGCCGATGTCTGCTGTGAAACGGGACAGTAACTCTACTCCTGTCAGCCTCACAGTGTTGCTGTACGAAGTCAAGTGAGATTTGAAGGGAACACACTACACAGTGTACCAGGTGTGATGCAAATTCATTCATTCATTCATCCATCCATTCATTCATTCACAGCCTGTTGGCAGCATGCCTGCTGAGTGCCAAGTACCGTGCTGAACAGTGGTGATTTAAAAATGCTCAGGATGGCAGAGGAGACAGACATGTAAAATGATAAATGACTACACTAGGATATGAACTCACATAAGGTATTATTACAATGTGCCGATGACTGAAATAGATACCCTGGGGGCTCCAAGGGTGCTTTAAAAATGTGAATGCCGCCTACAATCCTGTTGGAGAGAAAAGACTAACATCCTCTCAACGCCCACATTTAGGAACTTTGCCAAGAAAGGCAGGTGAGGACTTCATTGTGCCTGCCACCTTTCTTCTAGGAGGAAGCACTAGGATGCAGGGGGCCTCTGTAGCTTCAGTTCCATCAGGCCTATGACATCCCATGACTCCTCGGCTCTTTCTCCCAGCAGGGCAGTGGTGAGACCCAGTGTCCCAGGATGTGCTGTAGTTCAAGTAGACACTTACTGAAGACCTACTACATGCCAGCCTTTGTGTCTGCTAAACAGAGATAGAAAGGACACTTTGCTCAGACCCCGAGGGGACTGCAGTTCAGTGGGGCAGGCACACTCACATATTAATTATTCCAGAATTAGGTGCTCATGGATGAGATATAGGTAAGCAAAGGGCTCAGTATCAAAATGGTGCAAGGCCCCTTGGCCCAACTGGAGGTCAGAGAAGGCTTCCTAGAAGAGGTGACAAGCTGATCTTGGTCTTAAAGGGTAAAAGTTAGTTAGATGGAAAGAAAATGGTGGGGAGGGTGGTAGGACAGAAAAGGGAAGAACACAAACTAAAGGTAGAAACTATTCTGCAAGGGAAAACCACTTATCCCAGTGAACTGCTACCTTTCCTCTCAAATCTAAATACCTGGTCTCAAAATACAATCACATTATGTCACCTACTTTTCATGGTTTGTCTTATAAGGAGCTTTGCAAACACAAGTAATATTCAAAATTATCTGTGAGGTGTGTTTGATTTCAGAATCATCTTCTTTTATTTCCCTCAACCAAGAGGGAAGAATTAGTGATCCACTTTGATTCAACGTCTCCTTTGCAACAGTTCATCTACTTTATTTCTCCAATTGGACAAATAAATTATTCAGAAACCTGACTATGAGAGCATGCGAATCTAAAATCTGAGCTAGAATATTGGTGGTCAGAGGTTCCTTCCTCTCTCATTACAGAAGATGTTTGATATAAATATTAATTTTCCTGAAGTGGTGATGGCAGAGATTTCATACAAAGGATGTTCATACTGGATTAAACATCAGACTCAAATTACCTGAGTCTTCACGGGTACAGAGAATCAAATTCCATTTCATCCTGATAAGAAGCTGCCCTGGAGAGTCATTCTGGATTTAGCAGGCTAATGTGGTCCACGGCCTCTTTACCAAAACATATGACTGTCGAAAATATTACTCTGGCCTAATTGCCTTGGCTAGAGGTGGGGCAAGAGGGAAGTGGAATTTTATAATAACCTATATAGTGTAACTTCTGCCCCAATACACAACTATTTATTAATTGCCTAGTATATGCCAGGTGTGAGATCGATGCTCATTCAATGATACCTTATAGTACTTAAACTTCCTAAACACTCCCCTCCTCCCCCCAGAGAAAACTGAACCACAGAGGGAATAAACATGTTATTCAAGGTCAGGTAACTAGGACTTAGTGACGACTGCTGTGAGAATAAATGAGATAAAACATACGTTAAATGCTTAGTATGGTGATGAATAGCTACGCAATAATGGTGGCCACTGTCGTCATTAAGAAAATCTAACAGATCTCATGTCCACAAAATGTATCACTTGGAAAGTGTACCATGTGGGAAGAAGAGTCCTGATTGTTGGCCAGGATATGACACAATGTTTGATGTCCGCTCAGCAGGTGTGCATAGCACCTTGGCTCCGGCACACTCTTGGGAGGCTGGCAAGACCTAAGACAGGCAGCAGCCCTCACCCCTCTGGGTCACGTGGGCCAGATTCTCCCCCAACAAACCAAAGTATCACAACTCTTCAGACGCTGTCAAAGTCTACAATATTGGCACACCCACTACACCTGTACCTGCTAACAGATCCTATGGGCGCGTTCCAAGGTTAATTATGTGCAGGATTTTGGAAACTTCAAAAACCAGCATTACTAGCCTGTGCAGTACAGCCATTCCTATTGGGCATTTTTGTGCAGAAGGAATAGAAATTAAGTGTCCCTTTCTTTCCCTTTATGTCTATTGGACAGGGGGCTCTATTAGATATTCTGTGGCTGTTTGTCTCTGTGTGACAGATAGAGTGACGAATAGAAATACGGACCCAAAGAGGTCAAAGAATATGTTTTTTAAAAACACTGTTTCCCCGAAACATTCAGATAATGGCAGTGAAAGTGGGCAGCTTAGCCTGCCTAATTTGAATTCTGGAACTCTGAAGGAGAGGCTCAAAAGCCCTGGGCTTGAATCCTACTTCAACCATGAACTTGATAATGACTTTGTTTCAATTTCCTCATCTATAAACAAAGGTATTAGACAAAATCAGTGTGTCCTGAAGCTCCACAGAACACAAGTGCTGGGAGAGGTTTCTGGGAGCCTTAACATAAAAGGGTTCTTCACAAAAATAAAAAACAAAAACACAACAACAAAACCCCATAAATAGGGCTAATGTTTACATCCCTTTCTTGGAGTGTCACAGTGCTACTGGTAGCTTATTAAAGAGTCTGAGATTCCTGATGCAAACAGACCTGTTATTGTTCTTCAAGCCACCATTTCCAAATTTAGTGGACCATGACATGTGACACCTTTAAACATCCTGGGAAACTGGTACAAAACACTTTCAGGAATATTGGATTAACTGCTCATGGAGGTTCCTTCTGCTGCTGGATCCCATGATCCTCTAGAGAAGGTTTCCTTTTTGCCATGTAGGCTTATGGTAGAGACACGTGATCTGTGAACGCCTCTCTCGATTCCTCTCCCATCCGGCACCTGAGACCTCAGCACCACCCAGTGCTTGGTTTGGAAATGGGAGGTAGGGAGCTCGCCATAGGAGAGGCTGCCCTCTATGCTTTCCTGCAGCCAATAGGGATTGTAAAACTTTCCTCAGAAGTCCCCAGACTACATGGAAACAGGACTTTCTGGGGAACGAGGAAAACATTTCGTGAAGCTAAGACCCAGGTTTTAGATATTTCTTCCCAATTGGTGGAGCCACCTGGCTTCACATCCCTCTCATTGCTCCAGAGACTAGACTGGTTTTGAGACCCCCTTCCCACTCCAAAAGTACATGACTCCATAGAGATGAGCTGAGAGAAAAAATTTTGACTTTATCATAAAATCATCAACTTATGGCTGATGTACTTAATACGTATGTTGCTCTTACAAAGTCCCTGTGGCCAAGATGGCTGCCAGGAGCAAATACACTTGTCGTTTTCCCTGTCCTCCTGAAGCCAGCCTCAACGCTGGGTGACTCTCTTGGGAAGCAGGGGCTGGAGACGACGTGACACTTTATGCACTGATTTAGGTCACACATTTGTGCACCTGATTAAAAATAAAACACCACTCTGAAAATTGTCTGGTTGATGCTTTGGGCCATTGGGACGTCTGATTAGATGCCCGCCCAGATGATCTAATGATGGGGCAGGGATAGGAGAGTTAAATGACCAGGAAAGATAAACTGCTGACACACTAGTTTTCCCTTAAAATGCATTTCCACCATGTCACACCCTGGCGTGTGCACATGTACACAAAAAATCTAAAAACACTTTCCCCTTTCCTAGTGCACAAAGTCTTAATTCCTCTGGGTGACTTTTATGGCCCCCCCCAAAGGCTGGCTTCACTTGATTCCTTCCGCTTACAATGTATTCCCCTCACTCTGGACAGTTCTGCCCTTTGCTCTCCCACAAGTTTGTGTCATCACCATTATCGCCACTGTTTAGCTCTGTGCTTTCCAGGTGTTATTTCAGGTAATCCTCAGAGCCACCCTTTGAGACAGATACTATTATTATTATCATTTTACAGTTGGGGAAACTGAGAAACAAAGAGGGTAAGTAGCTTGCCCAAGGTCACACAGCTAGGAAGAGGTACACCGGGAATTTAAGCCCAAGCCATCCGTATCTAGAGTCATCACTCTTAACTACCAGTTTATAGAGGCTACGTTCGTCTTGTCATTTTCTCCAACTCTGATGACTCCATTGAGGTCAAGCACAAATCCCATCTCTTTCATGAAGCCCTCTCTCAGAGTTCTTAGCCCCCCTGTTCTGCCTTCCCCTGATTTGCTACACCTCTCACTCACCATCTCTGTCTCCTGTTGTGTCATGCCGATTTGTGTGTGAATGGCTTCTGATCTGACCGCGAGCCTTCTCAAGTCAGGAATCAGTCAAAGTATTACATCTACATCTGCTACAAAGTTCTGCACAGTATTTGGTGCCTGGCACATCATACTCAAAAAGGAACCTGTTCACAGATGAGTTCTCTGACGGCCCTAGGCAGGCACTGGACCATACTCAATCTCCCCATTCCCACAACACAGACACACCTGGTCCCGGAAGCCAAGATCCACAAGCAAAGAAATGCAACCTAACAAGAAGAGAATGTTTATCACCCACGATGTACGTGACAGACACTTCAAAGTCAAGTGCCGATCCTATGAAGCAACCACTTTTTGTCATTGTGAAGCACCTGAGGTGCTACTTTAGATCTGGACTACGATATGAATGGGCAGGAACCTCTTCCCTTTCAGACGCATCTCCGGCTATGAATGGGCCACGGGCAAGGAGGAGGCAGGAGGGGGAAGAAGCCATTATGGTTTTAATGGTTTAATCCGCAGGTAGATGTTGTCAGCCTGCCCCACCTCCAGGAGCACTGAGAGCCGCCAGCTCAAGCCAACACAAGCACATGCTAAGTTGATGGGCACCGCAACAAGACGCAGATTGTATAACTGAAGGAAAGCGCCAAGCCCTCAGCAGGTTTCTGCTCCCTGGGGTCCCAGCCTGAAAGCAGTAAGTGATACAGGCACCACGTGGATGGGTCTATACGCACAAATGTGGAAAGTCTGCACATAAGGACGTGGAAAGGTGACGGAGCTGGATTTTGTTTGGCACAGGGCACCAGCCACAGATGCGTGGATTCTTTTGGGACCTGGAAAGGGGTCCCGATAATGACCTAGTGAAGCTTTCTTCTGACTGTGGCCACGAGGCTGGAGGGTGTGAGTGGCTTGCTTTGAATTCTGAGAGCCTTTGCTTTTCTGGAAGTTTTTCAGTTGGGCTTTCTTCTTTAATGCCTTCAATTATCACAGTTCAAATGATTATATTCCCAGCACCTCCACCCAATAGCTGCAAAAGTTTGGCATTTCCTTTACCTACTAAAAAATGGCCTGGCAGCAAACTGAGCATAAGTCTGGCTTTTCAGCGTTTTTTCTGGTGCAGCCTTTAATTTATTTTTTCCCCCTCTCTTTCTTTCTAACTGCTAGAGAAACAAGAGATTAGTGCAGATGGATGGAAATATTTTTTCCGCTTCAGCATTTGCTGTCAGAACCAAGTACTGGGAAGGTTCTCAGATGGTGTCTCTGGCCTCATGGAAATTCCCAGACCCATCTTAAATTATAATCACCTGGTCCCAAAAGAAACACACAGATCAAAGAAGCCGGCTTTTTCTGAGAGCAGTTCCTCGACATGGCCCTTGCAGTTCTATTTGAGGCTTCCCCGCTCTTGTACTCTATCTTAGCCATTTCTGAGCTGTCCTCAACACGCTAGTACCCTGTCTTGGACACCATCAAATGAACACTCGGCAGCCTTAACATGTCCACCTGCCCAAACATGGATGTTGATATTCACTGATATTCACAGCCCCCAGGAGCCCTGTACTCTAACACTTGCTAGAAAGGTGATTTGGTGGCATGGTCTCTGTCTGAAGGCGCTTACAGTCAAATGGGGAAAACATGAGATTTGCTCAGAAGAATTGGTAGCAAGAGATAAAGGCCAAAGAAATGGGTGAAAGTAGGTGCAACATGAATTCAAAAGAAATGAAGTCGTTACAGAAGATGGGAAAGATGGTATGGAGGTGATGCCATCTGTGGTCATGAAAAAGACATAGGGTTTTAAAAGGTGAGGAGAGAGTATTCCTGGTATGAATAAATGCATCTAACAACTGCCATGGTTTCCACCACCACAGCAGCTACAAACAGCCATCGTACTATATGCCATGCACTCAGATGACCTACATACACCATCTCATTTCACTCCCAAACTTGTAAGGTGGATACGACTATCCCTATTTCAAAGAAATGGAAGCTTTCAGAGGGTAAATGACCAGCCCCCAAATGGAAGAGCCAATAAAGTCCGACTCTAAAGTCTGAGCTCTTCATGCCCTAAGGCACGGAAGCTAGAAGTTCCACTCTGCCTGTCTGATGTGGGTGGTGGAGGGGCAGGAGAGCTTCAGAGAGCGGGTGGGGGGCGTGGCCCAGGAGGCAGCAGCGATGAGCCACAGTGGAGGTGGACGCTGGGAGCAAATGGTTGAAAAGGGCCAGGTTGGGAGGGAAACTCAAGAGGTTTACATCAATTTCCCTTAGACGTAGAGCAATTAACCATTTCCGGCTGGTGGCATCCTCTGCTTTTTGGCCCCCTGGCCTCCGGGCGGTGGTCAGCTGGTGGGGAAGAGATTGCATTTGCTTGTGAGCTTCCCCTCCCATCCCTCTGCTCGCTGCGCAGCTCACTGTGCTTACGGTACTTCCCTCAGCTTCATCCAAAGCCCTTGCTGAGTATCTTAACGTGAAAGAGTTCTTCCAGACGCTACAGAACTCAGCAAGAATGGCCCCGTTAGCTCCGCCAGCACATTCTGGGAGGCTGTGACCGGCAGGTACGGCCCTCAGCCCTGGTTACCACTATGAAGCTCAGACACTCATGCGTCTCAGCCATCAGGAGGGGGATCCACCCCTTCACGGGCCTCTTCCACTAGGATCTTCAAGGGGAGGTTCATCAGTGGGTGGTTTATATCAAGTTAGCCCTCACTCCTGACTTAAGGGAATGGGAAGAAGACAAGAAAATCAAGGTGAATTTAGCACCTACTATTTGCCAGCAACACCCTAGCCTTGTTGCATGTTTTCACTCATAGAAAGCTCTTACAGCCCCGTGGGGTAGGAATGATCCCACTTAACAGTCTGGGAAACCGTAGCCCATAAAGTCCTACTAACTTGTCCTGGTCGCACAGCGTGTAAGTGGTCCCCTCTAGTTTCAAAGAGAAGTCCGTCTGAGCCCCACCTGGCATGGGCTTCCTGTCCTGCTGAAGGCTTTCTGGAGTGTACATGGATTGTTTTCAGCAACCGTGGCATTAATATGCCCTCCTGGGTGAGAAGAGGTATGGCCTCTGGCTGAGGAGGACAGGCCTGCTTTCTTCTGGAAGCAGGGATCCCACCTTGAGTCTAACTGGCACAGATCCCAGGACTCAGGTTTGGCAGGTAGAAGGTAGGGTGGGAACCTGTGTCTGATTGCAGGAGGCTCTGGGAGCTTCCTGAGGGAATGAGCCTTGACAGCCACGGTGTTAAGGTCCAGGGCCAGGGTCCAAGGGGAGGGAGTCCTTCAGAGCTTTCATCCAGCTCCATTCCCTGTGGCGTCATACCTGAGCCCTGAAACTAGAAGAAAAGAGCCAGGAAAAATTGCTGGGGCCTGAGGAGTGGAAGGAAGGCAGTGCTGCCTTGTAGCAAATAGGCCAAGTATCACCAGCAGAAGTTGGGGTGTGGGGTCCTGCTGGGGCAGAATGCAGCGGCCTGAGCAGTTCGCCAGGTGCCCTTCTCAGGAACCAGGAGAAACTAGGGGAGAACACTGGTATCTGTCTCCAGGCACTGCAGCCCTAGCAGCACAGGGTGGTGCAGATGCCGGTGTGGGAGAACAGGAAAATGGAGGCCTGGGAATGGCAGCCGGGAGGACTGGCTGCAGAAACACACCTGAGTCACCTCTGGGTGAAGCAGTTACAAGAGGGTGGGGCGTAGGGCAAGGTCTTGTGGGAGCCTCCCAGGAACCATAAGTTACATTGAATTAAACCATATTAATTACACCACAAGGGTGTTCCTCAGACCAAAAGAAAGTAAGCTTCTCTCCTTCCTCCTCTCCTGGAGCAAACATGTGAGCACCAGGTAGGAAGCGGGCACAGACTGGATTCTAGAGACACTCAGAGAACTATAGGATGGTCCCCGTCACTGAGTGTTTGCCGTCTGGGGGGAGACAGTGAAGTAATTAGCAACTGTAACACAGGAGAGCGAGTGGTGATGGGATGACCATGCTGGCATACACCCCTCTCAGAACAGAACAACTCCTCTCACCTCTGCGTGGGTCTTTCTGATGACCAGTGGGGGAAGGAGGTTCAAGACATGAAGGGAGATGAGCTATGTTATTATTCAGTGAGGGACAGTGGACTCCTCAGCTAGTGCTAAAAGCAATCAGACCCTTTCACACGGATGTCTGAAAGACCTCCATGAAATCGGCTTTCTGGGACAGCAGGACTGACATAGGGACCTCTTGTACTGCAGCAATTTCTGTGCCCTTTGAGCACCAGCGCAGTACCACATCAGTCACAAGTATTTGCAGTGTTTGACTTCACATCTTTGAGCCCATGCACCACCCTTCCTTCCCAGTTTAAATTTCCAACACCCTGTCATACAGCATCCCAATAATAGGAAAGGAATAGCAAAATACCACCCTCTTCTCAGTTCTATCACTTCTCTCACCACCGAGTATATATCCTCATGTTGTCCTGAGTGGTCGGGCACAAATCCAAATGCACAATCAGCAATGGTCTCTGCCCACTGGGCTCAAACTCTAAGTCCCAGCATTAAGGAAACGACTAAGTGTATAATCACGAGAGAAAAAGCAAGTCTTACGTGGCAAGAAGTTAACATATCTGAGCGAAAGAAGGAGGTAGTCCAGCATGAAGCCATTTGCCTTTGTTGTAAAACAAGACAATTCAATAAACACGGTATCAAGGAGAAGGTGCCCTCTGGAGAGGGCAGAAGCCTCTTTCACATTGATGATGCTATTAGGATGCAAGGAGAGTTGTGTCTTGATTTCTCTGTTTGCAAGAACATTTTTTTTTTTTTTTGCAAGCACTGGTTTCTCTTTTTTTCCTCCCTGAGACACTAATTATGCCATCCTTCCTCCCTACTCAAAACCTGAGGAATAGTTCACCCTATTTGTTCTGCCCAAAGAGGCCAGTCTATTCCCTGTCTACATTTTACTGGTTAATATATTTGTATTTGTTTACTAGGGCTAATGTAACAAAGTACTGCAGACTGGGTAGTTAAACAACAGATATTTATTGCCTTACAGTTCTGGAGGCTAGAAGAACTATCCACTATCAAGGTGTTGGCAGGCAGGGTTGGTTCTGCCTGAGAGTTGTGAAGTATGGAGTTGTTCCAGGCCTCTCTCCTTGGCTTGCAGGTGGCCATTTTCTCCTTGTGTTTCCCCATGATCTCTCTCTATGTTATCTGTGTCCAAATTTCTTCTTATAAGGACACCAGTCATGCTGGATTAGGGCCCATCCTAATCATCTCTTTTTAACTTAATTACCTCTTTAAAGACCCTATTCCCAAATAATGTCTCATTCTGCAGTACTGGGAATTAGTACTTCAACATATGGATTTGGGGGGGTACACAGTTCAGGCCATAATAATATTCTGTAGAGATGGCTTTCTGATACGTTTCTGAAAGACGATTCTTACCTCAAACTCAACTAGTTTGCAAGTTCCACCAACATCATTCATTTCCATTTTCACAAAACTTAACAGTGAATTAACACAAAAATTGTAAGCTCCACGAAAACCATAATTCGAAAAGATACATGCACCCCAATGTTCACTGCAGCACTATTTACAATAGCCAAGACATGAAAGCACCTAAGCGTCCATTGACAGAAGAATGGATAAAGAAGATGTGGTACATACATACAATGGAATATTACTCAGCCATAAAAAAGAATGAAATAATGCCATTTGCAACATGGATGGACTGAGAGATTATTATACTAAGCGAAGTAAGTATCAAATATCATATGATATCACTTATATGTGGAATCTAAAAATATGATGATACAAATGAACTTATTTACAAAACAGAAACAGACTCACAGACCTAGAAAACAAACTTACGGTTCCTAAAGGGGACAGGTTGGGGGGAGGGATAAATTAGGAGGCTGGGATGAACATAATACACACTGCTATATAGAAAATAGCCAACAAGGACCTACTGTATGGCACAGGGAACTCTACTCAGTACTCGGTAATAAAGTACATGGGGAAAGAATCTGAAAAAGAATAGAGATATGTATTGTATAAGTGAACCACTTTCCTATACACCTGAAGCAAAACACTGTAAGTCAACTATACTCCAATACAAAATAAAAGTTAAGAGAAAGGAAAAAATTTTGTAGGCTCTATGAGAGAAGAGATTGTGCCCTGTCTTATTAAGCACTGTTTACTCCTAGAACAGTATCTGGCACCATGTAGGAATATATTAAATACTAGATGAATGAATAAAGGACCATGAAGTTCCACACTGGGAATTACATCCCCCTGACCTTCCCAAGACGCACCTTGCCTTTAGGGAACAATCTTAATGTTGGCTTTCAGTGTAAAAGGAAATACTTCTGTATTTTTGGTAAACCTGGTAACTTCTAAATATGTTGCATCAGCCATGGAAATAAACACATGCTAGCAATCCATCAGGCAGTCAGAAATACTCTTTGAGTGTGAATGAATAACATTCTGATTATGTAGTTCACCAAGGAAGTCAGTCCAGCTCAGCAGTTTTCACCAGGTCAAGGCCAATCTGGGCACTTAGGACTGAGGTCTGTTCTCTCAACTACCGTGATGTTTCTGCAGGCCCACGCATTCCAAGGTCATACCTTTAGAATATTCCACTCATTCTTCTGTCATCTGAGCAGAATTATCTTGGAAATACTCTGACGCAATGAATTACACAGAATGACCTTCCATGGGTCCAATCTGAGCCACCTACACATCTTCTATAGCACATGCCTATGGATTCCAATCAGTAGCAGGAACTCAAGTGAAGAATCTCTCGGGCTTCCCTGGTGGCGCAGTGGTTGAGAGTCCGCCTGCCGATGCAGGGGACACGGGTTCGTGCCCCGGTCTGGGAAGATCCCACATGCCGCGGAGCAGCTGGGCCCGTGAGCCATGGCCGCTGAGCCTGCGCGTCTGGAGCCTGTGCTCCGCAACGGGAGAGGACACAACAGTGAGAGGCCCGCGTACCGCAAAAAAAAAAAGAATCTCTCAACCCCATTATTACTTAAGGTCCTTACTACTTGAGTAACTACATCTTCAGTAGATTTTTTTTAAAAAGAGTATAATGTATAATTATTGATATAAATATGCATATGTATTTCTGCACGGGCAGATGCAGCTATATTTATATGCACGTGTTTGTAAATACATGTTTTAATGTTTTATGTGTTCTTTGCAGCATCTACCTTCATCACCCCCACCCCAATATTTCCCATCAAGAGAGGCAAAGGAATTGAGAATCCACATCCACAAAATGTGTCACCAACAAATGGAGCTAGAAGAGGCAGCAGCAGGTACAGCAAAGAACCCAAGTTCCCGGTTACGTCAATCACTATGACATGCTCCCAGCTCCACCCAATATGATGTGGGCCTGTAATTTGTTGTTGCTGTTATTCTGGCACACGTTTGCAGAAACAAACTCATTCACGGTTCCCCTGCTGAAAGTTCAACCATCCGAGTGCCACAGGAAACAGACTTTGGCATTTTAGCTGCTCACAGACTGGATCATCCATGAAAGTTTAATTTTCTAAAAATATTCAGTGAGGTGCTTTTCCTGAATGAAAATATTCAGTGAGGTGCTTTTCCTGAATGAGATGGTTTCTGGCTCATCAACATATTTATGCGAGTAAATAGGAAGAGGAATCGGTAAGTCAGGAATCTGACCAGCTATCATCCAGTCCATCTGGTTTAATTAGAGAGCGCAGCAGCTCTCCCTTAAAGGCAGAGGTGATTCTGAATGTGGTTTCAAACGCTTGCTGTATTCCCTGCCTCCACAGAGCCCCTTACCAAATTCCCATCACGGAACAACTTGAGACACGTGTCACTGCATGCCTCTAAAGGGCATGCAAACGGAAGTAAATGTGGCCTAGGGGAACACCACGAAACACCACGGCTCCTCCATTCATTTGATAAGCATCGATTAATTACGCATGCATTGGTGCCTACTCTGTGCCAGGGACTGTGTAAATGAGACTTGGACCAGCTCTGGTGGGGGTGACAAATGTGTCGTAAGATGATTTCTAAACCCTGAAGTGTACCCTAAGACAGTGAGGTATTCCCAGGGGTGGGACCCGATGAGGGTCTGACCTGACTCTGTGTGGATAATGGGGAGCAAGTATGTACAGAAGAGTGAGGAAGGTTCTTGACCAATGGTTCTTAAACTTAACCATGAACCAAAAGCACTTGGAGGGCTTGTTCAAGTACGGATTGCTGGGCCCTACCCTCGGATTTTCTGATTCAGGAGGTCTGGAGTAGGGCCAAAGAATCTGTGTTTCTAACAAGCTTCCCACTGATTCCAATTCTGCCAGTTCAAGGACCGTATTTTGAGAAAAGGCCAGCGGTTCTCAGCCCGGGCTCACACTGGAGTCACTGGGAATTTCAACAGCTCCTGAATGCTGGGTCTCCACCCTAGAGACTGTCTTAATTGGTTTGGTGTGCAAAGTGGATATCAGGGCTTTTTTTTTTTTTACTTAACCATTTGGAAGGAATTGTTGACACTGTCCCACTGCTCCCTTCTTTGTAGTGTGCATTTTCTTCCAAACAAGAATATTCTCCTAGCTAAAATGCAATATTCAAAATCAAAAAATCCACACTGATGCATTATGATCATTCAAGTTTTGCCAAATGTTCAAAAAAAAAAGGTTTTTTTTTTTTTTATCGCAAAAGGACCTAGTTCAGATTACATGTTGCCTTTAGTTGTCATGTCCCTGTTTAGTTGCCTTCATTCTGGAAAAGTTCCTCAGTCTTTGGTGAACTTTTATACCTTTGACAATTTTGAAGATTATGAGCCAGTTATTTTGTAGAAATGTTGCTCAATTTTGGGCTGTCTGATGTTTCCTCACGATGGGACCCAGGTTATGCATCGTCGCGGGGTGATTACAGTTGTGACATGGTGCCTTCTTTTTTTTTTAACTTTATTTAATTAATTTATCTTTGGCTGTGTTGGGTCTTCGTTGCTGCGCGCGGGCTTTCTCTAGTTGTGGCGAGCAGGGGCTACTCTTCGTTGAGGTGCACAAGCTTCTCACTGCAGTGGCTACTTTTGTTGCAGAGCACAGGCTCTAGGCGCACAGGCTTCAGTAGTTGTGGCGCGTGGGTTCTATGGCTCACACGCTCTAGAGCACAGGCTCACTAGTTGCGGTGCATGGGCTTAGCTGCTCCGTGGCATGTGGGATCTTCCCAGATCAGGGCTCGAACCCGTGTCCCCTGCATTGGCAGGCAGATTCTTAGCCACTGCGCCACCAGGGAAGCCTGACGTGGTGCCTTCTTATTGTAACCTACAAGGTGGCACCTGGTTTCTCTTTGTCCCAATACTGATAATGTTCACTTTGGTCTCGTGCTTAAGGGGGTGACTGCCAGGCTTCTCCACTGTAAGTTTACTCATTTTCCTTTTGTAATTAATCAGTCCTTTGTGGGGAGATGCTCTGAAATTATGTAAATATCCTGTTTATCATCAAACTTTCGATTTAGTCCTTAAGGTAATTTACACCAGAATGAACTCATGGTTTCTTATTTTGTTCAGTAGGTTATACTCTGTTACTATCATTATTTGTTTGCAGCCAGTGGGAGCCCTTCAACCTGGCTCTGATTCCTGGTTTTTCTAAAGCTTGCCAGGCAATTCTAACGTGAGGCCAAGGTTGAGAACCACTTCTGCAGGTAGAGTAAAGCATCCTATTCAGAGGACAGAAGACAACGAGCGCTGCTTCAGGAAAACGCAAGGTTTCAGTATGGCTGGCGGGCAGGATGGAGATGGGGGTGGCAAGAGATTCAGTGTTTAGGGTTCATTCGGGCCCAGACTACCCCATCATCATCAGCTCCAACAATGAGGTCCTACCCCTCCGAGTACTCGAGGCTGTAACCCCACACATCATGGAAGTGCTACCTCGCAGTTCAGAGCATGGACTTCAGGGCAAGGGGCTTTGAGTTCCTGCTCTGACACTTCCTAGCTGTGCAACCTTAAGCTCATTACTTAACTATGGACTGAAATCCATACGCTGAAGCCCTCACCTCCAGGGTAGCAGTATTTAGACATGGGGCCCCTAAGGAAGTAAAGTCAAATGTAGCCCCGAGGGTGGGGCCCTGACCCTAGGGGACAGTGTCATTATAAGAAGAGACACCAGAGCTCTCTGTCTCCCACCTGACCCCCCCAACCATGCTCCCACACTAAAAGGAGGACATGGGAGCACTCAGCAAGATGACTGCCATCTGTGAACCAAAAAAGAAGCCTCAGAATGAAATCTACCCTGATGGCACCTTGATCTTGGACGCTGAGCCTCCAGAACAGTGAGAAACAAAATTCCTGTTAAGTCACCCAGTCTATGGTGTTTTGTTATGGTAGCTGTAGCAAACTTATCTGACCCTAAGTCTGTTTCCCACCTGAAAAACAGATACTAATGGTCCTACCTCCTGGAGGTCTGATGAGGTTTAGCTGGGAAGAAAACATCAAGTACTTAGCATGGTACTGGCTCTGAGTACTTCTATTACTTGACTCATCCTCAACCACACCCAGCACATTCCCACTTCCCTGCCTTTGTTCATGATCAGGTCAGTCCGACAAACTGTCTGAGCAGGTCCCTCCTGTGTGCCAGCACTATACTAGGCCTGGGGACACAGAATACAACAAGGCACTGCCTCAGGTCCGAAGCCAAGAGTGAAAGGCTGCCCACTGTTGCCCTAGGTTAGGAGTTGTTTCAAATTCTATCTGTAGTAAAGGGACTGATTCACCAGAGGAAATACGAACTTGGTTTGGAACCTGTCTTCAGGCCTTGGGCTGCTGAGAAAATGAGTGAGTCATAGATGAGACAATCCTCCATAGTCTCCCTTGGTTTCCTTATATTCATATGGTAACAGAGTTTTCCCCCAGCTTACCAGTAACTGGCTCAATGCCTGCAAACTAACAGAGGTCTTTTTTTTCCCCCCTTGCCTGTCAAAGAGATTTCTTTCCCCTCCAGTGTTGGTCTGAGGTACTAGATAAGGACACTCTGAAGAGAAAGCAACTTTAAACTAACTAAGCAAAAGTGGAAAGGCCTTGCTGTGCTCCACTGAAATTCAGATGGGAGGACAGAAAAATTCCTGAGCCACAAGCAAACATGACTTAAAGCAAGGGTCCAAGTGACTCATGTTGGAAAAACCATGATTATAACTTTATACCTCCTCTGGGGGTATAAACAGAGGAGTAACTAATTTTTTATTTTTATTTTTTTGAGAACTAAATTAGGATGAAGGACTCAAAATAAGTTTGATGGGATAAAATCTTTAGAGTCCAAAATTCACCCAAAGTTCACATTTAAGCATTGAAAGGAAGTCATGCATTAGACGAGTCCAGCTTTGGCTCAGGTATTTTCACAGAAGGCCCCTCCTCTGATCTACTCTCACACTCCATGTGTATCTCCCTTACTGCTTTTTCCTGATTTCCTCCTGGAATTGAGAGTTTTTGAGTGTAAGCCCTACTGGACAGTGATGTCCTTAAGAATGGGATCCTTGCTGGTCTGCACTTCCCCCTCCCAACTTCGTGCTCCCCTAACTGCAGTGGGAGGGTGGACACATCAGCGGGGGGAGCAGACGTCCACCATTCAGCCTGGGATTGGGACACCCTGGGCTTCCTACTTTCTGCTGGAAATCCCCACTCTCCAGCTTTTTCTTAATATCTTAGTGGTTCTTTTCCTCGTTCCATTTCAGTCCTTCAATTTTTCTCTCCTCTTTTATCATCCTTGACCTCAGAACCAGCCTTTCTATTTATAGCCACCGAGCTCCCTCTTCTTCCTTCCTTAAAACATTTCTGCAAACCCCTTAAAGCTCTTCTACAAATATGGATGGTGGATTAAAGACCCTGAGGAGGCTTTCACCAAGGAGTTATGTTCTCCTTTCTTGTAGCCAGTAAGAACTTTCAGGAGAGACAAGTATGGTCCTTCAGTTCATAGACAGGACTTGCTCACGTTGGGCCGGCAAGAGGGCATGGAGCTCCTGGCACTGCCCCTCCCACCACTGGGCAGCCTGCGCCAGGGCAGTGGTTTTCAAACTGGGTTCCCTGGAACCTGAAGCTTCCTTGGTGGTAACCTCTAGGCCAAGGAGGAGAACAGGAAGGGCAGGAGAGAAGAGTGGACAGTGGTCATGCCTCCCATTCATGCTTCAAACACAGACACTCCGCTTTTATCTGCCTCACAAATTGGGCTTCTTTAAAAGATTCCAGTGGAAATAAAAATGGTTCTGCTGCTAAAATATTTTGCGAGCCACTGTTAGAGTGGGTAAGCATACAGCCAGACAGATTGGTTGAGTGGTGACACATCTTTCCTTTAAGGGTAGATGGAATCTGCGTATTGGAAACAGCCAAAGGCCACCTGGAGCCAAGGCTGGTGAAAAGATATGTGAGCACAAGGAATAGAAAAGCAGACTGTGGCCATAATATAAAAACACTGTACATGTGTGGCTCATGAAGTGTTCCCGGGAGAACCTGGGAACCCCAAGCAAGCATTTATGACACTGTTGGAACAAGTACGTAAATCGACCCTATAAGTGTGTGTGTGTGTGTGTGTATGTTTAGTCTCACTGCTTTAAAATCAAAGTCCAGAATTTTTCTAGTTAGTCTTTGGGGAAACAACGCCTCAGAGTGTTTAGCCTGGGTTCAAATGCTGCTCCAAAAGTTACAGGTTGTGTGACTTCAGAAAAATCCTTTAACCTCTCTAAACCCAGTTTCCTCATCCGTAAAGTGGAAATAATAAAATTACTTACTTTATAGGGTTTTGTGTTTTTTTTTGGTGGAGATTTAAATGTGGTAAAACATGTTAATCCCTCAGCCTAGGGCCAGGCACAGGGTAAGTTCTCTTAATATTTGTTGCTCTTGCCATTATTGTTATTACTATTGTCATCATTCTCCTCTGACCTGAGGATTCTCCATCATACCTGACCAGCTTTCTCAAGAATCCTCATCTCTCTTCAGATAATAGATGGTGTCCTGCTTTCACTGATTAAAAAGCATCAAAAACTGAGGCAGCTTTGATAAATCGTCCCATGACTCATAGGAAATCATAGGAAATCTGGGATTAGAACTCAAAAGTAGAGGCAGTTTGGGCAGCTGGGCATGGGGAGGACACAAATTAAAGCCCTACCCGCCTTGTCTCAGTGGGTGGAGACATGAAAGAGCCATCAGGAAGGTTCTGGAAAGGAATGTGGAAGATACCGAAACATGAGAGAATTCTAGAATCACAGGTTCACTGAATGTCAGAGTAAGAACTGTGAGAACCCTCCTTCCAGCCCACACACAGTGTGACCCAGAGAGGTTAGATTACTTGCCTAAGGCAACACAGCTCACTGGTGAAACAGCAGGATAAAAGCTTCTGCCTCCTGTTTCAGGGGCCACTGACTTTTCCCTGCCACCTGCCCAGTTTCACTCAGAGCAGGGTCTGTGTGAACTGCCAGGGCCTGTGAGGGATGAGCAGGGAAAGCTGGGCAGCCTTGGCCTGCTGCTCTGAAAACGCTCTGATTTTTCAAGTGTGCGGCCTCAAAGCGCAGCCTGCAGTTCTCCTGTCTCACCTTCTACTAAAAACGTTCACTCTGAAACTTGTAACAGCAGTGACCTCTGACAGACTGGCACGTCCCAGCTGTTAACATTCTTCTGCTTACAACAGAAGTTGCCCTTAAGACCCTTGTAGCCAGGGCCGGGGAGAGGGTGACCCTGTCAGGGCCGGGCCTCAGGAAGAACAAAGAGCAAAGTCACCTTGGCTCTGAAGGTCTGGAAACCACCGGCCACTCAGTCCAGCTTCCTGTATCCTCTCCATCTTGTAACTGTGTGTTGCAGATGTGAGACGTTGCCTCTGGTCTGTCCAGAGAGAGACCCTTCTGCGTGGAATCACCATCAGCAATCAGCAATAGGGGCCATTTTAAAGGGGACTTATTCTAGCCATCCCTACCCGCAGGACACTGCATTTCACACGACTTTTCACTGATTTCCTTTAGCTAACCTGCTGCTCCTTGAGCCCCAGGTCTAAGTGACCCAGATGAAGAACCCTATGGAGAAAGTCTGTGGACAACCTGGGAGGAGGATGCCCACAGCCTGACTCCCGTGGAGCCCCCCACAGAAGGGAGCATCAGTTCCCCATGATTCACCCGAAGCCTCTAAGGAGCTTGGGTTATTTCACGTCCTTCCAGGCTTCAAGGTGGGTGTGGTAGGAAGCATGGCAATGGTACCATAACTGAACCCCAGAGCAGCTCTCTCGACCAGCTCCCCTCTGCCAGCTCATGTGGATCAAGTTGTTCTACTCCTCTAGTTCCTTATCTATAAACTAAATGGGGAAAATGTCTGCCTTGCCCACCTCTCCCCTTTACACAGCCACCAGGAGATTGTGGACAGAGAGCTATGTCCTGCTAAGGAAAGTGTTCCTACCCGCTTGGGTAGCAGGGAAGTTATTCACTCTGTGCTTTATCTTTGTGGCTCCTGAGTTATCAGGACCCTTGAGAGTCAAAATATGTGAGAAATATAGCCCTCTAAAGGTCTCATTCATTCCATGTGAACTGAGCCTGTTCTCTGTCCCAGGTTCTGTGCAAGGACACGGGTAGAGAGAAATCGCAAACCAGGCCCCCAAGGAGCCTACGGATCAGCGGCAGCATTGTGTGACTTAAATGCCATGTCTCATCATAGGACAACCTCTACTCCTAGCCCGGGGCCGAGGGGACCAAGGGACCAGGCACATTCTTCTGGAGGACGAGAACGTTGAAGGTAATTTGAGATCTGCCTGGATTCAGCCAGTGAAGAGTGGGAGGTGGTTGTCCTAGGCATTAGGAAGAGGATGGGAAAGGTAGGCCTGTCTGGACAAGGTGCAGCTGGTGTTTCATGGCTGGGCTGGGTGAATGACTGTGGGCCTGGAGACTGCAGGCCAGAGAGATGGGCCAGGGCCAGCCTGCAGGCAGCCCTGAATCTGGGTGCGGGGCGGGGAGTGAGGGGAGGGGCAGGGGCAGTGGGATTTCAACAAGGGGAGTATCACTCTGCAGGGAGAGGGGATGGAGGAAGGGGGAAGGGCAGGGTGAGCACGGATGCTGCCTGCAGGTGCCCCTTGGAAGCTACTGCCCTGATCTGGGCAAGGAGCAAGGAGGCCTCAACAATGCAACCTATCGTGGCATATAGCGTGAAGGCAGGCAGACATCAAGTCAGGTCTGAAAAGAGAAAGTGGGCAAACCAAGTGGTGGGTTCCTGTTCCTACCTCACCTGGCCTGTCAAGTCCCTTCCAGGCTAAGTCCTACCACTGTCATGGCATCTTCCTGGGTTTGTCAAACAGGTTCTTACAGACCTTCCAGATAGAGGCCATTTCCAGTTTGCACTACTCAAATGACGGTAAGGAAAGCCGACCCCACCGCTCACGATGAAAACCGCTGAAATAAACCTGTGGGACCACATTCTGGACCTGAGGACTGTATAGAATCTGGGCCACCTGTAATGAAACCCCTCCACAGCCAGGCTAAGCTGTATTCGGGGGCAAACTCACTCTCATCTAGGAAGTAGGGAGGAGAATGCCTATGTCTAAGAACTCGGAGGATTAAAAGAGTGAACGGATGAAAAGTAACTAAGACAGTGCCAGGCGGGTGCCGAAAATGTGGCCTCTATCATAGTTCCCTGATGCTTACACGGCTGGCATGTGTCCCCTCTTAAAGCTGCCACCACCACTGATCAACACACACACACACACACACACACCTAACTCACTTTCCACTTTCAGCCAACAGTTAGGACCAGCAGTCTGTGAGGTTTTCTGGGGTGGGGCCTTTTCAGAGAGCTTTGACTCCCACAGTGCAGCTGGCCTGGGTGATGGGATCAGTTGGAAGGAGTCAGGTAATCCCTCCTTCTTCAAGGTACTTTCTGATCACTGAGCAATTAATCCACAACCCAGCCCAGGGAGGTAGAGAGCGGGATCGCCATTCCACTAACGAGGTTGCTGAGCTGTGGCTCTAGGCATGGGATGCGCCAGGTGGGAGCTTTGCTGTGGCATGCGGCCAGGCGGCGGGGGCGGAATTAGCATCCTCGGTTACCTGAGCCCCCTGGACAGCAAAAACCCCTTCAGGACTCAGTACCTTGGACCCTCTGGATTTTCACCCAACACTTCTGCAAATTTCTTTCCTTTTATGAATCCAACTCCCCACCCCCAGGAAAACACAAGCTGAGTAGATAGGGGATCAATTCCTACTCCAGTAGAAGGGCTATTAAATGGAAACAACTTGACCATTTCTGAGCCTCAGGTTCCTCATTTATAAAATGAGGGAGGCAGATGAAATAATCCCAAAGTGTCTCCAGACAAATGCAGATCAGAACAGAGCTAAATGAAGATGGATTCTTTCACATCCACCCATTCTGCTTGTGTCTGAACAGCCCAGGCCCGCCAACATCTGCAGGCACAGTTCAAATTGGCCAATTTGATCTGACCACGTGGATGCTCTCACATACACCAGCTGATGATGGAGAGAGAAATGTTAGCTAAGCAGCCCAGGCTAAGCCCAAAGCCCTGATTTAGATCCAGAACAGGAGAAGGGCCGACAATCTCAGGAGGAGACCCTCGACAGGCACATTTCAGCCATTAAAAAACACCTTCACCCTTCCTGCCTCCACGGAAATTCTGGCCCCAGTGAGCTGGGATTACAGTGGGCTGCACTGAAGCCATTGCTTCCTGCTGAGGAGGGAGGAAGCCAGCACCACCACCTGCTACAAGCGCAGCAGCACAGCTATTACCTCGGAAGCAATCCTCCCTCCCACTCCAAGTATTTTCCGAGTATCCAGCCTGTGCCTGGAAATAAATGTCCCCTCTGCTTACGTGGCCATACATCCTGGGTTGCCCATGACAGTCGGGTTTATGCCTGTTGTACGAGCATTCCATATGGTTAGTGCCCACTTTCATGCCCAAAGAGTCCCATAGGGACAATAAATAAGGTGGTTACAGGTTCTACCAAGTGGTTTTCAAAATTTGTTAGAGGGAAGGAAATGAGGCTACAGAACCATCAATGACTAAATTCTAAGAATGCTTTTCCCAGACCAGGAAGACTGGAAGTTTTTGCCCATAGAAGTTATTATATATTTAGTTCAAGGAAGAGATGGGGAGGAGATATTAAACATAATTTAGTGTTATAAGATTATAAGCAAGAATGGTATTGCGTAGCCTTTTAAAAAAACAAATGTCAGTTGTCAGCTTAACAAAGCACCCTGTATTTAACAATATTGTGTTAAAACCAAATGTGTATCCATACTCATTTAAAATATTTTTCTATGAGAAGAAAGTTTTCTTGTTTTTTAATGAGAGGATTCATATAACGTAAAATTCACCATTTAAACCATTTTAAAGTAAACAATTCTGTAGTTTTTAGTATTTTAAAGTTTTATACAACTACCAAACTAACTCTAGACCATAACCATGACCCCAAAAAGACCTATAGCTGTCAGCAGACAGTCTCAATTTCCCTCTCCCTCCATCCCCTGGCAACCACTAATTGACTTTCTGTCTCTATGGTTTTGCCTATTCTGGACATTTCATATAAACAGAACCATATAATATGTGCCATGTCAAGTCTGTTTTTCTTTTTTCCTCTGAGCATAATGTGTTCCGGGTTCATCCAAGTTGTACCATGTAGCTGTACTTCCTTTTTATAGCTGCATAATATTCCATTGTAAGGATACACCACTTTTTGTTTATCCATTCATCAATTGATGGACACTGGGTTTGTTTTTCTTCCTTTGTTATTATGAGTAATGCTGCTATGAAGATTCATGTACCAATTTTTGTCTTAACATGTTTCCATTTCTCTTGGGTATATACCAGCAGTACAATTATTGGGTCAAACAGTAATTCTATGTTTAATTTTTTGAGGTATTGCCAAGCTGTTTTCTACAGAGGTTGGGCCATTCATTTTACATTCACACCAGCAACGCATGAGGGTTCCACCTACTCCATATCCTCTGTGGCCATTTGTAGTATCTCCTTTGGAGAAATGGTAGTCATATCCTTTGCTCATTTTATTTTTTTGATTTGGTTGTTTATCATTTATTGTTGAGTTACATTAGTTCTTACATATTTTGGATAGCAGATCCTTTTGAGATATATGATTTGCAAATAATTTCTCCTATTCTGTGAGTTGTTTTTCACTTTCTTGATAGTATCTTTTGATGCACAAAAGGTTTTAATTTTGATGAAGTATTATTAGTTATTTTTTCTTTTGTTGTCTGTACTTTTGGAGTCATAGTTAAGAAAACACTGCCTCATCCAAAGTCATGAGATTTATATGTATGTTTCCTTTCTGAGAGTTTTATAGTTTTCTCTCGTACATGTAAGTTTTTTTTTTTTTTTTTTTGATGTGAACCATTTTTAAAGTCTTTATTGAATTTGTTACAATATTGTTTCTGTTTTATGCTTTGGTTTTTTGGCCCCGAGACATGTGGGATCTTAGCTCCCCGACCAGGGATCAAACCCACACCCCCTGCATTGGAAGGCGAAGTCTCATCCACTGGACCACCAGGGAAGTCCCATCTTACATATAAGTCTTGATGCATTTTTTTGGGACATAGTGTGAGGTAAGAGTCCAGTTTCATTCTTTTGCATGTGGCTATCCAGTTATCCCAGCAACATTTGTTCAGACTATTAACAATTTAACCAGTTGTTAAAATCAACAGGTCATATGTACATGTATGAATTTATTTTTGGACCCTCAATTCTATTCCATTGGTCTGTATGTCTATCCTTATGCCAGTATCAACCTGGTTTTATTACTGTAGCTTTGCAATAAGTTTTGAAATTGGGACATGTGACTCTTCCAACTTTGTCTTTCTTTGTCAAGAATGTTTTGGCGGTGCAGTGTCCTTTGTATTACCATATGAATTTTAGGATCAGCTTGTCTATTTCTGAAAAAAAGAACTAAAAAGTTGGAATTTGATAGGGATTGCACTGAATCTGTAAATGACTTTGGGGAGTACTGCTACCTTAACAGTACTGAGCCTTCTACTCCATGAACACAGGATATCTTTATTTTAAAACTCTTTTGTAGTTCTCAGTATACAAGACTTTCAACTTCCTTGGTTAAATTTATTTCTAAGTATTTCTTACCTTTGATGATATTTTAAGTGTAATGGTTTTTACATTTCATGTTTGGATTATTCAGTGCAAGTGTATAGAAAAACAACTGATTTCTGTACACTGATTTTGTATCCTGCAACATTGCCAAGCTCAACTATTAGCTCTAACTGTGTGTGTGTGTGTGTGTGTGTGTGTGTGTGTGTGTGTATGTGTTCTTCATGGTTTTATATGTAAGGTTATGCCATCTGTTAATATAGATAGTTTTAATTTCCTCCTTCTAATCTAGATGCTTTTTATTAAAAAAATTTTTTGGCCTATTTTTCCTGGCTGAAATTTCCAGTACAATGTTGAATAAAAGTGGTGAGAGCAGACATCCATGTCTTGTTTCTGATCTTACAAGGAAAGCTTTCAGTCAGTATGATATTAAGTGTGGGCATTTCACAGATATCTTCTATCATGTTGAGGAAGTTTTCTTCTATTTCTATATAGTTTGTTGAATATTTTTAGCTTGAAAAGATGTTGGATTTGGTCAAATGTCTCTTCTTCATCTACTCAAATTATTGTGTAGATTCTTTTCCTTTATTCTATAATATTGTGTATTATATTGTTTAACTTGGTATATTCAACCAACCTTGCATTCCTGGGATAAATTAGACTTAGTCATGGTGCTCAACACTTCTAACATGCTGCTGGATTCACCTTGCTAGTATTCTGTTGAGAATTTTTACATACATATTCATAAAAGGCATTGGGCTACCGTTTTCTTGTGGTGTCTTTGGCTGTGGTATCAGGGTAATACTGGCCTCATACAATGAGTTATAAAGTGCTCTTTCCTCTTCAATTTTTTGAAAGATTTTGAGAAGGAAAGATGTTAATTCTTATTTGAATTAAGTGTTTGGTAGATTTCATCGATGAATTTATCTGGTCCTGGGCTTTTGCTTCATTGAAAGCTTTTTGATTACTAACTCTATCCATTTATTTTAAGTCTGTTCATATTTTCTATTTTTCTTGAGTCAGTTTTTGTAGCTTGTGTTTCTAGACATTTGTCCGTTTCATCTATTCCAGTTTGTTGACAAACAATTGCTCACTGTATTCTCTTACAATCCTTTTTATTTCTATAAAACTGGTATTAATATCTCCGCATTCATTCCTGATTTTAGTCAACTCTGTTTTTTCTTGGTCAACCTTTGTTAAAGGTTTCTCAATTTTGTTGATCTTCTCAAATAACAAACTTTTGGTTTTGTTTTTTCTATTGTTTTCTATTCTCTGTTTCATTTCTCTGCAGTTTAATCTTTATTTTCCCTTCCTTCTGCTTGCTGTGGGATTAGTTTGCTCCTCTTTTTCTAGTTACTTAAGGTGGGGGTTAGGTTATTGATTTCTTTTTTCCTTTTTTCAATGTAGGTCAGGTGTCCTACTGACAAACTGTCTCAATTTTCATCTGGGAATGTTTTAATTTCTCCTTCAGTTTTGAAAAATAGTTTTGTCAGGTACAAGATTCTTGGTTGACAGTATTTTTCATTTACCACTTTGAATATGATCCCAATGCTTTGGCCTCCATGGGTTGTGACAAGAAATCAGCTGTTAATCTTACTGAGAATACCTTATATAGAAGAGAACACTGCTTCTCTCTTGCTGCTTTCAAGATTCTCCATTTGTCTTTAGTTTTCGATGGTTTGCTTATGATGTGTCTCAGTTGTGGATCTCTTTGAGTTTATCCCACTTGGAGTTTACTGAGCTTCTTGTATGTGTCGACAGATTTTTTTTTTTAAATAAAAATGGGGGAGTTTCAACATTATTTCTTCAAAACATCTTTCTGCTCTTTTCTCTCCTCTTCTTCTAGTACTCCCCTTATGGGTATATTGATATGCTTCACGGCCTTTGGCCTCCTAGGCTCCGTTCATTTTCTTCATTCTTCTTTCTCCTTGTTCCTCTGGCTAGAAGATCTCAATTGACCTATTTCAAGTTCACTGATCTTTCTTTGGTCTGATCAAATCTATTGTTGAGCCTCTCTAATACATTTTTCTTTCACAGTTACTGAATTTTCAACTCCAGAATTTCTATTTGGTTGTCTCTAAATGTTTTAGACCATGCCCTTTGGAGAGTGGCTTAGTTCTAGGCAAGCTCCTAGTCAGGAGAGATAAAGATATTCCTTTTGAATGGGCCTTCCAGAGAGCCACCAGACAGACCAAATAAAAATTCTTTGTGAATGAGGTCCATTCTGCCCACTCAGGCACCTGCACTGCAAGTGTGGACTGCTATTTTCAAGGCTACTACTGAGTTAGAGAGTGGGGAACCCATCCTTAACTTAAAGTAAGTTAAATTAAGACACCACCAAGTTTGCTCTTTTTATTAAGAACCAGCTGTTTGTTTTTTAAAAAATAAACACTCCCCAGATTACTGCAAGCCTTTGGTTAGATTCCAGAGTTTTGAAAAGGTTGATCTTGATACTTTTTGCCGCATTTTTTTTCCTTGCTTTTATGGAGAGATGGACATATAAAATTCCTTGCTTTACCATTTTCTCTGATGTCCCCTGCTTTGTTTTTTTCCCCTCTTATTAATGTGAGAGTGTCTACCTCTTCCAGGTCTCACAGAAAGCCGGCTACCTTTATAGTCCTTGGAGAAGACCGAAGAGTGGGGCTTGGGGGTTTCTGCAAAGCAGGATTTTTGTCTGTTTGTTTTGTATATTACATACCAAAATTGTAACTGCTGTATTTTATCCCAAGTACTCCTGGATCTTAAACACACTGAGGATAACAATAAAAACTTTTTGAGCATATGTTAGCAGTACAAGAACCAAGATGTGGAAAACATGCTCACATATGGAGTTTCTCACATGCAATTATTTCCTGATCTACTTTTAAAGAATATACAGCATTCTGATTGAGTAATAATAATTAACAAGATGGTTATATTACTTTAGAGTTTTAAAACATTACACTTTCCCTAAAATCTAGGTTTAAACAATTGAATATTTGGAGTATAATATTAAAAAAGAGAGGTTGAAAACAGCGAGTTCTAAAAATATTTGTTTTTAAAAAGAACAAGGAATGATAATAATAGCAATTCAATGATATTACTGATAGTGTTAATTATTTTAATTATTTTTAAGAGTTAGCGTTATCATCATCGCCGTCATCATTATTATAATTACTAATAACAATTATCTATTTATGAGTCTTACCAGAAAGAGTAGGGGGACGTGGATACAGAAATATGTACTGGGTAACGTCTGTCCACAAGTAATTTACACAACATAGAAGGTAACACATGCAAAAATAATGAGGCACTGCATGTAATAACCAGTGCTACTTACTCAAAGCACAGTTCATGGTTCAGAACTGATCTATAAGCTTGCTGTTACCTGTTTGAGACAAGATAAATACATAAATTGAGAGTAGTGTTTAGAAACTTACAACACTTTGAGAATGTGGTATATCCCTTCCAAAATGAAAAGTGTTGACTATGGAATTTAGTAATACAAATCTAGGCTTGTATTTTACATGTTTTTTTTCTTATTTCATTTTTCTGGTAATTCATTTTTATTGGGTTTTTTTTTGGGGGGGTTTCTTTTTAAACAAAATTATTAGTCTGCAATAAATTAGAGGAAGGGAGAAACAAGTCCTTCACTACAGAAAGTTTGAGAAATGCTAGTTTAGACAATCTGTCCTACTTGGTTTGGGAAATGAAAGGTTTGGGCAACATTTACTATTTGAATTTGGAGGAACAGAGTGATCACTATAGACTAGAGTGGTTTGAGCAGGGTTTATGGAACAAGAGGCACTT
Organism: Pseudorca crassidens; assembly: GCF_039906515.1. Classification (NCBI taxonomy): domain Eukaryota; kingdom Metazoa; phylum Chordata; class Mammalia; order Artiodactyla; family Delphinidae; genus Pseudorca; species Pseudorca crassidens. The sequence goes on from NC_090296.1 coordinate 109,491,207, forward strand.
TAAATTGTAACAAATTATAGGTGAAGAATGGGAGAAAATCCTAGGATTGAGTTGCCTAATATTGGGAAACAAAAGGCATTGTAAATTCTTCTAAGGTTTTGCATCTCTCTTATCTGAATATAGGCACCCTTTCCATTATGAGGGGTAAGATCAGGAAGTGGATTAAAATCTTTTCATTTCCTCCTTGGCTTTGAAGTTCCTTAAAGAAGGGATTTAGAATTTAAATAGTGTGACTGGTAGACTCTTTGAGTGAAGGAGAAAACATAAATTAAATGTCTTCTCATTTCAAAATTAAATAGAAGAGCTTGCTCCTGCCTAAGAGAAAGAAAAACTAAATTAAAATGTTTGGCACTGAAAGTAATCAGAATATTTGATCAAATTAAGAAAAACTAAACCCTTATTAAACTTCAGTACCTCTATTTTCAAAAGCCATACTTCTATTTGGAAATGGGTGAAGACAATGTTTGGGCTCATGTATGAAAAATTAATCTTGTGCTGAAGCTAGGCAAGGAGTTCAGTCCGATACATTAAATCAAGGAGTTCTTCAAAATCAAGAATTTACATAAAGCTTTAAATTAAAACCTCTATAGCGTTTGAAGCCTGTGGGAACTGGAGAGCACCACGGCTAAGCCAAATCAAGTCACTTAAACTTAGAGATGAAGAGTTCCAGTCATGAGAAACTAAGACTTCCCAGGGGGCCTTGTGTAAGACATGGGTAGGTAGAACAAGGACAGAGGACCCTGGATTGGGAGTAAAGGCAATGAGATCCCCTAATTTCTTTCTTTCTTTTTTTTTTTTTTTTTGCGGTACTTGGGCCTCTCACTGTTGTGGCCTCTCCCGTTGCGGAGCACAGGCTCTGGACGCGCAGGCTCAGCGGCCATGGCTCACGGGCCCAGCCACTCCGCGGCATGTGGGATTTTCCCGGACCGGGGCACGAACCCATGTCCCCTGCATCGACAGGCAGACTCCCAACCACTGCGCCACCAGGGAAGCCCGAGATCCCCTAATTTCTAACCCATGACACTGACTTGTGTGGTTTTCTCTTCCTAGAATTAGACATTGCAAACCATCAGTCTCTAGGTTCTTGCTTTTCACATTCCTGAACAATTTGAGGCCGCCTCATCAACTTGCCAAAGTCCTGGGTGATCACAGCAAGTCAGGGCAGAGAAGAACGTTGGCTGGACAAGAAGCTGGCAATTGTCGCTGGCCATTGGAACTTCAGACATGGGCTCACCAGGTAGCAATACAAGGCTCTTAGAGGCAGGGTGAAGGCCTCTGTTCCAGCTCACTTTGCCCAGCAAGACACAAACCTTGCGTCTTTGAAAGGCACTAAAAGTGCTTAGATCACAAATCACATCACACGCTGCAGTTGTTATTGATGTATATTTGTCTCTAAATGCAGGACAACTTTTTCCAAGTTGGTTGCACAGGGGTCTGGTTGAGCCAGAAGGGTTACATAGGGCCACACCAATTTCCAGCCTTTCCTGAAATATCGCCTCTGTCTCAGTTTAGGGGGACACAGAAGTACCTAAAGTCATTGAGACTTTCCTTTAGCACAATCCTCAGACTGGGTGATTGAAGCACTTTGGATTAGGCTACTTCTGATCTTCAGAAATGCCAAATGTTCCTTTAGTGGAGGCTAAACTAGGCTCTCTATGGAAAGACTATAATCACATAAAACGGAAAGGATGATGCTGGCCACATGCTGTGGTCAGCTGGGGAAATTAATGCTCAGAACAGATTTTAAGACTGAAGACTTGGGGTTGTGAGGTCTCATTCTTTCCTCCCACTCCACAAGGATTGTGTCTTTATTGTTGGGTGATGTCATTCTCCTCTCCAGGCCTTTGTCCCAGGTGTTCCTCTTTTCCTGAGGATGGTCTTTCTCATCATGGTTACCTAAGATACACTCAAGGTCTATCCAATTCTGTTCATTCTTCCAGGTTCAACTCATACTCTACCTCTTCTACAAAGGCTTCTTTCCAAAACACTACTGGGTGGCAAGAAATCCATGGTCTTTGAGGTTGGCCAGACCCGAAGGGGACAAATTATTTAATCTGAGAGATAGACTCATCACTATAAAATTCTGGATCATTGTGAGGATTAGAGGTGCAAGATATGGTGGGTATTATAACTTTTATTATTCCAGTCATCTATTTGGCTAATGCTCTTTTCTCATTAATACCAGAAACACTTCCTTTAGCACTTGTACGATGGTGCAATAGTTCAGGAGTTTTGGCCTTAGCTCCCCCCAAATTCTTAAGGGCATCCCATATCTCTGAAGCAGAGACTCTATTTTGCTGAGTGTTCACTTAGGGAATGCTTGCTTTGTGATGGTACTGGGCTGCTTTCATTTAATTCTCAAAATAGCCTTGAAAAGGACAGATTTTTACTCCCTGTTTACAGATTAGGAAACTGAGGCCCAGAGTCACTGATACCTCTTGGAGGCCACACAGCTAGTAATGAGCCTGTCTGGCCTTGAACTCAAGTCGTCTTTAATCATAGCAAGTGTTCTCCATACAGAAGATGCTCAAGTGCAAATATTGACTGACTGATTAGCTGTACTGCGCTCACACCCCTAGTCCAATTGCATCCTTCTCTTCACGGCATCTTTACCTGCTGTCCTCCTTGCTGTTGAGAAGTGCTTACCCACTCCAGCTCTGTTTCCACGCCTGCCACTGTATGGAGCATCGGCACAATTCTGTACAATTCCAAGGACCCCAGGCAGTTAGCAAACCACATTTCACGGGGCAACTAAGTGAGAAGAATAAGATCAAGGGTGCAGGCAGAACCCCCCAGCAGGTCTGATAGGGTCGAAAGGGCGGTTCGGAGAGAGCAGATACTGGTAGTTAAGTGATAGCTTAACCTATTTCTAGAATCAGGTAGAAATATTAATTCCCCTTGGGGTGGAAAAAACAGGAGCAAACATCCCCATGATCAGTCACAGTATACTAATGGCAGGGGAGTCACATTTGATGCTTCTGAAAATGAACCGATAACCTCCTGGGTCAAAAGGCAATTACCTTCATTCGGCTCAGGAAATGCCTATTTTTCGACAAGTGAGTGCATTGTTTGGGGATTTTTGTTGTTCTGCTGTTCTGCCGCTGTTGAAAAGAATATATAAAAGTCATAGCCAAGGGCAGAACACTCGCCTCGCTGACAAACAGCCTATCAACCATGGCAAATCCTGTTGCTAAACTATTAGAACTATGACTCACCGCTTCTTTGGCAAATGCCTGCTCTCGATGAAGTGCTCGACGCTGTAGCTGTCTGCATCCTTTCCCATCCCTCTACGGTGTGGTGTTTAAAGGCCACCTGAAACACTCTAGACGAGGTATACAATGTGCTTTCACAGACACAACATCTTAAAGGGCTGACCTCGACTGATCTACTCCAGGTGCACAGACATTGGTATTTGCACCCCTCCCTCTTCATTTCTATTCACTTTCAGTTGAAAATACTATTATCTCACTCTTTTCTTTTCCACCCAAGAAGGAATCATCCAGAAAGCGCAGAGGGATGGGCAGTGATAAAGGCAGAATAAAGAAAAGGGTATTTTTTTTGAGTGCTTACTGTGTGCATGTCACCTTAAGTAAATCCTAATAAACTTCAGAGTGAGAGGTATCCATACTGCATTATTTTCATTGAGGTGCAATCCACATGAGATACAATTAAACATTCTACAGTGTACAATTCAGTGGCATTTAGTACATTCACAATGTTGAGCAACCATCCCTCTCTCTAGTTTCAAAACATTTTTACCACCCCTGAAAAATACCCCAAACCTCTCAGGTAATCATTGCCATTCTTCTCTCTCATCACTAATCTGCTTAGATAGAATCTCTATGGATTGGTCTATCCTGGAAATTCATACAAAAGAAATCATATCAAATGTGAACTTATGTGTACGGCTTCTTCTTTCATTTAGCAGAGTGTTTTTGAGGTTCATCCAAGTTGTAGCAGGTATGAGTACTTCATTCTTTTATGTGAATGATATTACATACATATACACATTTGTTATACATTCACCAGATAATAGATTGACACTTAGATTGTTTCTATTTTTTGGCTATTATGAATGATGCTGTCATAAACATTCACATACAAACTTCCTGGAGGACATTTGTTTTTGTTTCTCTTGGGCATAGACCTAGCAGTAGAACTGCTGCTGTAAACTGCTATAAGATGGAGAAACTGAGGCTGAGAGAAAGTAGGTACCCTGCCCAGGGTCATTCAGCTTTTTATTGGTGGACCTAGGATTGGGACCCAGGTCTACCTGGTTGCCAACTCTATAGTCCGTCCACTAAACCTAGGGCTTCTTGGGCTAAAAATTCACTGAATAATTATTTTGTAGAATATTGCTAACTTTTAACCTCAACTCAAACACCCTGAGGTCATATGATTAATAACACTAATTTGAACTTGTGGAACCAGTAGTTTCATTTGGCTCCTGCTGAGATCTGAGCTTTCTGTTTCCCAGGCAAATCAGTAGCAACAGACTTTATCCTGTTAGATCAAATATAACTTTTATTTTAAAAAGCTCCAATTACACCCTAATGCAGACTTTATGTACTCAGAGGGCTTAATGAGATAATAAATGAAATTTTAATTTGACAATTAATACTATAAAAGTGTTAGGATAGCTTGGAATTAGGAAGGCTTCCATGTGATTTTTTTTTTTTTTATTAGCCATTGTTTTAAGGTGTAATTATACTTGTCTCACATTATGACTGGGCAGTAACTCAGTCACTAAGAGGTAGAAAATCAGTAAATTTCTACTCCTGTGTTGTTTGCAGTAAATTGTGGAAACAATAAAAAGTAAAATATAATGGCGAGTCCTATACACTGTTAAGAAATGGTGTAATTCCTTCAAAGCCTATTATTCCTGGATAAGAAATGGCTGATCAAACAGTAAACACATTTATCCTGACCATTCATGAGAAAAGTTAACTTGTGAGACAGTGAGCTCTGGAAGGTTTGGGGTTCTCTGAATGAGGTAACAAACAGTTTAAAATATGGTAATATATATGTATGCAATTACAAAGTTATAACCTCCAGTGTGTGAACATAGAGCCACCTACACCTGAACACCCACCAACTGCACGAGCAAGTTTCCCAGGCCTCCAACAAAGCAAAAATACTTGCACCATTATTTTAACACGCACCACCAATTCAACACCTGACGGTACCAAGCACTAGATGTTACAAAGGAGTTAAAATAAATGGAATCTCAAAATACCACACATGTAGAAGTCAAATTATAAACCTTAGATCTACTTAGCTAAAGTGGGTTACTAAGTAAAAGTGCTGTGTCACCAAATCCCAGGTCATCCTTATCTGTATATTTATAACTGTTTTTCAAATTAGCGAGAATGAGTCTTATTCAGTAACTATGGGATGCGTACTGCAAATATAAAAATTTTAAAAACAAACAGAAACCCTGTCGAGAAGACATCGATTATACCTAGGAGAAAATAACCATCTCATTCTTCTTCCCAGAAGCAAGTGGGAAGAGAGCAGAACCTCCAGTATCAAGTTGACTTCTAGCCAAAAACCAAAGAGCAAAACTATAATACCATTAAAGCAAGTGGGACTGCTTGTTGAATGAATAAATAAATGAAAGAAAGAAAGAAACACTAGAGACGAAATCAAGAAGTAGGTAGAACTTATTTGGAAACTACACACTGGGTGAGGGGAGTCTCATTGTGGGTGGTCACAGACGCGATAGGCGTGGATTAGTGAGCATAACAGAGGACATTTTGGGTCATTTTAGACATGCAAGAATTAAATTGACAGGCAATATATATCAAAAGTCCTAAAAATTTTAAGAGTTTCTGTGTCCAACAATACTATACCTAAGAGTTTTTCCTAATAAAAATGATTCAAAAGATGAAAAAAGTTAAAAGTAGTCATGTTTTAAAAATATAAATCCCACTGTTACTTAAAATGGTAAAAAGTTAGAAACAACCAAACAATAAGAAATATCAACATAAATTACTGATAAATCTTAAACATTTAATATTAATAAATAGTAACAAATTATTATCTAACAATATGAAATAGAATTATGATAAGTGAATAAATAAAATCAAGTCTTTGGAGAAGCAGATATGAACCAGGGTTAAGTGAAAAAAATCAGTATAAAAAATTCTAAGTACTATAACATATGCTTTTAAATATTTTATTAATAAGCACAAGAGTTTCAAACAGGGAAGAAAAATGGATCCCTGCTGGAGGAAAAGGCCCATGGGTTTGGAATGATGGTGAGGACAGTTTGAAAATGAGACTTGTCTGAGACACAGAGTTCCAAGTAATGGTAGGATTTAGGCCACACTCATTTTTAAGAACTGAGTTAGGGATGAAGTTAACCTAAACCTCCACAGAGGTGCTAACTGCAATCATTAGGCCTTCTGTTGTGGGGAGGGCGCTGACCATCTCAGTTTCTAGGAAGACAACACCACAGTTCTTGTGGTCTGGGGACTTACCATTTCATACACATCCCCATGCAAGGAAATACAGGAACGACTGAAGGGGGTGGGGTGGGAGGGGATGGGGAATAAACTAAACTCACAGCCTGATCCAAATGCCTACAGGCAGAGGCACTACCAGAAGGTTTTTATCTGAAACCATGAAGTCCAGAAAAAATTGGTCAACCGTTTGCAAGCTGGCGCTGTGAAAATCTCTTTGGCTGAAAAATCTACTGTCTCATCCACGGCCTCATGGGCTTATACAGACCAAACTTCGCAGATAAAACTCTAAACTGGGGCAATTTAACAGAATTTTCCAGAACAACCAAGATACCTGAGTAGCCATCCTTTTGCAATGTCCTCTTACACAGCCATCCCACTGCTCTACTCTCCTCCTTCCCAGCCATCCATCTCAGTCAACTCGGGGTGAATAAGCCATAACAGTAAATACGGATTCGCATGAGTGTCCAGGCAAAACACATTATACCCTCATGGAGAAGATTACATTTGCTCCGGCAGATTTAAAACTACTGCAGCATTTCTGGCCCCTATAGCGTTGGATGATCCGTGTCCCATGTGTTTGTAATTCATCTAAATGTTCTCACACAGTTCAGCATTTAAGTAAAATATTTGTTTCCATAAGAAAACAAAGGAAGGTGGTACTCACAAAGCTCTTAATGTGTACCCAATCCAACTTAAAAAAATTTTTTCAGTTTGAAATAATTTTAGATCTACAGAAGAACTGCAAAAATAGCATAGTTGTCCCTTGGTATCCATGGGGGATTTGTTCCAGAACACCTTGCAGATATCAAAATTCCCGACTACTCAAGTCCTTTGTATAAAATGGTGTAGTAGAGGTGGTCCTCTGTATCCACGGGTTCCACATCCACAGATATGGAGATGAATCCGTGGATTCCGAACCCTTGGATAAGGAGGACCCACGGTACAGAGAGTTTCCATATAGGCTTTACCCAGCTTACCCTAACGTTAACGTCACATATAACCACAGTACATTTCTTAAAAGAAAGAAATTAACATTAGTACATTACTAGTAACTGAACCTTAGGCTTCATTCAACTTTTGCCAGTTTTCCCATTAACGTCTTTTTTTCTTTCCAGGATCCAGTCCAGAATCCCACATTACATTTAGTCATCCATGTCTGCTTTTTTTCCTTCAATCACTGACAGCTTCTCAATCTTTGTTTTTCATGACCTTGACACTTCTGAAGAGTCTCTCAGTTGGGGTTTGCCTGATGTTTTCTAATGATTAAATTAAGGTTATGGACTTTGAAGAAAAACAGCTCAAGAGGTGAAGTGCCTTTCTGATCACGTTTTATCAGGGAACACATAATATTAACATGCTTTATCACTGGTGATGTTAACCTTGATCCCTTGTTTAAGATGGCGTTTGCCAAGTTTCTACACAACCCAACTTTACTTCCAGACAGAGTTACCAGATTTAGCAAATAAAAACACAGGACATCAAATGGGACACACTTACACTAAAAAATTACTTTTTTATTTAAAATTCATTTTTTGCATTTCTAACAAGTTCCCAGGAGATGCTGATGTTCCAGCGATCATATTTTAAGAAGCACTGGCATTCACGGAGGAGGAATCTTGGTATTTGTATTTCCTACATTTTCTGGAGGATTACAGACCTACATAACCTGTGCATTACAAATCTGTCATTACAACTCACAGAAGGTAGGTCCTACCTGACACAACATACTTTCAATTTATAGATAACTCATATATAAGAATAGGAACAAAGATAGTCAGGAACCCTTTGTCCCCCAGTTAGAGTTGAGGATCCGGTCTAAATCTAACTGAGGAACTACAGTGGGACGGCTTCCCTCTCCGGCAGCCTCAATTGTTGCGAAGGTTCAAGTTTATCTCCATGAGCATCTACCCATCTGTTGGCAGCCCTTATCCCACAGTCAGAGCCTGTGACACCACAGAACTTGTCAGAGAACCACTCACATAAGTTGTGGAGATGTAGGTGCGTGATTTCTACCTAGACATCAGAACGCACTGTTTCACAGAAAAAAAAACTATAGATGCTAAGCAAGTCAGTCTGTGCTTTAAAAAAACAGTTTACTTTGCGTACCTAGCTGATACTTTAAACACTGTTTCACTGTGCTTATAGGAAAAGGCTTTCTTGGATTCAAAACCTCCAAGTGCTTCAGCAGAAAACAAGTGATCCATAGACTGGAGGTGTCTCACCCACCTACACCCTCCCCTCTAGTCACCAGACTATTTTGAAATGGAAGGCATGGTCACACTCTTCTACACTTACCTGCCCTTGGCATGGGATATCTAACAACATAGATAGCAGCTGGTTACCTACAGTTTCTCACTGTTAAACTCAGCTCTTACTTGGATAGGGGTAACTTTTCTAAGTTGAAAAAGCACACTGCAGGCCTTTGAAAAATGGCTAGTCTGTGCATTATTCGAGCATCCTACCAGGCACTTCATACACAAGATCTCATTAATCTTCACCAAATTATTGTGACGAAGGTAGTAACGATCCTCTTTCAAAGACTGGCTAAGTAACTTACAAAGCAAGTTACAAACCTGGGATCTAGCTTCAATGTTTTAGACATGCCTTTACAATCTATACCCCATTTAATTTTCATTCATCCAATCCAAACTTGTCCCAAGGGACCTAACTTCAATCTCTTAAACCATGAGGAAGAGCATTTGGTATTCTTTAACTACACACCTATAAATAGTTCTACTAGGAGGCTGGTTATAAAGACAACTTGGGGGTGGATCTGTTTACCCCCGCCCCACCAAACCCCCCCCCCACTTTTTCCTTATAATACTCCACAGACACATAATGTTCAAAGGGGAATGAAATACAATCTATACCCCAAACCCCTAAAATCCACAAAAGTGGGAACAAAACCTGAGGTTATTTTTTTGTTTTTTGTTTTTTGTTTTTGCGGTACGCGGGCCTCTCACTGTTGTGGCCTCTCCCGTTGCGGAGCACGGGCTGCGGACGCGCAGGCTCAGCGGCCATGGCTCATGGGCCCAGCCGCTCCGCGGCATGCAGGATCTTCCCGGACCGGGGCACGAACCCGTGTCCCCCGCATCGGCAGGCGGAGTCTCAACCACTGCGCCACCAGGGAAGCCCAAAACCTTAGTTTTATCTCTCATCTGATTTAAGCCCACTAAGTGTTACTTGGTAACACTTTGGGTTAATAAGGAAATCAATCTGAGGACAAACAAAAATCCGATATCATGTCCAAGTTTGGACTGGGCAAGCTTTTCGTTTCTAAAAGCCACCTTCAAGTAAGAGAGATCACCAAGAGCGGCTATCTAGCCTGTCTGGCATTTATTTGTTTTTGAACCACAGATTTCAAAACAAAGGGAGCAGAATGGGATATCACCAATCCTGATGCAGAAAAACTAAAACCTCTCATAACTTCCTTCTTCATATTCTGAAGACTTCAGAGACTGTGAGATTTCCAGGCTTTCACTCTAAGTCCCCTCAAATGTAGTAGCTGTTACTACATATACCCTGGTACCAATTTTCTTTAAGAGGATTGAATAGAATGCAACCAAGTATTTGGGTAAATAATCCCATCTGTATCTCCCTTCTTGAGCTTAATCAAAGTGTGTCCCTTCTCCTCTGACCATCACTGTATGAGCCCCAGGAGAATGGGGTCTAGCTGCATTCACCTCCATCCCTGGCTCCCCCTGCCTCTTTGGAGTTTAGCTCCTTCTGTCTTTTCAGAAGTATTTGACAACGAGAAATCCCATCCTCCTGACCAGAAACCTGTATGATTATAACCCAGGAATGATGAAACATAGAAATTGTGATCCAGAAATGAATAGGCCCAAGAATAGGGACTGGGATGCTAGGCGAGCTCTGTAGGTGAGGTGGCGACGAGAATGAAGACATCTCAACACGTCTTACTTTGGGTCCTTCCATGCCCTCGTCCATTGTAACCACAGGCCTGAATGAACCCACAGGCCTCCTTGAGGAAGCCAACTTTATCACCCTTTTGAAGACCCTTCGTTTTAACAAGTGTGGTTATTCCACTGGGGCACTGGGGTGTCAAGGGCCAGAAGCTTTAAAAAGGACAGAAAGAGAAGAAAATCAGGGAGTGGTGTAACAAAGGCCTAATTATAAGGGAGGAGTATCTCTCTACAGACAGGTCACTGGAAGGATGCCAAGGGTTCTCACCACATAAAGGAAAAGATTGTTATAAAGCGATTTTTAAAAAAAGAAGAAGAAGAGGAGGCATGGCAGTGGAGACTGCAAGGGGGTGGGGCAGAGAATAGGGAAATGAATAAGAATAATGACTTAAAAGCTTTTTTTTTTTTCCCTCCTAGTTCTCTGCTTCCCTTTCTGCAGATGCTCAGCTGAACCAGTGCAGCTGGCTCCCTGACAAATGTGGAAAAATCAGCCAATTTGAGCTGGTTGTTAGCAGTCCGGGCACAGAGGCTCAGATAAATGAGGGGCTGCCTCAGGTGTGGCAGATCTTCCGGAGCTGTTGCTGAGAGATTCTTGGCCAGTGTGTGGTCTCCAGGCCTTCAGGAACTCACCAGCACTCCCCTCCACCTCTGGGCTCCAGGTTCTGATAAAGGTGACATTGGGAGAAGAATCTTCCTCTATCCCCCACTCCCCAACATCCTCCCCTAATTGACAAGCTCTTCTTTCAGCCTGGTGGGGTTTCATCTAGGTCACTCAGTGAAAAGCCTGCAACACAAGGACTCTTGTCCCCAAGTATCTGAGTGCACATGTAATGGCCCAACTCAAGGCCACCAGAAAATGCCTGTTGCATAGTCCTTTTCAGATCACCACATCAAACTGGAGTCTGTGGACACCCTGGCAGAATACCCTGATGTTTCCCCACAAGACAGTGAAGGCTGCTCTGTGAATGGTCCCTAAGACAAAACAGTATGCCACACATATTTATTTACACATTCTGTCCACACACAGAATACGAACATGACAAAAGGAGTGTGCAACTGGACATTCAGTTCAAGGAAAGCAGTTAATACTTTGAATCAAGCTCAAAGCAAAGAGAGTGTTCCTGTAAGGAGCAATCCAAGTTTCTATTTGAACTGTCCACTTTTTCTGTGATTCTTGTTCATGGATTATTTGATAACTGAATAAAAAGGACAAAAATTAGGAACTAAGATACTAAAACAAGTGCTCACATAAGGGAAGTTTCTATAGGGATGGAAATGTTCTAGATCTTATTTTGAGTGGTGATTACATGAGCATATACAACTGTCAAAACTCACTGAACTGAATCATAAGATCTGTGCATTTTGTTTTAATTATATCTGCATAAAAATTTACAATGTAAGGGCTCACATTCCAGTACTGTGTCTACATATATACCAGCCTACTGAAGCGGCTGCCACTGTAAAAATGCACAGAAAAAACATACATTACATCACTTCATCAGTTATCCTTTACATAATGGAATACTTTCAAAAGAACTGAAAATATTTCCTATATGATCCTCAGATACATTTTAGGAGCTTGTAATAATCCAGAGTAGCTCAGAAAGATTTTTTTTTTTTTTGGAGGGAGAGATAATAATGTTGTATGTCACGCATGAGCTGACCAGTTACTACTATTCTTATAATCTGAAAGTAAAGTATATTAGGTGCTTGACTTAGTCTCAAAAGCCTTGATGTGGGGAGTACTGGCTGGTAGTGTGGCTGGTTTGTTTGAACTGTTACTGATTTGCAGATGGAATAAGAACACTTGCTCAATTCAGGAAGAGAATGAAAGAAGTTAAGAGGTGAAAAGGCATTGGATTATCTGGTCTAATTCCCTTATTAAATCAACATAAAAATTGAGGCTCAAGATGTAGAGAATGGACTTGAGGACACGGGGAGGGCAAAGAGTAAGCTGGGACAACACAGTGGCATGGACTAATATATACTACCAAATGTAAAATAGCTAGCTAGTAGGAAGCAGCCACATAGCACAGGGAGATCAGCTCAGTGCTTTGTGACCACCTAGAGGGGTGGGATAGGGAGGGTGGGAGGGAGACGCAAGAGGGAGGAGATATGGGGATATATGTATATGCAGAGCTGATTCACTTTGTTATAAAGCAGAAACTAACACACCACTGTAAAGCAATGATACTCCAACAAAGATGTGTAAAAAAAAAATTGAAGCTCAGAGAAGGAAAGCAATTTCCCAAAGAATACGTAGCCATTTCTGCCAAACATGGATCATCTGGCTCTCAAGTCTGTTTCTCCTTTCAGTTTTTCATTATTCGTGTTTTAAATGCTGTCCTCTACTAATATATATATATATATATTTTTTGCGGTACGTGGGCCTCTCACTGTTGTGGCCTCTCCCGTTGCGGAGCACAGGCTCAGGACGCGCAGGCTCCACGGCATGTGTTATCTTCCCGGACCGGGGCACGAACCCGCGTCCCCTGCATCTGCAGGCGGACTCTCAACCACTGCGCCACCAGGGAAGCCCTCTACTAATATTTTTAAACAAATATGTTATTTATATCTATAATCAACTTTCTACAAAGTAATATTTAGTGTTTTAAAATATCTTCAGAAAAATATTTTTTCCCTGAGAAAGTTTCCTTCTCAAATAAAGTATGTTTTTTTAAAATTAAGATAGTCTAGTGTTATGCTTAACTACACACATTTATCTCCTTAGAAGGTATTCATGTATATCTTCTCTATAATAGTTAGGCTTTTAAAAACTCTAATTCATGTTTGCTGATATCCCATTCCTAGAATAAATATTCTCAAAGGCAATTTTATCACCACAAACCCACATTTTCTCCGATTTGGATGTCAGTGCTTCTTTTAACTGCGCTTCACTGATTGGCAAGTCATCCATCTCTCTGTAGCTCTAAGAACTGCCAATGATAAGGTAAAAGAACCATAATCCCATGGAAACCAATTCTTACGTTTAGTAAAACAAAGCAAAACCAATGCTCTTGCTCATGTCTCCAACATAGTGTTCGAGAGTCACAATGAACAGATGCTAACAGGACGTTCAGATCTCCACTAGCCACACTGAACATGGGTGACTTACTGCCCATACACAGAACTGAACCCACTTGAGAGACAGTAGTTGTTTTGGGGACCCAGAACCCAATGTCCAACTATCCTGGATTCTACTACAGTGACAGCACCCCAGAGCTAGAAGGGAGCTGAATAATCATAAGGCGTTCGTGGTTTCCGAGCAGGTTTTTGGTCTGTTTTTTTTTTGAAGCAGAATTTCTTTTGAAATTAAGTCTTGTTTGGACCTCTGGCATAGAAAACAAAATTGAGTAACGGTTGTTTGTGGAGTAATTAAAAATCCTCACTGTGTGATGGAAAGATTCATCCCCTTGTTTGTGGGGCCTTAAAACACTGCTGTGGCAGGTTTCCTGGAGCACTTTGAACGCGGAGGTTCTTCTTAGTGACGGGGAGCTTCTACCGCTCAGGTCCACCCCACTACTGGCAGCTCAGACTCTTAGAGGATTTCTTCCCAACACAGAGCTGAAATCTTTGTCCGGGTAGCTCATAATTCATGGATATTAGTTTATCTTTGAAGCCAAATTAAAAATATCCCCATATCACATGGAGAAATCTTCATATATTTGAAAGGAGCAGGTATGTTGTATTTTAGACATGCTGTTCACTATATGGCAGGCTGTGTACACACCTGTCCTCACAACACAAGTGTTCAAGCTTAAACTACCTCTGCTCCCCACCTCTCCCTGTCCCCAGTCCTATCATGGCTTCATGTACATGTGTAGCTTGGGGCTCAGCCTTCAAAAGGATCCATGGAGCCTTTGACTGTGCACGTGGACAAGAAGGGAAGGAAGGGATTTTGCTGCTGGGTTCTTGTTTTTTTCTGCTAGCTTCAAAGCAGACTCCACCCTTTCCCAATAGAGGACCATGAAAACCAGCTTGTGGCCATTTAGAATTACATCAGATTCTGGGGGCAAATTCTAAACAGACTTTTTATGTTAAAAGAAAATGAAAACAGCTGAAATGCAGACAAAAAAAATTAGTCTGCTCCTCACGCCTCCTCAAAAAGCATCCTAACAGTGAGAACTACTTTGAGGCTACAAGGAAGACTTCCTGTTCAGTAACGTTCAATGTTTAGAGCAGATCAACAGCTGGAAAGGCAAACTGTTTTTTAGCAAGAACGTTTCACAGTTCGGATCACTTAACAGATTAAAATTATAGGATATACTTAGCAGTTAGGGTTTTTTTTATTATTAGCTAAAGAAGATCTTTTTGGAAAATACATTTGATGTTTAGTCCTTCTTGATGACGATGGCAAGAATTTTTTAAATGTTCGTTACACTGAATAAAAATGTTCATTATACTAAATCATACTTTAATCAGCTTAACGTGTGGTTTATACAGGTTTACCTAAGATTAACTGGAAATTTTTAGGCAGTAAATACACAAATTTTAAGGTTGGGAACAGACTGTCCTACTGACCAGCCAACTAATATAAAAGATGAGAGGCATCGAGGCACGCTGTCAGATGCAAAGTGAACATTCCATAGCTGAAACTGACAATAAGGCTGGTGAGAGAAGTCCAAAGTCAAGGGATCACAGGCTCAGAGGAGAATGCTCAGGAGAGCAGCAGGGCGAGGTGATGTCTGGCCACTGCCCTCTAAGGAGTGTAACTAGCAAGACCCTATGCGGACTTCCCAGAATAGACCTCCACCCATGTCCTCCACCTGCCTCTTGTCTGTAGAAAAACTTTAGTAAAAGAATAAATTTAATCAGGGAAGTGAGAAACTGCAGAAAGATTGGAAAACAGTCAAGCAAGCCAAAATAATAATAGTTTAGCCATTAAACAAAGTCAAGGACCTTTAGTTCCTCCTCAAGGGCTAGAGATAATATCCTGAGCCACGTCCTTTGAGCTGTATTGCAGAGACCGGAAACCCCCCACCAGGTGGAAGAAGTTAACTGTCTGCTGCCCACAAGCACGTAGACCCCAGACCGGTTGGAACCAGAAGGTTGATGATGCTGGCTCCCAATTACCACACCACCAACCAATCAGAAGAATGTCCATGAGCTGACCACGCCCTACTCCTTGAACACCGTAAGACTCCTCACTATGGCCTCCAGGGTGGGACACACAGTGTTGAGGGCATTAGCCCACTGTGGCCCCCTCTGCCCGGCAAAGCAACAAAGCTATTCTTTTCTACTTCACTCAAAACTCTGTCTCCGCATTTCTATTCAGCACTAGTGCACAGAGGCCAAATTTCGGCAACGGGAGGGGCAGAGGGAAAAGACAGGATTTACTCTGGAGGAACAAAGCCGCTAACTAGATGGAAAACAGATCACTAACTAGATGGAAAACAGATCGAGTGAGGACAGATTAGTGGAATTAGGGTGGTTGTCACTTCAGAAGAAAAGAAAAAGGGCACCCTGATGACTATCATCATGTACATGAGTGACTTTTTATAAGAGGCTTTTGGAAAATCAAGTGAAAGCAGGAGAAATTTAGGTGGGCATTTGAGAAGGGAAGCCAGCCAAGAGGGAAGAGATAAGCCAGAGAATAAGGAGGCCTGGGTAGACCTTCTGGTCACAAGCAAGTGAGGACTCCGTGGATAAATATCTAACCCTCTGCAGGCCTCAGTTTCCTCATCCGTAAGGTGTGAAGTCTGCAGCAAATGACTTCTAAGATTCTTCCCAGCTCAAGAGAATCTTTAAAAAAAATTTTTTAAAACTTGTAATAGTTTTTAAAAAATATTTTCCTACAGTCCGCCTGCCGATGCAGGGGACGCGGGTTCGTGCCCCGGTCCGGGAAGATCCCACATTCCACGGAGCGGCTGGGCCCGTGAGCCATGGCCGCTGAGCCTGCGCGTCCAGAGCCTGTGCTCCGCAACGGGAGAGGCCACAGCTGTGAGAGGCCCGCGTACCGCAAAAAAAAAAAAAAAGTTTTCCTTCAGCTTTGAGGGTTAATTGGTATAATAGCATATATTCACAGTGTACAGTTTGATGAGTTTTTTTAAATTGAAGTATACTTTACAATGCTGTGTTAGTTTCAAGTGTACAGCAAGTGATTCAGTTATACATATATATTTTTATATTTTTTCAGATTCAGATTCAAGATAATTGTTTCATTAAAAATAACCTAAAAAATAAAAATAAAAAAAACCTTCTCTCAAATGAGTAGGTTAATAAAGAGTATCAAGTAGGTTGCGGAGGACTCTTCATTTTAAATTTCCTTATTAAAGAACAAATGTTTGATCCAATAGTTTCTTGAAGGTCCTCCCAACATTCTGGTTCTGGCCTGCCTTTTCACCCACTTGCGAGCTCATCACTATATCAGTCACTGCTGGGATAGAGATGATACTTTCCAATCCATGGTCTGCTGGAGGAAATGATGCTTTTGAAAAGTGAATTACAAATCCTTGTGGGAAGGGAAGAGTGTGCTATAGAAAAGTCATTAATAACTCAACTCAGAGCTCAGCTACCCATTTGGGAGCAGCAAACAGTTAATAATATACTTGCTGGCTGAGTATGATATGGGCTCCAAGAGGCAGAGAAAGCACATTTTTTATCTCCTTGTCCTAAGTGAGGGATCTAAAGTTCAGAGACGTCAAGAAGCCTGCTCCAGGTCACGTAGGCAGACTGAGAAGTCGCCCTTTCCTCAAGTATCTACTGAGTGCCTCCTGCATTCTAGACACTGTGGGATACAGTGGGCGATGCCACCATGGCCCGTGCCTCGATCAGAGTTTTCACTCTACTGGGGAGAGGGGTGAGCAGCTGTGAACACACCAGCCAATGATGAAGATATATTCTGTAGCAAGTAATATGACATAAATAAAACGAGGGAATATGACGGAGTGTGACTGAGGGGCTTCTTCTATGTAGCAAAGGGAAAAACAGCTCTTTGAAGAAGTGGCATTTAACCAAGAACAGAATGACAAAAAGGACCCAGCCATGCAAAGGTCTGGGCAAGAGTCAGATCAAGTGAACAAGAGAAAAGGGTACCAGTTATATGATGGAGACAGCAAATATCAAACAGAACGTAGCTGGGCGAGGCAGCCAATGGACAGGAGGGGCAGCTGGGAAGCTGGCTGTTGACAAATAAGGTCCTCTCTCTGCTGGGCTGTTGAGGTAGGTCAGCTGGTTTCACCCTTGTAATAGAAGCAAGGGGAGGGACACAGAAGCCACATCCATGCTGCACGGGCAGCTGCACCTACGAAGGAGGAGTTCGTCATAGGAAGGCTGGGTACCACATTTTACCATCCTCAAAGCTTGAAGTTGCATGCTGCTTCGTGTGCCAACTTTAACTCTTGGCTTTCATCTCCCAGGGAAAGGTGCGTCAGCATGTTGGAGTTGTAGCCTCTGAGCCCATAAGCCACCTCTAAGTAACATAGAAGCGAGGTAGGAAGGGAAAAACAACATCCCACTGCGATCTCAGCCGTATTTCTTCCACATGGCAAGTTTCATTTTGTTTAATTTAACAATAAACTCATTATATTAACTCAATTCAATAGAAGCAGCAGGGGGGATTTCTCCTAATTTAATCTTGGGCTTTGAGGAGCCTTGCTTGGCGCTAAAACAATGCCATGCAGAGAAATTAAAGGTCTTGTATCATATTGAAAAAATACCTCAGAGTTTCGGAGCGCAGCCTACCTGTAATTTAGGAACTAGTCAGCCCACTTCTTACTTTATCCAAAACATCATCTAGTCAGAGAGAGAATCTCTGCAAGCAGATCGTTCTCATGAATGATGCCTCTTTAGGATTTAAACTCTGAGAAGTGATCCTTTTATCCTTGGAGCTGATGTTCTAATTTGAAATGGAGTTATTGGAGGCTCCCAGCAAGGGAATATAAATATCTTGTGCTTACCAATGTCACAAAATGGGTTTTCTGTAAGTCACTTGAAAATACAAGGACATAACTATCTAACATTTATCATTGTGTGTCCATTATGAAAAATTATATAGCATGCAGCCTTAAAAGAAAGTTGTTTCTGATGATTAGCCATTATAAGAAACAATGTCTACCCTTTAAAAAAAAATCTTGAGGGATGGAAAAGACTATATAATCTGCTGATCTAGTGATTTGAAATCTGGAGATTCCAAATTCACACACACACACACACACACACACACACACACACACACACACACACACACACACACACAATGGCTAGAGACCTAACAATAGTTTTTGTCCCCAGCTGGCAAGAAGAATTAACAAACTCATTAATTAGGATCCCATTGGTGCTGGTATTGAATATATATGAAGGCAGGCCCACTGGAGGGTTCCAGCTGGGAGATGCAAACTTTTCAAATTCAAAGACAAACTAGATTTATCTTTGATGCCTTCATATGCTGAGTGTGGTCCTATTGACCATGTGGGCTTGTGTGTATCTGTGAGGCCCGTGAATATTTATTGAATCAGGCCCGTTTTAAAGTTTATTTCATGTCCTTTCAACTGCAAAATGCAAAACAAGGTCACCACGGGAGTGGAGGAGAAGAGAGCCAGCTTTGAGGAAGACTTTTTCCTTATCCCAGATTGCTTTTAGAAGAAGAAAGAAATTGGCTGAAATGTGAGAAAAGGTACGGATAATAGTTCCAATTCACTCCAGCAGAGGCTAACAAGGCCTGGCCTATGTCCCTGGTGGGAAGGAAATGAAACAGGGGAGCTGATGGGAGAAAGGCGCAGGCGTTGCCCTGGCTGCTGCTTCCCCATCTCTCTCTGTCTCTGCCTCTCTCTCACATAGACTCACTCTAAGCCTCTTTCAATCTCTCCAAAGATGAGAAATCTTTTCTCGAGGTCAAAAACAAAAATATTTTTCGGGTGGCGGTGGGGACCAAAATCCCAACATGGAGGATCTGAAGCAACAGGGAATTCTCTCACAGGTTTCAGAGCCCAGAGTAAAGAGAACTCAGATGAGCTGAGGTTTCAACTCTGTAAAGCGAGAAAAATCCTTCTCACCCTGTCAGTTTACAAACAAGAAGGTCTTCCTAGGTTTAGGGCATTTTTTTTCTATTATTTAAATTCCTTGCTATGCATTTGCTTTCTTTATTGACAACGCTTCCTGTTATGTGAAAGTGTAATTTGCCAGAGAGAAAGGCAGAGAGAGACAGAGAGAGGGAGGGAAGGGCAGGTAGGTTGGGGAGGGAGACAGACAGAGACTAATACCAGAATCCAAACCACACAGCGAGGGGGCACGTCCTATTAAAGGATTCTTTATGCTTAAAATGGAGTCTTATTTTTCCCCATCTAAAAATAAGCCTGTGACCTTTTGCATTCTCCAGACCATATGTATTTCTGCAGCAACCAGAGTCCCCAGGCACACTGGGCAGGGTGAGAGCTGAGGGCTGTCTGGTCCAGGTCCCCGGAGCTAAGAAGTACACCTGTCAGAGAAGCAGCGGCCAGAATCCAGAGAAAGAATCCACAGAGACCTGGGCGGGGGGCACTCTGAACCCCACTTCCTCTGTCAGTTACTGATTAAACCTCTAATGCATACACACCTACTCCAGGAAAGCTGCACTTTAATTCTGTGCCTCCTACAGAAAAGAGATGATACGAACTTGGGAGTAAGTAACAGTAAGCATCATAAGAAGAAAAGATACCCGCACGCATTCTCAGTGTCAGATTTTTTTTTTAAGTCCAAAGAAATAAAACAGAATGTCAAACCTCACTTATAATCAAAGAAATGCAAACCAAAATGTGTTACACTTTTTTAAACTTATCCAATTAGCAAAGATGAAAAAGAAAGATAATACCAATGTCGGTGAGGGTTTGTGCAAACAGACACTCTCATGTCTATTTAGAGTGGGAATATAAATTAGTAGAATTTTCTGAAGTTAAATTAGGTAACATGTTGAAAATGCCTTAAATGTGTAGATTCCAGTGCAGCAATCACACTTTTAGAAGTTAACTGTATCAGTCATATTCAGTAGGATGTTCATCCCAGCATTGTTTAGAATAGAAAACGGTTGGAAACAATCTGAGAGCCCAACAGTGTGACAACCGGTCACGTCAACTGTGTTGCATACAACGGACGTGATTAAGAGTCATACCTAGGGCAGTAGTGATGAATGAAATGGGAAAAAAATGTTCAGGAAATGTTGCTAACCAAAGGGGGGAAAGTCTAAAAGAAAGCTAGCTGTCCGTCTTTCTTTCTCCCTATCTGTCTATCTAATCTACCTACCTACCTACCTACTTACCTATCTATCCATCCATCCTGCTTACTGTATGCTACTGAAACACTCCCAACAACCCCATGAAATATGTACTATTATTGCCTTTTCACAGATAAAGAAACTGGTAAACGGGGAGTGGAAATTTAAACTCAGGTGGGGGCTGGTCTCAACCACACAAACTTTCTCTCTGACGTGAAAATGACTGTGTATAAGTCTGGGTACATGTGTCCTTCCTTGGGAATACATCCACTCTAAAATGTCCATAGTCATCTCTGAGGGGTAGGCTCCAGATGATTTTTGGTTACCGTTTTGTGCTTCTCTGTGGCTTTCATGATCTCCACAATGAGCGTGTATTTCCTTTGCAACTAAGAAAAAAATAAAATGAGCTCTTCTTTCAAGATAATACTCTGTGATCATCTGACTCCTTGGGATTCAGGAGGATTCACGAAGAGGCAGGAAGTAGCTGACAGACTACTTCCCAAATGAACTCTGGAGTCAGGCAGCCACTTACTGACCATGTGCCCTGGGAAGGGTCACTTAGCCCCCTAATGCAAAGCAAGAAGTAAATGTGCAAAGGCACCCCACGTATAATACTTGCTCAATAAATGCTGTTTCCCCTTTCCCTAGCCAGTCTTCTGGAACACACCAATCCCAGAAGTGGCATTCTCCAAGCTATGCCTAATACATAGTTTTCACTGTCTTAGGGAAGACCACGGACTCAAAATCAAAGGGAAATATTATATATTCTGCCTGAAGAATGCCTGATTATCAACCCCCATTAGATTTGACTGGCCTGTCCTTCCCCTCCCAAATTCCAGCCTTCTCTGAATTACAGTCCTCAGTCTTTTAAAGGTTATTCCTTTCTCTATTACAGTGGTCTTCAAACTAGGAAAGGTATACAACTGAAGTGTCACAAAAAGCCTTCCAAGAAGGACATGGACACATAGTTTTAAGGGAATTAACTTCCAGAATCTTCCTTTCTCTAAGATTCTGTCCTCAATTTGTCTGCATGCACCTGTGTTGAGGAGTTCATTCCAGCACACTCACCTGCCCCCTTACTCCTTCTACACCTCCTTCTCCTACTTTGCAGCAGAAAGACATCACTCTCACCCATCACAAATCTACTGGGCCACCCTGCCCAGAGCCATGAACAGCACCGGAGGGCTCCAGAAAGGACCAACTTGATATATGGGTTAAAAGTAAGCCTCCTGTCATCAAGGTGACTAATAAAGCCAAGGTGGGTAGGGCTTTGGGTCTTTTGTAAAGAGGCAGACAGCCCATTACAGCCAAGAAAGTCAGTGAGGACTACTGATGGCTGTACAGCCTTCTCACAGCCAGGCCACAAGCTCAGGGTTCCCCAGCTCCAATCCTCAGTCTCAGTCTCTCTCAAATCTCTCTCTCTCTCAATCACTCTCTTTCTCTGACAAATGTTTATTGAACAATTACTCCCTTAAAAAGAAAAAGTCAAAGTAAGGACCTACTATATAGCCCAGGGAACTCTACTCAATACTCTGTAATAACCTTCATGGGGAAAAGGATCTGAAAAAGAGTGGGTGTATGTATATGCATAACTGAATCACTTTGCTATAGAGCAGAAAGTAACACATTGTAAATCAACTATACTCCAATAAAAATTAGTTTTTAAAAAATCAAGAAAACCCTGTCCTCACAGAGCTACATTTTAGTCAAATTCAATCTGAATTCAGAAGTGATATGGTTGTCACAGGGATGCATATTAACATATCGAAAAACATGTTCATTGAAAAATGAAGTCGTACTTTTTCTGACACAAAATAAATCTGCCTTGGCTGGCTGATTGAATAATGAGGACAGATAATTAGGGCATATTATCTATGCACTGAATGAACTAAATCTGCAGATCCAAGGTTTGAGGAATATGTATTTATAGAATGTGATAAAAGCATTTTTTACCATAATGATATAAAAATATTGTTTGGCAGGCCAAGGTTTATTAAAATTAGCAACATTTCTAAATTACCAACACTTTCTAAGTAGATCAAGTTAAGCGGCATGTCACTAAGTGAAAGAGTAATTATTTAAGGAATATAATTTTTACCCATCTCATGTCTTGGTAATATAGCCTTTCTGATACACATTTTTTGGTATACACTGAGAAAGCTGAATGGTTAACAAATGCTTTTGGAAGTCAGATGCCCACTAATTCTTTGCTTTTTGCAAAATCAAACAAGACCTATCCAACTGAGAGATGACTAAATATCGCTGCTGGTGGTGGTTTGTTTTGGGCTAATTCAGGACTTAAAGACAGAAATGATATTGTTCTAACAGAACTCCATCTGTCCCATCACATAATATGTAGACAATGTTTCTCATCACTTACATCATAAGAACTAAAACTAGGAATAGAACTGATGTTGAACCTTTAAGCAATAAATAAGATTCATCCATGGGTTAAATTAATTGCAAGTAAGGCCTCATCCATCTCATTAAGAAACCCATTTCCAAAAAATCTTTACTCCTTGTGTTTAATAGCTATCAAAATGTTTAATACACTTATGTTGCTTTAATCAACTTGGTACTAAAAATTATTGTAATAATCAATTTAGAAGACTATTACTTAGAGTTTTTGATCACGGAACTTCTAAAATTTATTTTTACACATTTTTATTGCAAAAGATTATGATAGTATCAATAAAAGACTTTTAAACATAAAAATATGTAACAGGATAAAATTTCACAGGAGAAATATAATAGAAATACAAGTTTTAAAAAAGATGTAACATTTTTGACTGTTAAAGAACAGCTTATTCATGTATTTTAAAAAATGAATGATGGTGAATATTCACTCCAAACATTTGGATTGGGCTTCCCTGGTGGCGCAGTGGTTGAGAGTCTGCCTGCCGATGCAGGGGACACGGGTTCGTGCCCCGGTCCGGGAAGATCCCACATGCCACAGAGCGACTGGGCCCGTGAGCCATGGCCGCTGGGCCTGCGCGTCCGGAGCCTGTGCTCCGCAGTGGGAGAGGCCACAACAGTGAGAGGCCCGCGTCCGCAAAAAAAAAAAAAAAAATTTGGATTTCACTGAATGCATTTTCGAAGGCGATCAAACAGTTTTATTGAAAAAACACCAATATTTATAATTTGCCAGCAATTACATCCTCTTCAACTATTTACACTTATGATGAAAAAATTTTAATGGTCAATTTTAGAAAGGCACATAAAAATCTCAAAATTCTTTTTTAGGGGATAAACAACTGAAAAACAAGTGAAATTCAGTCTACATTTCATGGCTATCCTTTTTCCTCTATGAGACCCAAGAGAATGACGTTTATTTTATTGGGTTTAAGGGGGCTAAAGAAAATACTTGATTTAGTCCTCTCAGGAGATCTGGCGTCACCCCACCTGCTGCCGCAGGCCAGGTGTTGATTGGCTCTCCCGTGAAGCAGGTGCTCAGAGCACATAAACAGGAAGAAGTATAGGGCAGCTCTGAGACCAAGCGTGATGTCTGACATTGAGTAGCTCCTTGATGGTGGAATAGATCTGACTCATAGAAGGAAAGAAAAACTAAGTTTCCCATCTGTGACTTAAAGCAATAGTCAAGTAATTTATATTTATCATTTGTGGGAATAGAAGAAATCCTATGGAAAAAAATTAGCATGCAGATGGAATTCTCTTTTGCTCATATCTGACTATTTACCACCTTTTAATGCTTTATCCTTGACTTCGTTAGGCCAAAATTCCACAGCTAAGTACACTATGTTACTTAGAAAGTTGCATGCATTCATGTACAATCAAACAATAAAAAAGACGTGGCAATAAATGACATAGAAGAATTAGTGGGATGCACACACTGCCTTTCCTCCTCTCTGCCAACTCAGACCAGGGGCAACTTCAGAAGTAGGAAGTTACCCACTCAACACAGCTAGAGAGAGAGACAGGGGGTGTGAGAACCAGGTCGTATCACTCACCATCTTAGCCATTGAGAGCCTTGGTTTCCCTATCTATAAACTGGAGTTCAAAAGCACACCTTGTCTACTACGTCGCGTAACTTCTCTGAGTAGCAAATTTAAAGACGAATCCAAATGAACAGTATACACCATGACTGATTCATCATTTTGAGTCTTAAATGCCTTTCTATGCCCACATCTTTGGGAGAAGAACCATAACTCAGTGTTCTCCATTCTATTCTCTGTCCTGCTGTCACCTCATTCTCAATAAAGCAGTCCATTTGGATGGAAGGTGGATACAGAGAGTTGTCACTGACGTCATAAACATAGACAAAAAATTTACTATAGGGAAAATTCACACTGCAATGAAAAGCTAAGGCTTACAGCCCTCGTTTCACTACAATGAAAGAAATAGCCATGGCTACGGGCACAGTCCTCTTCTTAAACAAGCATGGTTTGTGTAGATGGGTACACCAAGATAAAAGATGTCTCTACCTTTGAAGTTTCATTAGGTCCCACCTGTGACCGCCTGGAGGGGTGGGATAGGGAGGGTGGGAGGGAGGGAGACGCAAGAGGGAAGAGATATGGGAACATATGTATATGTATAACTGATTCACTTTGTTATAAAGCAGAAACTAACACACCATTGTAAAGCAATTATACCCCAATAAAGATGTTAAAAAAAAAAAAAAGATGTCTCTACCTTGATTCATCTTTATGACACAGAAAAGAAAAACTGGCAAATTAATTTCCACTTACAAGGTCAAGACTAATCACTGATTTTAAGTCAGATGGATTGTCTTAATAAAGCTGTTAACAACAATGAGAAACGGAAACATCTGATTTGTCCTGTTTCGATCTCACCAATCTTCAACTGCAATCCAGGAGCCAAGATCACTTAACACTTTCTTTAACTGATTTCCATACATAATGCCAACGCTCTCTCTTGAGGTAAAAACATTATAAGTCCTGACATTATTAACTCGGACAATTGGCACATAAAATGATCCTAATTCGTTAATTTGGTAATTGACATTCATTGCTTTGGACATGGACTTCAACACTGACAGTCTAGTGTTTATTGGTAGGAAATAAAAACCAAAATAGAGCAAGTAACTGTGCAGATCTGGCTGCAGCTTGGAAAAAAAAAAAAAAATCAGGGTTAAAAATTCTCTGAACATGAAAATGAAAAACACAACTAATAAATAGTTGTGTCGCCTTTTAGTCTTTGCCCCCAACTGCACTGCTTCATTTTTAACATATGTTTAACTGCTTTTTTTTTTTTTATTAAACTCATATTTAGGCAGAGAAGAACAAGCTTACCACATATGCTTTGGGTTATATCCTAACTATTCCCTGTCAGATGGTGAGTTAAAATGAAAAGACGCTGGGAGAGAAGAATTAAATTTAAATCTAGCTTATGAAAATCCCTAGCTTTGGGGAGGAAGAGCCTATACTTGAAAGCATTTGGGACAATTTCTGTTGAGAATTTTTCAAGGCACAATAGAACCTGAATCTAATAGTATCATGGAGAGGTTCTGTTTCAAGTAGAGTCATCTTGAGCCCCATTGAAAAGGTCCTTGAAGTACTGAAATTATCCCTTTAAGTGCCCATCTGTAAGAATGGTACACACCCTAGACCATGTTCCTGGCTTATAAGGTTCTGGTGAAAATTAGTGACTTGGTAGTATCAGGACCCAGTTGCAAGTGGGTGCTGTAAACAAAAAGAACGGTCCATGACTTTTCAGAGCTGGGAAATGAGGACTGTTGGCTGGGAGCACCCAAATGAATTGATTCCTTGAGATGCTTCCTTCCCATTGTGCTTACATCATGAGCCGGGTCCCTCAGTTCTGTTTTGCTGTTATTCCAAGACACTGACTTAGATTCCATTCATCTTCTTGATTAAGTCAAGCACCTCCACCCCATCATGTCACTTCAACACTCTTTAAGGCTTGTATGGTGATTCCCACGAGTCTGATGAAGGTCAAGTGACAAGTCAAAGGTCATGCAGGCAAGGAACGGGCAGAGCTGGGGACTGAATGCAGATCTTCTGATTTCCAAATCCAGCATTTTTTCCTGCTTCCTCATTCCACTGCACACACATCTGGCTTCTTATCCATTCCTTCCTATCTCCATTTCCTATTTCTTTCCTTCACTTCCCACTATCTAGATCTTTCACATTCTTATTTTTTTTAAAGAGTTTTTTTACGTGGACTATTTTTTAAGTGTTTATTGAATTTGTTACAATATTGCTTGTGTTTTATATTTTTGTTTTTTGGCTGCAAGGCATGTGGGATCTTAGCTCCCTGACCAGGGATTGAACCTTTACCCCCGGCACTGGCAGGTGAAGTCTTAACCACTGGACCTCCAGAGAAGTCCCGACACATTCTTATCTTTTTAAGCACCCATTGTCTCATTACTCAATCTGTTTCTCTCCCTCTGTACAGGTATTAAAGTTCCAGAATTCTAAGAGAAAGATGGAAATTTGAAAAGAAATTCTAATAATAACGATATCCCAAAACTAATGGTGTCAAGACGAATAAAATAATAAAACATTTTGCATTTGTTATTTGTTTTTAAATGTATAAAATCTTTTCGACTTTAGGTATGTTAGACTAGTGGTTTCAAATAGAAACTATAAACTAAAGAAGAAACAGAAGTGACATTCCGTTCTATTTTCTCAAGGGAGATATTGGGAAAATACTCTTATTGAAAGTGTATCTGCAAAATCTTTCCCATACACACCCCAAAAAAAAGGTTTTAAAAATGTATTAGCTATTTGACACATAAAGTAGATTGAATTACTCCAGCCATTGCTGGGTACCTGGCATTTACTAAGGTCACTTGAGCTATTCTGATTTATGAGAGTTTAACCCAGAGCAGGGTAGGTTTAACCAAGCTTGCTGCAAGTGCCCACTTAAGGATTCTTTCAGCAAACAAGAGGAAACATTCTTCAGCTAGAGTTCATGCCTTCCCAGGAATGATGCATTAACTTCCAGAGAATGTGCCCTCTGTTTTCTCCACAGCTTACCTCAATTTACATCTCTATCAAAGCCAACAGAAAAGCTAGATCACCTGGTCCAGCCAACTGTATGGAAAGCACGGGTATGTAGTCCAAGCTTCTCAGTGGTGTAGAGCTTCTGATCCCCAGCAGACAATTACAGAAAACATGACTGTGATGTGCCACCTCCACCATACTTATTGTGAGCCTCTGTGCCTCAGTTTCCCTACCTCTGAAATGGACATAATAACAGCATTTATCTCACAGGATCGTTTGGAGGATTTAATGAATTCATTCAAGCGCAGCACTTAGAACATGTGCTAGATGATGGTATTAATTACCCCATGCATTCAGCAGATGCTTTCTCCATTTATTCCTACAGGACACCCACACTGGTATAAGGATTTCTGCTGACAACCTTCCTCCCCACTCTGAATCCCAATACTAAAATACTAACTTGTCCGGCTGCCGTATTCCCTTTCAATCCTACCCTTAACTAGCTAAGATTCAGTGCCAATGTGATAACCAGACAAAGGAATTTGGAAGCCACCTAACGTATTTTCTCTCCCAGGTAAAGGAATGCTGTAATTCAAATGAAATTTACATGTCTCAGGAAGATCCTTAAGTAACTGCTTTAATGGAAATTTCAGGTAAGCCAGAAAATGTTTTTTGACGAGATACCACTTCTCAAGTACCTGGCAAAAACTATTTCACTACACCGGGTAGTCGCCTAACATCCTGATTAGTTGGCTCCAAATTTTAATCACCATCACGGGCCAGTAGTAGCTTGGGATGACAAACTTCTCTGAAATCTTTCTGGGGACATGTCTTCAGTTTAGAGCACTGGGCACCAAACTATGAACCAAGGAAACTACATTCTCTTTCCAGGGCCACTGTTTACTCACTGAGTTGTGTTGGACAAGCCACTTTACTTCTGCAAGCCTCAATTTTCTCATCTGTATCATGGGAACAATAATATGTACTCACAGTACTACACAGCCTGAGAGCCAAATCCGCCCTGCCACCTCTTTTTATAAATAAAGTTTTATTGGCTCACAGTCATGCCCATTTGTTTAGGAACTGCCTAGGGCTGCTTTCCTGTGCTATTACAGCAGACCTGAGTAGTTGTGACAGAGATCACACAGTCTGCAAAGCCGAACATGTTTAACCACCTGACTCTTTTACAGAAAAAGTGTGCCAACTCCTTCTCTGGAAGACTGCTGTGAGAAACCAATAAAATGACTGATCTGGAAGTGCTTTGTAAACTGCGATATTTATGTAAAATGTAAATCTATATTACTGCCTTTTCAAAATTTATAGGCAATTACTGTGCCACTCACCCCGTGGCTGCATTCTTCCAAGCTAAGCAATCCCAACCACCTCGAGTCTTTTTCCTATTAGGTCAGGTTTAAATTTCTTTCACTGCCTTTGTTGCTGGGTGGGGTATTTTTGGACTTGCTCCAGTTTCTCCTGTTCATTTTTCTTTTAAATTTTAATTAATGTATAGCATACTGGAAAGGTTATTATCTGGTTCTCAAGTGAAATCCAAGTTAATACAGCCAAGAACTGGGTTGGCTTTTTAAATAACAGCTCTGTAATGAAGCACTCTTGGTCAAGTTAGAAAGAGCACAGTTTAAAACCAGGTAAGTCATTTACAAATGGTGAACACTTGAGCAGATGACTTAACCTCTCTCAACCTTATCTTCCACATCTAGAAAATGAGAGGATAAATTATATGGAGCTTAGAGAGTTACTGTAGAGATTATAACAATGTATTTGTAAATGAACTTATACAGAATGCCTGGCACATAGTAGGTTCTAGGACAGGCTATGAATGCCCTTCTCGCATCCCTGACCTCTCTGCCACAAAAGTGCTCAGACAATTTTAAACTTGTGAGTCCATTTATTGGACATCAGAATCCTGCCTTACATTTGACCCTACTGAACTTCAACTTGCTTTTGATTTATTGAGGTCACTTTGACTTCTTTTCCTGTCTTCTGAGGAGTTAGAATTTATGCCTTTCTGCATTTGTATTCTGTGGACCATATTTCCAAAGGATGAAAGAACAAGAGAAAACACAGGTTAACTAGGGTTATAAGGCTGGCTGTCTAAGGCAAAATTAAGTGTAGATTTGGTCCAATTATTCAAAACCCAAAACAACAAAATAGTCTGGCTGTAACTATCTAAGGCTTAAGAAGCGAAATATGTTTTCCTCTCAATTTTTCACTTCACACTAACACAGACCAGACCAAAGGGGTAGAAAGACAAATGGGTGGTCAAAATGAACAGCATGATTGGGGGCCATGGAGGGGGCGGGAATGAATGTGAAACATGTGACTTTTCTCCCCAGAAAGGTCTCACCAGTTTTTAAATGCTGCTGCCTTTCCAAGGTTTGTTTTGGGATTGTTTTAATCTGAGACATTTTATCTACTAAAAGCTTAATTTTTATGCTTCATTTTCTGCATTTTCCTCTAGCATCTTCGATTCTCGGCACTTACAGCAAGCACCAGATCTCCCCCACTAGCCTGGAGCTTGTTAAACTACCGCAAAATAAGATATAAGCACCTCATTAATTACCATCATCAAGAGAATTAGTGTGCCTATCGATAAATATTAAAGTTGCAAATTCCGTCTCTAAAGAATGTATTAGCCATGCCCAGGTACTGGATGCCTTCCCGCCTGAGACAGATCTCAATCACAGAAGGCAAGGAAAGCCCTGGCGGCAGATCCTATTTTAATCCGAGGATTTGAGGAGGGGACTTGCCTGCCAACTAAGGATTAGGTTTTTTTCCTTGGAGTCTTGCGAGTTTGAAAACCAGCTAAAAACGCCTATGAAAATGTAAAATGCCTAAATCAGCATTGTGGGAATCATTTTAAATGTGTTGACAGAGCCGCTCTTATAAATTGACATTAATGCAAAATTTTTTAAGTAAAGAAAAATTAAGTATGTTGAAATGCACAGAAAAATGTTTGGAAGAAAGGCTTTTTGCTCAACGGCAATTCCAAATTTTCTAATACCAACAATAATGATTACACTAGTTAGTGGTTATTGAATAGCTATTAGGTATAAGACACGATAGTGAGGACTTCACCTGCTCCCCTGTTGCCCCCCCCCGCAAACTCTAGGAGGCCCGTGCTATTATTATCCCCATTTTACTGACCAGAAAACTGAGGCTTATAGAGGTTAAAAAACTTGCCACACATCACAAATCTCAGCTTTTTAAAATCAGCCACATACATGGGAAAGATACTGAACAATTCTGAGAATATGCTCCGAATGACACAAAATAATTATACGCTTGTAACAGAGCCATTGCAGTCTTAGGCTGCATTATTTGAATTAAAGGGTCCAGGACAAAGGAGATGATGTTTTGCCTGACTCCTAAGACCTCAGCATCCATCTGGGTGTCTGTGTTCAATAGCATGAACACAGTTACACGGGATATGGATAAACCCGGGGGAGAGGGGCAGAGATGGTGAGGAGACTTGAGTCGTGACACCTGAGAAATAACTACAGGAACCAGCAGTGGTCGCCTGGACGAAGAAGAGGACCAGGCTTAGCGAGAGGTCATAGGCAGTGTAATAAGTAAGAGCACTGACCTGGTTTCAAGTCTCACCTTTCTCTCTTACTAGCAGCACAATGTGGAATGAGTTGTTCAAGCTCTCTAGATCTTAGCCTTCTCGTCTCTAAGATGGCACGAATATGGCACTTAAACTCAGAGGGTTCTTGAGAGAATCAGATGAGATTATATGAGTAATATATATGTAATCGCCAAAATCACTGCAGGAAACTGGGTTCCCAGGGTGAATAGGTAGCATGCCAGCAAAGGCTTCCATAGTACCAAAGATGTGGGAAATGTCAACTTAAAGAATATTAAGAAGCAAGGTTTTTACTCTAGGCATTGTGGCTCTCCAAGAAGAGGTTAAAGGATGTAACAATTCTCAGACATGTTTGGTTAGAACCATTTTTAAAGAACATTCCCTAGAAAGAGTGTGTTCTGCAGAGCAAGCTCGGGGTCCCATGACTACAGAAGAGCCTACACATCAGAAGGTATGCGTATCATCATCTGATGTCGAGAAACCACACTCCCGGGAGTCTGCCCAGAGGTTTTGGGACCCATAAGAGGGAAAGAAGAGCCCAGTGTGACAAATTTGGGGGCAGGATGAAACACAGGGAATGTGCCTGGTGGCCTAGGACGTAAGTTAAGAAGTAGCTCATTCCAAGGAAACTGGCGAAGCAGTCCCCAGGTAAAAGATCTTTTTTAAAGTAAAATGGCCCAGATAAACCTGAGATTCATTAAATGAGACCTGAAAATAAGGCTGCCCCATATAGACTCATCCACATACATATGAATGAATACAGAAATGAATGAACACTTTTATTTCAAGATTATCCCCTCTCTTTTAAAGCATATAAAAAAAAATCACACCATTACTATTACCATTGATTATTACTACTGATAAAATTATAAACAGCATCAAAAAGTGTATCAGTGGAGCCTTTCTTTCCCTAGTTGAGTAGATCACATACATGGGATCCTTTTGACTCCTGTGGCTTTATTTGTTGGCCTAACCTCAAGGGCTCCGTTGGAATGTGTTACACACAAACAAGTTCCAAAGGAGAGAGATGTGACAGAATCCAGGACAGGCTTTGTGTAGACATGGATTTTCACATGCTTATTCAAAATATTTTCTGTCAATGGTACTTGGTTAAAGTGATTGTTACATACAGCATGGCTAACTTTTTTATGTAAATGAAATGCAAATGTATGCAATGTTATCTTTAATGCAGATGTAGCAGAAAGTATTAAGATATGCTGAGAGCCTAATTAGGTCCTACATCAAAAACTATACATAAACTTGACTCCAATGTCTCAAGAACACAAATTGAGTCCAGAAATCCCAGTTTGCAAGCTTAAAAAAAAGATGTACATATATATTTTAAACCACAGTTCTTTTTCTTCTCCCTTTTCTAAGACTGAGCACTTAAAAGTATGATCTTAGAGAGATTTCAGCTTGCGAGAGGGGGTGTGGAGTGGGTGGGAAATGAGTAAGTTTCTTTCTAGCAAAAACCAGGAGGCAGAAAATCAACGGCACCCCCCCCCAAAAAAAGGCAAAACAAAGCTGTCTTGTGCTTTCCATCTCCGTATTAAAAATGACTTGCCAGAAAAGCATATTTTTGCATTTATTTCCATTTCTAACCTTCCCAGAGACAAACACATGTGCATTCCTTCCTAATTGCTGGTATAGTAAAACCTTATGAATTTCAGCTCCACTCATTCTCCATGTTGAGCATTCCCACAGGGGTGGGGCAGAAGCTGACCTTTTACCTATGGGGTGAGAGGGTTGGTAAAGCAAAGAGACATCCTGACAAGTACTGAAGCTCACACACTCAACTATGTCAGGGAATAAGCCCTTCTCAAGCCTTTTAGAAACATAGTTGTTACAGAAAACTGTAAAACTATTCAACTTCCTTTTCTATTTATTATAATAGATTCCCCCCCAAAAAAAACCTCTCCTATATAATAACTTTGTTAGCCGATTATAATTCACTATGCATAGTAGAAAAGTGATAAAATTCAATGCCTTTATAATTGTCTCTAGTCCAGGCTGCTCACTAACTTGGAGGGCCCCATCTTCTGATTCCTCAGCCAGGTGCAGTGGGCTTAAAGTCACAGGTTCCTGGGGCCTCTGTTTCATTCTGACTGTAACTTGTTCTAAATAGTCCGATGGCTCAGAGGCTACAAGCATCGGGGGGCTTATTCTCTCTTTTATTTTAAAGGGCTTTTCTCTTCCCATTAACATTCCAGGATTGCTTTAGGAATCAAAAGAGGGGAAAAGAGATGCTAAAAGAGTTTGAAAAAAAGTACTGAAAGTACTTCATAAATGTAAGATGTCACAGGTCTTCAAATCGTGAGCATGTGTGTGTGTGTGTAGTGAAGAAAACATATACATCACTTGTATACACATATACGCATTCGCATTCGTGTTTACTCATGTTCATGCATATGTATACTGGGCTCATATTGTATATGTATAGGTACACATGTGCATACCTATACATACCTATGGGTAAGTACAGATGTATATATGAATATACCGACGTCAAAGTAAAGACACATTGATAACGCATATGAGCATATATGTATATGACATACTGATAGAGATTTACTCATTATATATATGTATGCTCACTAGTACATATATATGCCTATATGTGCCAATTCACACATTACATGTGCATGTAACTGAGCTCTTTAACCTGTGCCCTTGGCAACAGAGGGACCTGAAATGGCCCAGGACTAAATCTAGACCTCTGTGCCCAGGCAGAAGGGCTTAAAGCAAGCAGAGCTTATCCAGCTCTATTCCCCTCTGAGTTTTCTTCCATCTCATCTAATACACCCTCTGAAAGGAAAGATCTTTTTTACTTCTGCTAAGATCCCCAAATGCTCTTAACATCTCCAAAGCTCTCTAATACAAAAGGACCCAGTTGCTTCGAGGCATAAGAATTGCACGGGCTTCACTGCTCCACGGAACGTGCCCAGCGGAATACATAACACATAACACACGGCTCCAGCAGGGCTCTTCTGAAATGGATACTGCCAGCATCACTCGCCCCAAATTTCTAACACTGTCACGATAACCCCATTTGTTCTCAGCCTGTTCTTTTCACATTTTAAAGGAACAGAATTTTCCCCATGTCCGTCCTTCATCGTGCTCTTTCTTTAAAGAGGAAAGATGTCTTCCCCTGGGTTCCTCCTCCATTTTGTGGAGCAATTGTTCCTGGTTGCTGTTTGTCAGTCAATTATCAAGTATGTAGTAAACACTACTGTCCTAACAATCTGTGAGAGTTCAAGAGACAAGATAAGAGGCCAGTGGAAGATTCAGTCTTAGTGTGGAATAGTTTGGTTCAAATGATAACCGCTATCTACGTGCAGAAGACACAGAGCCTGTTCTGGGATGAGTGGTGGCAAGAGCTGGAAACCGAGCAATTGCAACCGTCCGGCCCCACTCACATCTTTTCCGGAGCTAGTCTCAAAAGAACAAACCATTCTTGCTACTTCAATCCCTCACAATCCCCTCCTAACTCCGTGCATCTTGCTTCACCGCTTCTCCACTCCATTGATGATGGTCTACCCTCTCCATGAGGTTCCCAATGGCATCCTCTCCAGTAGTCTGTCAATCATCCCATGCCTTCAGCCCCTCCTCACACCTCCATAGCACAGCACCCTCCAGGTTCCCCTCTCACTTCTCAAACATCTCCTGCTGGATTCCTGCTCGGCTCCCAGTACACCCCCATAGCCAACTTCCTGACCTCTGACCTCCCCTCCTTCCCTTAGGTCCTTCACCACCTCTCTGATGGCTTTAACCATCAGAGGAATGGCTAACTTCTCTCAGGAGCTCCAGATCCACATTTCCAAGCATCAGCTGGACACCACCACAGAATGTCCCTCTGTAAAGTATCCGTGAAACCAGCTCTGAACGCTGTCCCTTCCTTCCAAATCCCTTTGGGGCTACCACTCCCCGAGATGTGCAAGTGTGAAATGCCTCATAAAGTCTTTTTGGTTCTCTCCTCTTTCGGCTCCCATATTAGGTCAGCTTGCAAGTATCTCCTCCGTGGATCTCCTCTCATGGGTCACTTACATTCCATCCTGTCTCCCACCATTCACATTCAAACCTTCCCACCTGAGGCCACGGTGAAAAAGCCCTTTGTCTCAGCAGTGAGCATTGTACCAGTGGGAAGTACACATGCCCTGCACAAAGATGAGCCAGGGTCCTCATTCCAATTTGCTGCCTCTCCGTGAACTGGCTTCGAACACTGTCTCAATTCTTTCAGGCTCAATTTTCCCATCTCTAAAATATGAACGAGCCTCCTTTCTTTTGGTTTACTGAAAATAACGATGCCTGGCTGCTGTTACCACCACCAAGGTCTCCCTCCTCCAAACTGGATATTCCCTAAACCTTCACCCTTAGAGCTTCTGATTCACAATGTCAACAACAGTCCCCTCAAATCTTCATTTTGAAAAGTTTCTCAGGGCATCTTCGTGCACAATCAGATTTTGGAGACTCTGTTCTAATCCATCATAGACTGTGGAGCCAGAATTACCTTTCTAAAGCATAACTCAAGTCATATTATTCTCAAGCTAAGAAACCTTCAAGGGTTCTCTATAATTTTCTGAGGACATTTTTGCACTGCCCCCCCATCTTCCCTACCTCACCAATGGTAACTGATCCTTGTGCCAAATTAGGTTATTTCTTGTTCCCTATCTGTCACGATGAGCTTAGTTCTAAGTATAGAAACCCAATTGACAGCGGCCTAAACAAATAAGGATTTATTTTTCTTCACATGATGAAGTCTAGAGGCAGAAGGCTTTGTACTTTGTGTCAGAGGGTACACAAGGTCAGGGCTCCAGGCCATAGGTGGTAATCCCCTCAAGGAAAAGAGATGACAGTCGCAGCTTCAAGCATCAAGTCCACACTCATGGTCCAAAGCAGGAAGCAGGAAAGGCCTGCACAGGCAGACTCCTCAAGGGCCCCCCTCTCTTGCCTCATTGGCCATAACTGAGTCACACGGTTGCAAAAGAGGCTGCTAAGGTGACTGCTATTGTATAGCCTCGATTGCAGGGGACTGGCAAGGGAGAAGGAGCTTTGTGAATGGCTTTGAGTAGCCAATCATTAGTTCCCTAAATGCACTCTAGATGTCACTGCCTTAACTCAAAACAACATCCTTCTTGAACCTGTCTACTTAAATAGCTATAGCGAGGGACTTCCCTGGTGGCGCAGTGGTTAAGACTCCGAGCTCCCAATACAGGGGAGCTGGGTTTGATCCCTGGCCAGGGAACTAGATTCCATATACGTGCCGCAACTAAGAGTTCACATGCCACAACTCAGGAGCCCGCCTGCCACAACTAAGGAGTCCATGTGCTACAACCAAGACCCGGTGCAACCAAATAAATATTTTAAAAAATATTTATAGCGAATATTTGGTAAGCCCTTGCTCTAGGCTAGCCAGTGCTTCAAAGGCTTTAAAGGTATTAGCTCTTAATTTTCACAGTAACCTTAAGATAAGACTATTATCATACCGAGCTCACAGGTGAGGATTCTGAAGCAGAGAGGCATCTAATGCAGGCACGCTGACTCCAGATCCTACACTCCTAGCTGCCTTGCAAGGAACAGCTTAAGGACAACCTTCTCCATCAAGAGTATCTTGCATGCAATCCCTCTGACTGGAGGCACTCTTTCGCTCCTTAAACCCTCAAATGTACTTCTCCTATGGCTAAGGCAATGCTATCATCCAAAGCAGGGCATGTTTGAGAGTGAATGGAAGCACAAGTAGCAATTACACCAGGAAGTCATACTGTTCTGGGCAAACCAGGACATGCAAACATCTCCCCTGGGGTTTTAACCTCCAGCAGGGTGCCTGTGAACCTGCTCTGCACATCTTACTTGCACAGTGAGGTTGTGCGGGCAGGGACTAGGTGTGAATGGTGGGTGCATCCCCCTGGTACGCTTCATGTGATGCTCTTCTCAGAGTAAGTGCCTTGGTCGATTAACCATGAGCTGACTTGAGGGAACCTTGGAACATAGGCAGGATTTGTTTAGACAAAGGACCATATAGGCTGGCAGCTGCGAGAAGTGGGTGAGATACAAGCTCTATAATCAGATCGCCTGTATTCAAATACCATGCCAATCACTTGCGGGATCTAAGACTTGGGACAACTTACTTCACCAGTCTGTTGCCTCAGTTTCCCTTTCTGTAAAATCATGATAACAAAGGCACTTACCCTATAGGGTGGTTGGAACAGCTGCGTGAGCTAATACATGTAAAACGCCTGACACGAAAACACAAAATTTTGGCAACCATTAATTAACACACACATTAATTAATCTGTGTGAACAAATGTATTTCAGTAGAAATGTGAGTGGCAATTGCGTCATGTGCTAAGATATTGCAAGAAGAAGATAACTTTGGATGGGATATGTGGCCACTGGGCTTGACCTGAAGGGCAATACCATTTTCCTAATGCTTTGAAGAGCTCAAATTTCAGAGCGCCATCTTTGTTTTCATGCCAGTATGGTGCCCACACAGACACATCGTGTTGATGTGACATCTGCTATAGACTCAGCAAAACATAAACACACAATACACTTAAGGTGCTCTATTTCACAAGGCCTTAAAAATGAACTGAATGAAAGCCACAATGAAATTGACGGGTGCAGCACTAAAACCTGGTGTATGGAGTCATGTTCAGAGCCCTGCCTTGATAAGTAAAACAGCTTTCTGTAATTTTGTGTTTTCTTATTTCGGAGCTGGGTCATAACTATGAACCTAAGACACACCATGGCCAAGATCATTCAGGTTGAAGCAAAATGGTTAACTGAAAATTAACTGGTTAATTCCATCCTAAGTAATATTTGTGGTTTGGCTGTCTAGACAAGGGTAGGAGAAAACGGTGGGCTGAACATAAGCCCAAGTTTGCAGATTGTCTTTGGTTCCTCAGGGAAGAGATGCAGGACGGCAGAAGCACTCCTGGTGGTAACCAATGACCGAACCTGGTGCTCAACTTCTGCAGGGCTAGGAAGAAATGGGGCGATCTCGTGATCGCTGTGAACCTTTGAGATGGCAAACCTGCTGTTGGTGGTTCTACACTGTTTCAGTTAAGGGCTTTTTTTTTTTTTTTTTAAATCTAAAAAATCTTGCTTGGAATCAGCAAACAGTAAAACAAACAATTTATAAAACATGCAACTTTATCATGATCACACACCCAACTCCTTCCCATTCAAGACTGTACATGGGAGGGGAGATCTTACCACACTTGTCATCTTCATCAGCACATAACACCCAGTGGCTCAAGAAGAAAACAAAAGTAGCCAATGTGAATACACTGATGTATAACGTCACGGTGCTCTCCTACCCACGTTCAGTTCAAGGCCCAGTTACACTGCACTGGGGGCCCATTAAATTAGTCTCTAAAGAGTTTATGGGGAAAAACAGATGAGGAATGAGAAAGAAAATTGACTGTGTGCATGCGTGGCACTGCACAAGGTTCATAACATCCTCCTTATCATTTAATATGTACAACCCCTACAGAGGGAAGCAGTAATCCCATGTGTTGGGATTCCCAACTGAGGACACCAGCCTAGCAGGGGCACCAGCAAAATTTGGGGGGAAATAACTTTATATTCTGAAAAAATTATTCAAGTGGCAATCATCTTGGGAAAAAACAGAAATTTGCTCAATCTCCTGATACTTTCCGGTTTAACTTTTTGGTTTTGTTTTCTGGTATTTGGGTTTTTTTGCATTCCGTGTTTTCAAATTAGTGCCTTTTTGGTGTTTAAGATCTTCCAAGTCCCGGTCCAGGCCCAGGTCACACATCTCATGATTTGAGAAGCCAGAACTCAGACTCGAGTCTCTGTGATGCCACAGCCCCATCGTGTACAAGATGGCGAGCCCACGTCAGGCTGTGGGTACTCCAGAACTTTCTAACCATTTCCTCCGCATGGCACTGCACACAGGCACAGGATCTGGTTTCTCCTCAGACTTCTCAAATCGTAAGACACTTCTCTGTCCATATGTCAGACTGGGTATCACTGAGCCCTGCGGAAACCTTCAGCTCCCAGAGAGCCACTCATCCCCTTGAAGGGCAACCAGGCCAAATTCCCAGGCCCCAGCAGTTCTGTGATGACATAATGCAGGCACATCGCCTTTGAGGCAGCGGGGCAAGCCCCGCTCATTTCTGAGAGCTACGGTCCTTGAGTCATACTCTTAGCACTCTTCCCAACTTCTAGAGATGAAAATGCAGCTCAGACCATCTTTGTGATTAAGGATGCGACAGCATATAACAGAGACCACAAGACACCCTGCAGCTATGGAGCAGAAGACACATGTTTATGAGAAGTCCCTGGGCTGAACGTTTAAATTCTAAAGAGCCACCAGAGATGGTTCTGAGTTTAAAAGCAGGGAAATCTGGTCCAGTATATATCAAGATTATTAAGATAAAGAGTTAGTGCAGAAAAATTAAACGAATAGATGGAGAAAAAAGTGGGGGAAAAAACTCTCCATGCTACCTTTTACCAAATGAGTGTTGGCAACGCTGGATGGGGCTGCCTTTGTACACGGAATTTGCCATGTCCACATTCTTTTAGGTCCCACGGTAATGCTCCTCACTGTGTATTTGAATTAACCAGACCCAGAGGATAAAACTTTCAAATTAAACACATTCCTAAAGGATTTCAGGCTCATTGTGTATGCACCAAGGAAACATAACATCCTAAAAATAATACATACACAGAGAAAAGCACATTTTCCATGAACATGAAAGTGGAATATGAATTATGACCCAGCTCATGGGAATAGACATCTGATTACATGCAAAATGGAGCTTTTGTAAATAACATCAGTCTTTGTGAGCTACCACAATTATTATCAACCATTTAATTTCACTCCCTAGCAACTCATCCATCATTGTTCAAAGTGTCCACTTTTGTTTTTTCCCTTCTGATTCACGAGGCTCCAAATTTTATCAAGTTCACCATGAAAGCTATGTCGATTACCAACCCAGCAGCGAAGGAGTTCATGAGATTAGGAGATTCACCAAAGCATATGCTGCATTGTATATGTGCTATTTCGGGATGTATTCTGCTGGCGAATTGCTAGAAGCAGCACAATTATAATGGTAGCCATTCTGTTCGCTTTTTATACAAAGGAATCACGAAAATGTGTTTACACTTTGGGTATGGGGGTGTTTAAGGGCAAAGTGACTTCTAAGAAAATCAAGTATACTTCCTCTCCCTGTCTTTCTTGCCCTCAAAATTTGACACCATTCCATGAAATACCATCCAGGACTCCAGTTGGTCTCTGTCATATTTAATATGCTTGCCTCATGAATAGTGAAATAAGCCACTTGCCAGTCTCACAATTTCTATTTCACAACAAAGCAGTGAGAAAGGTTTATCAACAGAATTAAACTTTTCCAGTTGGCCTCCAAATGTGTCCTTAATCTATTTTGGTTTTCAACTCTTAAAAAGCAGACACAGGTAGTACCTATACCTTGTGTTGCTCCTGTAGGCATTACTAGGGGGCACATCTGAGCAACGCTGTCCTTGAGGATTATCTAATAGAGACTTGGCCTCACAAGATACATTGAATTTCCTCTCCCTTGAAAATACATTTAAAAGAGGTGAGGATTTTCACTGGCTCCCAGAAGCCTTTAGGTTTTAACTGCATCAGAAGAAGGCTTAGAAAGCCTTTTGGCCTGCAAAAACTGTTGTCAAATGTCCCCAGGCAGCTTCAACGGCATTTGTCATAGTAAGTGAGCTGTATTTGGTTAAACTGTAAGAGCTTTTTTTGTGCGTGTGTCCTCTGCTGGAATAGGAGCCCAGCGTGGGCAAAGGACTGTTACTATCATATGCACTTCTATGCTCGAATAGCATTAGCTGAATTGATATTCACTGAAATGAATGAGAAGAATATGTAAGATGAGAATGCGAGTTTCTATTTCTAATAAACATATTAACTGTTCAGCAGCTAATATCTTTGTAGTCTTGGCCTGAAAAAATATTAACTGGAAGAGCTAGCCAAAACTTTATGCTGAAGCCATTCGTTTGCATGTTAATATAGAAGTAGTAGAAGAAATAAAAGGTGTCTTTTTTCTTTTCTTTTTAAACACCTACTTTATGTCAGGTATTGGCTTGGGGTTTTGTTTGTTTTGTTTAATCCCTAACTATCCTATTGAGATTGATATAATTATTCTCACTTTTAAAGTTAGGAAACTGGGGTTCAGGGAAAATAAATATCATGCTCAACTAATAAAGGGTAGGAGTGGAAGTTGAATCCAGGTCCATGTAGCTCCAGAGCCTAAGCTATTTCCTATGGTCTGTTACAACAAAGATTTTTTAAATTCAGGCATAATCATTAATAACTTTTAATATTCAAATTTAATTCTCTACTTTAAAACTTCTAGTTAAAAGGAGACCCCAGATCTGCCATAATGGACAGGCGGTATCTAAAACTGTGGGAGTT
The DNA here is from genome assembly GCF_039906515.1 of Pseudorca crassidens. NCBI lineage: Eukaryota > Metazoa > Chordata > Mammalia > Artiodactyla > Delphinidae > Pseudorca > Pseudorca crassidens. The sequence goes on from NC_090296.1 coordinate 109,532,754, forward strand.
AACATGAGATTTGGAATTAGAAGTACTATGGGATAAAGGCCAAGTTACTTTTTCTCTCAAAGCCTCAGTCTGCTCATCTGTAAAATGCTCACAGTAATGCCTGTCTCACAAGGTGGCTGGGACAATGAAATGAACGTCCACACCTGAAGCTCACAGCACAGCACCTAATCTAGGAATTCAGGAAGCAATTCAGGAAAGGTAGCTACCGTCATTCCAGCTAACCCCTTGTTCAAGCAAAAATGTTGACCGTAAACCATTTCCCACACTCTAGTGACAAATTGGAAGCTCACTAAAAAAAAAAATTTCCCCCAGATACACACAGAAGCCTGCCCCCAAAATCTCTTTTCTCTTCCCATCTGTTAGTAACCCAGGCTGCTCCAGCTCTGCGAGTGCCTAGCAATGCATTAACTTCAGCACGCTTCTCTGCTTCTGCCTGTCACGGTTACTTCTATATTTTTGCAACTTAATTCAAATAAATACATACAATACATGCTGAATTCTATTAAGAGACACAACTGAGTAAGTGCCTGCTGGAGGAAAGGAGAACTGAATGGTTTATGGAGGGCCCTAATCTAAGGCATGATAGAGGCCATGCCAAGGAAATTCATACAAACGGTTCAAATATCCACGCTGCCAGATACAATCTTGTTTCAATGAGCAGAATGAGGATTTATTCATTTAACAAATACCTAATGAGCTCCTACTGTGTGCACAGTGTTAGGGGTTGGGAAACCATGGTGAGTCCAAACAGATATGGTCCCTGCCTCTTCTAGTTTACAGTGTGGTGGAAAAGACCAGCATAACATTAGGCCAAGAAGCGTGCAAACAAATGTAAAACTGGAGCTATGAGAAATGCTAGCAAGGAGAGAGAAACAGTGCAGTGAAACCACAGTGTAGCACGATCAGCCTGCCTACGCAGGTCAGGGAAATCCTCTGATAAAGGGACGCTTGATTCAAGATTTGAAGGCTGGCCCCAGAGTCCATCAACTGGTGATTAAAATATGCTATATCTACAGAGTGGAATATTATTCAGCCATATGAAGGAATAAAGAAGTGTTTCATGCTACAACATGGATGAACTTTGAAAACACTATGCTAAGTGAAAGAAGCCAGTCATAAAACATCACGTACTGTATGATTCCATTTATTTCAAATGTCCAGAATGGAAAAATCTAAAGAGACAAAAAGTAGATCAGTTGGCAGGTGGAGGTGGGCAGGGTGGAGTGGCTGTGAGTGGGTGTGAAGGAGGAGTGCCTACCAACAGGTATGAGATTTACTTTGGGGGGCGGTGATGAAAATATTCTGAAATTAGATAGTGGTGATGGTTGCAGAACTCTGTGAATATACTTAAAAAAACATTGTTACACTTTCAGTGGGTGCACTGTATGGTATGTAAATTTTATCTCAATAAAGCTATTTCAAAATATTGGAAGGCTGGGAAGATGATGAACTGAAGAGCAAAGGGGCTGCGGTTGGTGGAAGCATGGAAAGTACACTCGGAAAGACAGAAGGAAGGCCAGTGTGGCCAGAGCAGGGAGGGTCGGGCATGAGGTCAGTCTGAGGTGGGAGCAAGGGGCTAGTCCACACAGGGCCCATCAGCCAAGTTCACGTTTGTCTATCCTAAGTACACTGGGATACCACTGGAAGGTTTTAAACAGGCAAGGGGGTATGACACAATCAAATTTACATTCTGAAGATCATTCTGGCTCAAGTAAGGAGACTAGACTGCAGGGGGCCGGACAGCATACATATAAACCAGTTAAGAGGCTGTTAGAGTCCAGAGCAAGGGTGGAGCTGGCACTGAAGGACAGGGGTGAACACATTAGCAAGATGTTTAAGAAGGTCAATCAACAGGACAAGGCGGTAGAATAGTATTTATTGATAGCAACCAAGAGAAGAAACTAGGGAGACAGTGGTTCTAAGATTCCACAGCTCCCTGGAGAACCTTGAGCTTGAGATGTGAATTTGTGAGCAACCTAAGAGAGAGATAAGTGGAACAATGGGTGCCCATGACCTTGGCTCAGGGAGAAGACAAGAAGGCCTGAAGCTGAGCTCTGAGGAATTCCAACATTTAACAGCCTGATACCACCTGCATAACTGGAATCTAACTGTAAGACAAACCCAAGCTGAGGGTCACTCTGTGAAATAACTGGCCTATAATCTTCAACTGTGTCAAGGTCACAAAAGTCAAGACAGATTGAGAAACAGTTCCACTTGAAAGGAAACCAGAGACACATGGTAACTAAATGTAATACATGATTCTGTAGTGAAACCTTTTGCTATAAAGAGACAATTTATTATACTCTTTATATTTTATTTACATACACATATATATTTAAAGAACAGGGACAACTGGTGAAACTGGAATGGGGTCGATGGATTTGAAGGTTGTAATGTATCAATGGTAATTTCCTGGTTTTGATGGTTAATATCACCGACACGCTAGTAAGGTACCCTTGCATACAGGGATTATATACTAACGAATTCCAGGGTAATAGGGCAGGAGGTTGGCAACTTATTATCAAATGATTCAGAGGAAAATAAAGTTCTTTGTACTAGTCTTGCTACTGTTTTGTGAGCCAGTGGGCATGATGCATTTGAGGGAAAAGAAGATGACAGAAGAGAATAATCCATGGTGCATCAGTCCTGAGAAGGAAGTCTGAAAAGACCTGATAAACAGGAGAATGAGTTGATCAGAGAAGTAGAATGAGACTGCCAGGCAAGTTTGGGGCTCATATCAAAATGGTGATTATGGACAAAGCAACATGCCTTTGAACCACATTCAAGGACTTTAAAAATAAATCATTTTAAACTGATTCCTTAAGTGATATGTATATGCAACTTGGTAAACATATTTATTTCTAATAATAGAGAAACTATATTTTAAGTTATCTCTTCCTCAATGTTGAGGGAAACTCAAACTAACAATTGTGAAAGACATTAGAAAAATATATAGATAGTTTAAAACTCACAAAGCAGTAAAATTCAGTATATGTATGTATCTATGTATGTACGTTTACATGTACACACACACGTATTTCATTTTAACAAATAATTCCCCAGGCTGTTTACAATATCATCCAAACACTTACTTCAAAACCAACCTGGTTTAGTTTCTAAACCAAACCAAATTCATTTACCAATTATTAACCTCTTGACTGTACTTGGGCAATGGGAGAGAATGGGCACGAGAAATAGCTGCATAAAAGTATGAAATCCCAAGTTGTTACTGGCTGGCTGAAACTCAATTATGATACAAAAAAATTCTGAGTATCAAACCCGCTGAAATGAGATAGTTACAAAAGTGTAATTTATATTCTTCCTTATCCAGACCCTCACCAGTCTCCAGGTGAAGAGTACATTTACTTTGACACATCTTCATCTAGGATCTATAATGTTCATAAAACACAATGCCTCCCGCTTATTTATTTCAGTTATTTCTTTCATGGTCTACACCAAATGGAAATACTCTTGGTTTTAGCTTTGATGCATTTTTGAACTAACGCGTGACCTCGGCTTAGCAAGCAACCAACTTCCTGCACTACGGTCAGTAACGATAGGGGATATAATGTAGTTGTGTGTTTTAAACTTCCACGTAGAAGGCTGTTAAAAGATCTTAGCAAATTACAGTGGGAAGGATAGAATTAGAACTGTATCTACTGAGCTTTAGGTGTGTACGTGACACAATATGAAATGGAAAAAATAAGAATATGTGTGGTACGATTTTATTTCCATACAAAAAACCCCCAGAGACACCCCCATAAGTAGATATCCATGCATATGTACATGTGTATCAGCAAGGAGAAAGAGGTGTAGACAACAATCTGTTATTACTGTTCTATCGTGATCTGCGGGGGCGAGGGCATGAGTTAGAGAACCTCTCATGTAAAGTATCATGTACAGATGTTTCTGTATAATAGATCAAGATGTTCATAATTTTGTTCTCCATATTAGTGACCTCCCTTCTGAAGAGTTGGAGGATATTTGTCCCTACCACTCGTCCTGCCAAGAAAGGTCATTTTATCACCAATTACCAAAAAAGGCCTGCCTTTGAAAACAGTGTCTTTTTGTGTCACAGGAGAAGTACACTGTGAAAGGGATTGTATTTTATGTAAGCTGTGTACGTCAAATTCAGCACATGCTCTACCAACGAAAAACACTTCAGTTAATTGACTGGTTCGCAAAATTACATGCAGGGTGCTTGAAACTAGTAGAATTACAAAGAAAAGCCTTCCAAGTGGCTCACATCACATTTAACCAATTGCAGTGGCCACTTTTATGGATAATAAAAGAAGCTATGAAACGTAGCCGAAACATCATCTAAAGCAAAGAGTTCTGAACGGAATAACAAAGACCCTCATCTCCCTCCCCCACCAAATGAAAAAGAATTCCTGCAAACAGTGCCTTTCCGGCCAAGAGAAGGAGTCCATGTGAGATTTTGCTAAAGTCGTAACCTTTAGAGAACACAAATAACAAAAAGTTGGTTTCCAAGAAAACCACAAGCCCCTAAAAATTAAAAACCCAGAATTTCATCTATATTTGGTAAACAGAGTAGACCCAAGCATGCCTGCCCCACCTTTTCCGATGACGGCCACAAGGAGTTTAATCACACAGTAATTCACCAAGGTTGGACCAAGCACAGATGTTAGAGATATTTTACACTCGCAGTTTAAGTCATTCTGAAAAAATGGAGAGGCAGGAGTTTAGTTTAACACTTAGACGTTTCCTAACATAGCCCAGACATCTACAGATTCCTGCCCTAGCTTCACCAAAAAGGATCTTCAGACAGATCATAAACTAGAGTACATACTTTTCATTCATGGACCGTAGAGCAATACAAGGAATCTTCCTGCACAGGATCACAGCAGCAGTTTGGGACAGTACTTCAATATGGTACTACTGATTATTATTGATGTCCACACAAATATTGCACAGTTATGTAATACAGTGTGATGAAAGCCATCATTTATCGACTGCCTACTATGTGTCGGGAACTTGGCCAGGTGCTTTATATACTTTATCGCATCTACTCCTCAAACAGCTCTGCAAGGTAGGCATTATCTTTGCAATTTTACAGAGCTGGAAACAGATTCAGATCTGCAATTTGCTTCAAGTCACCCAGCTGTTCAAACAGAGGACTATCTGATTCTCCAAGTCCATGCTCTCTTGGCTCCACCGCCAGGACTCTGTGTGTTTTATCACTAAGCTGGGAATAAATTTAGGCTCCAGTCTATGGGTACAAGACAAGACAGAAGAGGCAGCCTGAGACTTTGATGTGGCAAGAGTTGCCTCAGGGAAGCAGGAGAGAGGAGTGCCGATCTTTCCTGTAATTCCCATGTTCCTTCTGTTCTGACATTGTTCAGAGAGAACTAATTCTTCCCAACACAATCCTTCTAGTTCAGTCCTAGCTTGCTCCTCATAAGAACACGAAGCCCAACAAGAGAGAATTCTCATACAAGTAGAACTCAAGAGCCCCAAATTCATAGCTTTATGTTAAAAAAAAAAAAGTTATGCTGTCAGTTCGACCCTCCAAATTTGTAGGACCTCCTGCCATATCCTTTCTCCAAATCCATCACCAGCCAAGTGAGAAACAGGGGTTGATTCTTCTGTTATCTCCAAACTGACCCAGAGAAGTAGCTCCATTTAAACAAGACACTCAAGCTACCAGAGTCTGTGAATTTGATACTGGGTCCTCTCCAGGCATCATTTACGGTTGTGCTGTCCAGTTTGGTCACCACTAACCCATAAAGCTAGTAAGCATGTGACATGAGGCTAGTCCAAACTGAGATGTGCTCCAAGTGTAAAACACACACTGGACTTCAAAGACTTAGTATGAAAAAAACAATGTAAAGTATCTTGTTAAACAAAATACATTATCAAAATTAATTTCCTCTGTTTCCTTTTACTTTCTTAAAATATGGCTACTAGTAAATGTAAAGTTATATACGCCACTTGCATTATAGTTCTGTTGGACAGTGCTGGCCCAGAATGAAGGCTTGCTGATGCTGTTTAAAGACTGCTACAGTTCTGAAACAAAAACACGTCCATTTTGTTCTGTTCAGTCTTAAAAGTCTTAAAATTGCAACTATATTAAATCCTGGGTGGACTGCAACTAAGGGAGAAAAAGAGAAAGTAGGTGGGTTTGAAAGGAGTGAAAGAAAGGGAAAGAAAAAGGGGAGAAACAACCATTTTCTTTCAAAAACATGATTGGTGATCTGTTTGTTGACATCAAGTGATTTTCAAAAGAATATCAACATCAAGTTAGAATTAAGTTTCTTCCTACTTCCCAAGGTTGAGTCAAGTACAGTATATACAGAGGCTATTCCAGGACCTCAGATGAAAGCTATTGCCTTTCCAATTGTTTAGCTGATCACTCCTGAACAATAATTATAGCTCACTGTTGCTCCCTCTTAAAAAGCATTGACATCCATCCAAAAAATTACAGCTTACAGTTCAGGGAATATTTATGTGATATTTATAGCCTGTGAAGAAAACCCTGGGGAACTGCCAGTAGGGAGGATTATTTATCAACTTCTCATTCTTCAAGTTTGAGTTTTCTTGAGATGCATATCCAAAGGACATTTTGTAATCCTATGTAATGCTAATGTGCGAATATAATTTGGCATATGGGTCAAGTTCAAAGAAAAATCCTTTTTCTTTGTAAAATGGTGGTGGTGGAGGGGGGAACCTAGTTGATCCCACTAAAAACACAGAAGACCCAAAAAATGCACTCAAGGAAGTAGGGTCACATACTTGAAGAATTTCATGAAGTTAGCCAAGGAAAATAAAATCAAGGAGGGAAAGCTAGAGTTTCAATTTCTGGAGGTTGTACTTCCTGGTGATATAAAAACAAAAGTTAAATGCAGAGAGATTCAACTCTGAAGTTAGCATCGCATAAAAAACAATAGAAAATATTTAACTATGTGCATATGTTTGTACACAAACAGAAATAGATGTAAATAGACCTTAATTAGCATTGCAGACTTTAATTATCTTTGTACAGTAATTGGGAATGGTTTTGTTCTGATTTATTCCGTAACGCTTACTGTGTTGTGTTAACAACTCATTTTTTCCCCCCTTACAGCCCGTAATAGAAGGCTTTTACTACGCACTTTACTGCATCTGCTTTTCATTTAATGACCATTGTTCTGGTCTGTCAGAGCAAGCAGCTACACTACTTCCCAAATCTGCAAGATTAAGCAAATATTTTGACAATGCCTAGACGTTTTTCTCTCCTTTCTTCTTCTTTTTTTGAAACAGAATAAAATTAAAAGAATTTACTTACCCACACAATGGTAGGCGAGTTCTTAAGCCAAAGAGTATTAAGAGCTAAGTGGCAGTTAAATGCACCTCATGTGGCAAAATACATCAAGCCATTTTCTGACCATTTCACTTAAGAGTCCTAAGAATCTGGCCTGAACCACACAGCTAAGGTCACAAGAAGCCTTCCTGGACTGCAGGGAGGTCGCTGGACCCCTGTGGCAAACCACCTGGAGACTTTTCAACTATGCCTAGCCTCCAGAACAAAACAGAGGTCTCCTGCTCACCTTGAAAGGCAACGGCAGGTAAGCTGAATGACAGGTGCCCGACTCACTAACAAATATCATTAAAAAATGTTTACACCACATACAGAATTCCAATACTGATAGCATCAAGACAGGATCATGACTCTACCCACAGAAGATGGCTACACATACAAGAACAGAAGCATTTCTAAGAGACTGGGGAGAGAGAGGAAAAGTTGGGGGAAGGAGAGATGGAGAAAATCCATTAACCCATAAGCATTCATTTGTTTTCTAAATATTCTTATAGTAGAAGGCAGAAAATAATGGCCCTTCCCACTGCCCCCTGCAAAAACAAAACAAAACAAACAAAACAAAAACCAAGAAACAGAAGTAAATGCTTTAAGTATGTGAGGTAATGGATGTCAACTAAACTTACTGTGGTGATCATTCTGCAACATATACATCTGTCAAGTCATTATGTTGTACACCTTAAACTTACACAATGTTCTATGTCAATTATATCTCAATAAAACCAGAGACAGGGAGGGAAGAAAGAACTACTAAGAGGTAATGGCAGCCTTGGCATGTGCAGATGGCAGTGTTTTTCCCCAGAGTGAGGGAAAGGGTAAGAATAGGAACAGTCTCTGCCCTTCAGAGTAGTTTAGAAAACCAAGCACAGAAAGGTAACTAGCAACAGAAAGCGAGGACTGAATTAACCCCAGAGGCATAAGCTTCTTAAAACTTTCAGGTGGGGAGATTCTGCTTAGAGTCAGCACTTGGCAGGGAGAATTCCTGCAAGGAGGCTTTCGGATCAGAGCAGGTAAAAAACTCCGCTAGAAAGACAGGAAAGATGACTTGATTTGGACGGGACATAGGAGAGCATCAGCAAAGATGACGCAAAAAGCAACAATGGCTGCCTTTGGATTATGTCAGATCGCCATTGGTTTGCATTGACTACGGTGCGGAAAATACTGTATGAAGCAGGACATGTACTTCAGGAAGATTAAGGGGAAGGCCATCAAGTTCACTGGCAAGCCACGGGCACACTGCCTACGGTGGTGGGACCCCTGTGGAATGTGCCCCTAGAACAGTCCCTTCAGCGCTAACACCATTGGCTGGGCCCTTAACTGGAACAGGTCTGTGGCTTTTAATGAACGTCTTGGATGAGTTCTCTGGACTGTTCCATTAAACACTCATTCTATCAGAAAGGCCTGGTAATTCTCTTTAAAAAATGTTTTCATGTTACCATTGCCGGTTATTTCTAAAGTTAAGCAGTACAAAGAAACATAAGCCCCAGAGCCTTGACTTTCATTTACACGTCTCAAGGAGTGTGTCTACCTTAGAGCAGAGATTTATGAAGTTGTAGTATCGAGATCCCTTGTCCCTCCTCCTCACAAAACAAGGACACAAACCAGCATCAAAGCTCCTGAAGCTCAGAACAGAATAGAACACCTTGGTGCAGAGTCACTGGCCTCAGTCAAAAGAATCCGAATCTGCAGAGCTGGTGGTATCTGTATTTTTAACAAATCTGCCAGGTGATTTTGATTTTTGATAGAATCACTCTATGTGATTCTGCATATTTTGATGCAGGTGGTCAGGAACTAAACATTAAAACCCTTTTGCCAAGACCCAACGTGGTAAGTAGTTCAAGAGTGGAGTCTGGAGCCAGACTCTAGGCTTTACTACTTCCTAGCTGTGTGACCTTAGAAAAAGTACTTAACCGTTCTGTGTTTCAGTTCCCTTATCTTCACAATGGGATAATGGTAGCAACGTGAAAGAACTGGAAAAGATGTTAAGGCCTTAGTGTAACACCAGGCATGTGGTAGATATTCCAAAATGTTAGTTGCTCTTAATAGTGGATTCATCCAAAAGTGCTTTCAACTAATGAGCCAAATTTGGAGGGGGAGAGGGTAAGCCAAAGCAGAGTCCAACAGAACCAATAAATGAATGTGGCTACGCATAAAATGTGATCCTTTTTAGGTATCCTCCCACCGTCATCTCAGTATGGTCAGTGCTGTTCAAGAAGCTGTAGTTAGTCATTAAACTATTCATATATACGGAAGACTTTCTATATAACATGAACCTCTTGTAACACAATATTTCCTAACAACCCTCCCTGGCACAGACACAGCCAGGGGACAGGAAACAAAGTAACCAAACCGCCAGGTGGAATACCATTAAACACTGGTCTCAAAAGAGATGAGCTGGCAATGCAAACCCAGTTAATTCAATTCAACAAGCATGTATTGAACCCCTGTGATGTATCAGACACTCCACTAGATGCTGAGGATGATATAAAGAGAAAAAAGAAAACGAACCTGTCCTCAAGTAGGTCACAATCTGGAGTGTGAAAGAGATGTAAGTCATTTTAAGGCCTGAGATGAACGCTGTAACACAAGATGGAAGAATGCCATGTGAGCACAGAGGAAGCAGTAATTAACTCTGATGGGGGCAGTTAGGAAAGGCTTCCCTAAAGAGCAGACATAGCGTGCCATTCTAAGAGATCAATAAGGCAAGCCTATGAAATAGTTTAATGACATTTTCATTCACAGAAACAACCCAGGAAAAGCCTGAGGGACCAGTCCTGTCTGCATTCACATGAGTGTGCTTAAGATTTGATTAAATGTTTGTTGTTACTACAACATATCACATTTTAAAAAAAACGAGTATGAACATTTATCTACTATTCTGTCTTCTTCAAAGAGAAAAAAAATCCTAGAATACTTTTCTTTTTCAAAAGCAAATCCTCTAAGTTGATAACAATACAAGAGGGGCTAATTAGTGAAGGTATCACCTACTAGTCAGCCAAAGCAGAACCCTGAAGAAAGCCTGCATTTTTTGTAGCAATAAAATCCAAGAGTTCTTTTCCTTATAGATGCCTGCTTCTTTCTACCAGACTACGATCACTAATAATTTCTTCAGACCAGAACAGGAAACAGGTATTGATCACAATAAGCCACCGCATCCACAAACACCTGCCACAGCAGGTTATGGTCTCCATGGAAACCCTCCAATAGAACCAATCTGAATTCAATTTCAGAAGTAATGAGAGCAGATAATTTTACACTCAATCAATCACTGTCAGCCACCGTTATCAGCCAGTCAGTCATCATGTGAGTCAGTCACACTTTCAACAAACTTCTTCTGTGGCATGGTCAGGCGAGAATGTTTTGACATCCAGAAGGAACACGATCAAACTGGCTCATCTTTCCTGGCAAGAAGCCAAAGACAGAGCCATGCATTGTGTTTGCAAAGGCAATAAATAGATAGGGCCACCAAAATACACTGTGGTCGTGGAAGCTTGTAGGCAGCAGTTTTGATAACTGTTATAATACTTAAGACAGAAAAGTACTTTAGACCCAAAGGTCATATAGTTTAATCCTCCCATTTAAACATGAAAAAAAGAGAGGATCAGAGAGGTTAAAATATCTGCCCAAAGCCACACAGCTAATTGGTAGAAAACCTGAGACTAAAACATGAACTTTCCCCCAGCCCGGGGCTCTTTTCAGGATGTCTGTCTGCTGTTATTAAATGCCTTCTCTTGTGAGGCAAGAGAGATGTTTGAAGGTTAGTTTCCAGCTCTAAGCAGAGCGCCCAGAGCCTGCAGGAGGCTCACAGGATACTTGTGGGGCTTGTGTTTTGGAGTCATCTCAAACCTCTCTGTTTGGGGTTAGTTAGTCCTTGGCCAAAGGCAACTTCCGGTTTCTAAGGGGGAACAAAAGACGCTGAAATACTACAGGGCTACTAAATCATTGTTACAAAATGACATTTTGATGAATTTCGGGCAGGACTGTCATGAACACATGGATTGCATTTCCCTAAAAATGCATGGGAGGGGAGGTTAAATTTGAGGGGGTAGTCTGCTCCTGGCAAACATACTTGGACTCCTGTCAACCTCAAACATTAGGAAAGTCATCTTGGACTTCTCAAAAACCTGCAAGGCATTTGGTTCAATGATGCTTTGTAAATATAGATTTCATCGTGACAAATCTCAAATATTCCAAGAGTCCTCTGTATTTTTTCGAAGAGATGCTTTATTACTTTTCTTTTTTATTTCCTACTGCATTATTGCTATGCCCATTTCTCAAAGAGACAGTTTCTGAGGTTGATGCTTACATTCTTTCTCGGTAAAATGGATTAACTTGATGGTTCTCATGCTTCAGTGTGCATGAGAACCTACCAAAGTTGTTAAAATTGCAGATCCCCAGACCCTTCCTCTAGAAATCTTCATTTAGCCTGTGGGGTTGGGCCCAGGAACCTGCCTTTTTATCAAGCGGCCCGGGTGATCCTGACGCACTTTGTCAACCATCCTGAAAAATGTCGGTAACTAATGATATTTGGCAAAGGATTTGGGTGACTTTTTGACGATGGTTTTTCACACCCATTTCTTCCCAGACACTTTCAACTTCATGACTTGTGGGTATCACTTGTATCACGAGAACACAGTTTTAATGGGTCTGAGCACAAGCTTTTATACATATATAACCATTTTCTATCCGTTGTAAGTAGGCATTATCTTAAACAGGTAGATGGTGTACGAGACACTAATTCATCCCATCAAAATTTGTCTAAGGGAAATGAGGTGGAAAAGGAAAGCAGATATGGGTTCAGCCTTGATATGAGACCACTAACTAGAGCAGGAGCCATGTGGCAGCTTTAACATGAAACGGCTGCTCCATTTCTCTAGTCTAGTCTGTCTGCCTGACCTGGGCTCAGAATACCTGCTTTATCTTCCTACAAAACACTGCCATAAGGCTTCTGTTTGTTTATTTCTAGATCAGTAATACTGATCCTTTCCCTGCATTTCCTTTTTAGCTCAGTTTTTGTCTTTCACTTGTGTGTTTCAAGACATTTCATGTTTCAGGAGCGTGTGTAAATGACAAACATATTGTATATACGCGTAGATGGTACGCTCTATGAGGACAGACACAGTTTTTCTTCACAGTTGCAACCCCTGAACAGCAGACTGCCTGGCACAGAGTAAGCACTCAATAAGTCTTTGTTGAATAAATAAATCAATGAAAGGATGGTTGGACGACAGACAGTAAGTAAAAACTCACTTGTCTGGATACTGAGTGAATAAAGCTAGTTTGAAAGATTGAGCTTATAATGTTAACCAATGAATACTCATTTTCTCAAGGGCTGTCTTATTGATTAAACTCTTAGTTAGGTGGTGTTTACCCCACAGAAGTCCAAAGGAAATATGGTATTTTAAACATGCCCTCCTTTGTAATACCAGCTATCATATAGATTTTCCTTTGCAGTCTTCAGCTCATTTCATTTTTGTTATGACTTAAATAGAAACATTATTGGAGGGACTTCCCTGGTGGCACAGTGGTTAAGAATCCACCTGCCAATGCAGGGGACAACAGGTTCGAGCCCTGGTCCAGGAAGATCCCACATGCTACGGAGCAACTAAGCCCGTGCACCACAACTACTGAGCCTGCGCTCTAGAGCCCGTGAGCCACAACTACTGAGCCCGCGTGCCACAACTACTGAGGCCTGTGCACCTAGAGCCGGTGCTCCACAACAAGAGAAGCCACTGCAATGAGAAGCCCGCGCACCGCAACGAAGAGTAGCCCCCACTCACCGCAACTAGAGAGAGCCTATGCACAGCAACGAAGACCCAACGCAGCCAAAAATAACTAGATTAATTAATAATAAAAAAAGAAACCTTATTGGAAGCTGAAATAACTTGTAGATACTTGAGGAGTGGTGGGGGGAGTGGAGGAGGAATTGGGAAGGGGGATGGAAAGGTTAAAAAAAAAAAACTCACCAGGGTATTTAGCAGCTGGTGATCTAGAAGCCTATAACATTTCAGGCATCTTTAAACACTCTCTTTGCTGTCTTCACTGCAATCATTCCCAGGATCACTCTCTCTGTGCATCATTCAGATGACGGAGGCAACCCTTGGGAAGTCTACTTATCTCACTGGTGGGCTTCACAGCCTGACATCATGGAAAACAACTTTAAATTTTTCAAGAAACAAGCAAACTAGAGGAAAGGTGAGCTCCGTGAGCCATCAGAGATTCTTCCCATCCCATTAGGGAAAAGGGGAGAGGGAGGAGAAATTAACATTTGAGAATCCATTGACAACTGGGTGCTACGCTGAACTATCCACATACATGATCGCATTTGATGCTTACTACGTTTTCAGGAGGTAGAAATTAGCATGTTCACTTTACAGGGAATTGTGGCTCAGAGAGCTCCATCTCCAAGGCCAAACTGCTGAAGAACAGTAAAGGTGAGACTAAAGTAATAGCAAATATTTACTGATGGTTTAATCAACATTAGTCATTGTTTCATGTGCATTAACTATTAACTCCTCTCATCCTCATCTCAACCTTACAAGGTAGGTACCTCTATACCCTTTTTAGAGGTCAGAGGACAAACACAGAGAGGTTAAGTAACTTGCCCGAAGAGTTACAGCTAGTGAGTTGCAGAGCTGGGACTGGAACCCAGATGGTCAGCTTTGGACCCTAGTCTCTTAACTAACATACCCAATCACTCTCTGTAATAGGGTCTGGGTTGGCTTTTTCCAAAGGCCAGGTTCTTTCCAGGATACAACTTTGATTTACATTTCCAGAGAAAACAAAAAAGGCACACCTCAACGAGAGCCCTATTAGACTCTTCCGGCATTGTAAATCATGTTTTTATTATATGTACCGACATCCTACATGGTTGTAATTAAAGGAACCATATACTTCATTGTCCAAACCAAGACATCTGAGAGTGAAAGGCTGTGCTATTCATAATTACCCAAGGACTACAGTTGTAACCTGGAACCATACCAGGTGCACAAGGGTGCCTGTTTACCCTAGTAATGAATGTGTCCACACACGCAATGATATAGTCACTTTCAGACCTTCTGATAAGCTTACCTGGATAATTAACAGCTGTGAAATCAAATGCCTTCTGACACTCTGCAGACCCATCCCTGATCTCACCCCAAGAGCTGCTAGCCCTTGCTTTACCTAACGCATTTCTTTTAACTTGTTTGCTCACAAAAGGCTGTGCGTAATTGGTCAGCCACGAGAGATTAATTTGTACTTAGCTGGCTGAGCAGACGCCGTGATAACTCAATAGCGGACGGTGCCAATGCATGGACCAGAGGCTGCTCTATACAAGCCTTCCTACCTGCTCTTAACACCATCCCTCCCAAGTCTGCTTCTGTGGGAATTACCAGCCAAGCCCTTTATTTACCTCATTTTTGCCTGCCTGAATGAATTCTGACTTGTAGTTTTCAATTTTCTCCTGGGCCTTTTTTTTTTTTTTGAAATGAAAATACTAGCAAAGACACCCAAAATTCTCCCCTTCTAAAACAGTGCAAAAAAGAACCAGGCTATTGGAGTGCAGGAAAACACAGGACTGAGCAAGAACAAGGTTACCTGGACCCTTCATCTCCTTCACATTGTTTACAGCTACAGTCACACACAGAGACCACGCTGAGGGTGACAGAGATGATGCTGATAGAAATACCACCAAGAATTTAGAAGGTGCTTTACAGGATTATTTCATTTAATGCTCTCTCAATTCTATATGGCAGGTGCAATTATCATTCCCATTTTAGAAATGGAAAAACTGAGACTTACAGAAAGTAAAAATTCTGCCCCAAATCTCACCTAGGCAATCTCACCAGAGCCCCAAATCTCACCTAGGCAATCTCACCAGAGCCCACCCTCTCATCCACAGGGCCTAGACATTCAAATGCACAAACTAACCCCAGATAACACAATGTCAGAGACAAGCAGGACTGGAGAGACCCACGCCTCCCACCTCCTCACCCTGCAGATGAGAACTCCAGCTCAGTCCTTTCTCCTCCTCCAGAAAATACTTACCTGTCAAGAACTTTGTAAAAATGAGAGAAGGTCAAAAAGCTGCATGAACCAAGAAGTGCTATATAAATGCTAATTTCTATCACTGCACCAGCCCTTAAACCTGATTTCAGAATTTATTTTAATCTAATAGAGCCATTTAATACTGGGACACCAGGCACAGGGCCTGGGCAAATTCGACCTAACCATGGACATGCATCGTGTCCTAGGTTCACACCTGTCACACAGGTGTCTCCCAGGGCAGCCACACTGGCCACATCCCAGGGCACTGCCAACAAGGATAAAGTCACTTAAAAACACTATAATAGCCAGAGTACAGGGGAGGGGGCACATAGAAGAGGGCAGGAGGTGAGAAAGGCAAATATTTTATTTAAATGTCCCCCAGTCCTCTAACCTGGTCCTTTTGCTCTGACTGGCTGGTCTGGCAGGTGGAGTGGTGACTCACAAGCACCGTGCACCTATCTCTCGTTTTTACGCTCAGGCTAGAGTGTCAGGAGAACCCGCAGTGATGCACAAGTTGGAATTTGGTTCCCAAAGTAAAGCTGTATTCAAAAAACTGGACATCAGACCCAAACATGGACAGAACCAGAAGGGGGCCCCGGCGCCTCCCACTCTCCTAACCCAGCAGCAGAGTTGGAGGAGAGTCCGTTTTAATGAAGCAGGATGGGCATACCAGGTGGCATGGAAGGAAATCCCACCCACCCAAGAACAGTGAGCATCCTCTGGTAGGAGGAAACTGGGCTTGAGCGCTGAGATTTCCATTTCATTTATTCATATGGGGGTGGGAAGAGAGCTGGTCTAGGATTCACATCACTGAGGCTGCTCCTCAGGTAAGGAGACCACATAGCCCTGTAACTGGGGTCCCAGGCTCCGCGGTGGGATCTTGTGCTTTTCTCAGTCACTGTGCTGAGCTCCCCAGCGATGAGGGCAGCACCTGGACCTGCCCTGTATCACACAAGAGCCAACTGCCACATGTGGACTCGAGTACTTTGGAAGGTGGCTACTCGCACCTGAAATGTGCTCTAAGTGCAAAACCCACACCTGCTCTTGAAGACTTAATGTGCATCTCTCAACAATGTTTACATTGATTACATGCTGAAATGATAGTATTTTGAACATGTTGGGTTAAATAACACATTCCTTCAAAATTAATTTCACCTGTTTCTGAACTTTTTTTTTTTTTAACATGGCCATGAAAACATTTAAAATTGCCTATGTGGCTAATCATTTGTAGCTCAGGCCATATTTCCTTTGAACAGCACTGGTCTAGACCCTTGCCAGCTGTGATGTGCTCCACGGACCAGCAACATAACCATCAACCTGGAGCTTGTTAGAAACGAAGAATCTTGGGTCCCACCTCTGACCTACTGAATCAGAATCTGCATTTTAACAAGATCCCCAGGTAATCTGCATGCACATTAAAGTTTGAGAAGCACTGCTCTAGGGCCTAGAACATTGTTTGGAACTCAGGAGGCACCTGAGAAACATTTGTTAAATGAAGAAATGAGTTATGTTTAGGAAGTAGCTGCACACAGAACACTTGAGAAAAAGAGTAAGGCCCTTTCCTGGCTTTCTCTTTAGTTCATTAGTATCGATGTCCTCATCAGATTAACCACCTTTCATTTTAGCTGGCCCAAAGAATCGGGCCTTGAGAAAATGCAGGCCTTGAGAAAAAGTGTTGTTTGTACAGCCCTGAGTCCCAGGAGCTGGTCAGAAATTCAGGATCCTGGATCTCTCACCAGGCTCTCTGATTTGGAATCAGGATTATAAATAGCCCCCCAGGTGAATGGTAAGCACATTACTGAGAAGCTGGGGTGTAGGGAGAGCTCTCAATCACTTCACAGAAGCAAGAAGGCTGAGACCAGAGTGGGAGGACTTAAAGGAATCCAAGCAGGGCAAGATTGCTTCTGCTGGCATCTCAAGGGACCCAGAGCACCCAAGGGGGAGCACCAGATACAGAGGAGGAGAATGCCTTAGACAGAGAGGATGGAGCAGAGAAAGAGGACAGGGCAAGGCTGCGTCCCACAGCACATGACACATGACAGTATCTGGCAAGGCAGAGATCCGACAGAGGATTACTCTGCATCCCAACTCTGCATTTCATTCCTTTCTAGACCTAAAATCCTTGACACAACTGGAATGTCTGATCACGTTAGCTATAAAAACAGACACTCATAAAGCTGATTTTTTTTTTAATCAGAAGCAAATGTTCAGGGAAAGGGACGTCGTGGCATGCAGAAAACAAAAGTCACAACTATTGTCTCTGTCTCCTGGTGCTTGCTCCCCGCACAGCCACCCTCAGACGAAAAAAACAGAGGGCTACAGGGCCAGTGCGGGAGGGGGGTAGAGAGAAAAGACAGCAGAGACTAAGAAACTGGGGAACAAGGCGAGAAGATGAGGAAAAAGGGAGAAATTGAGAGGAAGGAATGAGGTCCTGGAAATGCCATCAGAAACGGCAAGCGCATGGTGGGGAGAGACAAAGAGAGGGACGCAGGGGAGGGGGATATGAAGGTGTGTCTTTAAAAAAAAAATCTCCCTTTTAATGAGGAAGAGGAAGAAGAGGAGTCCCTGTGTGCCCAGAGGGCGTCACAAAACATGGATGGCTCTCCTACAAGTTCACCTCTCCTCCATCCCTTTCTGGCAAAACATCATGGGCTGTTTCTTAGCTCTGACAATCATCCTAGGGGACAGGCTCCCCCAGGAGCGGTTGTGGGATACAGCGTGCCGGTTTCTGTTAGCGAGAAGCCTCTTGTGACAGGAAAGGTGGACTTGGGCACACAGAACGCACAACACAGCCAACCTGCCTGCCACTACACAGGGCAGTGTGGAGTTCCGCCTGCCAGAGCCAGGGGTAAGCCTGAGATGTCACCGCGAACGTATTCACGGTGAGAGGACGGTGCTCCCCACGCCCCTACCCCAACCAGCAGGACTCCTTTGCCAGTTAACCAACCAACTCCAGCTGGACTGCGTGCAATCTTGTGCAGCAGGCCCCAGTATCGCAGCGGAGGAAAGGAGCCAGAATTGCTTCCAGCACGAACTCCAAGAGGGTCCATGGACTCTCCTTGACCAGAGAGGGAAGGAACAGCCTTGCCAGGTGTGAACACTTCCTGGTTCTTCTGACTTCGAGGCTGCTCTGATGAAACATAAAGACCCCCTGAGGTACTCGGAGCCAGCCTCCTGCCAGATGGCACGTCTTGTCAAGGTGGAGTTGGTATTTCCATGCTCGAGGCCCTTCCCTCTTTGAGAGCATCTTGTGCTTCAGATGGCATCTGGGTTTGATGAGAGTGCTGGGGCAGCTCATTTCAGGCAGCTCCACCCAGAACATGCACAGTCCTTAATTTCTTACGTTGGATGGGGCAGCCAGCCATACTGTAGCCACTTGTGGTATAGACCTGTCAGGTTTTTCTCTTTTGATTCTAGAAGGGGTGGGGGGTCTCTAGCCTGCTGCAAAGTGGCACCACATGCCTTTGTCCTAGCAGCACAGAGGGTCTTATTTGATGCCAGGAGTGAATGGGTTCTCATGCCCAGGATCTGAACCCCTCTCTTCCCGCCAGCTGGCCTGTGGCTATGGCCTGGGTGCCCCCTGCACAAACCCTCCCCCCCACAGGACTAGGAAATAAGGCAGGGTGACCAGGGGAGAGACCTCTGTCCCCTGACTTCTGAAGGATTTTGAAAGGAAGACCACTTTTCTCACTCTATATCCATATTCTTTCTGAAGAGGAAAACAGCAGGGCTTGGGTTTCTCCAAGTAGGAAGGAATAAAACGCATTAAGATCCCAGAAGTGCCTCTGGAGAGCCCAGTACTAGCAGCCTCCAATGCATTCTCTACCTTCCCCAAAGGGCAACTGGAACTTCTCCTTGGAGTGTCTCTCACCTTGTCCTCGAGAAAGAAATCAGAATGAGGGTGTTCAAAGTGGTCAAGGAAAAATTCAGTGAAAAATCAAAGGCGTCACTCTCCTTGTGCTGCACTGTTCCTTGTAAAAAATGAGTTTTACATTCTTTCTTTTTTGCATGTCTAATGGTACACAAAATACATCCCACTCCTTTGTGGCCCCGTAATTATTCAGATCCTGAATAGACTCGGAAAGAAAAGCAGAGGAAGTGTTGTCCTCTGGCCACAACTTTTTTGCCATAGTTTCCCCAGCTATAAAAAGAGAATAAAGTCATTAATTCAGCCTTTCTTGCAAACCCATTTTCCAGGTTAGACCATCTTAACCAAGATGCTTATTCCCATGGTGACAAACTGAGTGACTTTAAAATCCCCCAAGAGACAGAAGTGATTCATGTGTTTATATAGCCACAGATTTAGACGTGGAAAAGACAGCGCTGGCGTAAAAGGGGCTACCAGCATCCAAATAAACTGTGTGATCCATGTGTTCAAAACTAAGCTGAGGTTCATCTGACGCATGGGCATTTTAAATCAGCATCCCTTATGACGTCTTCCCTGTAAACTGTATTTAAAATTAAATAGCATTAAGAGCACTTTGAAGTCAGATTATGCCAGTATCACTGGTTACATTATATGCAGGTCTGCTCTGCGGGTTCTCATCCCTATGCCTTTGAGAACTTGCTCCTAAGTTACCCAGTTTCACATACCCGAGCGCCCACTTTCCACCAGGAAATGAGAGCTGAAGACTGAATCCTGGTCTCGTCTTTCCCATCAGCCAGGCCTCCCGAGAGGTCAGTAGCTCAGACAGACCCAGGAAGTGAGGAAGGCACAGACGTCTCCTGACACAGGGTCTCGGCCCTCTGTGAAGGGGGAACTATTCCCCCGTTGCCCCACACTCCAGACCTCGCAGTGGCCTTCACCCCCAAAGCCCAGCGAGCATCAGGGCCGAGCAGCGTGTTTCTCATTATTCTGCTCGATAGAGACGATCTGCTGGCATGCGCGGTTTTAGAAATTTCATCAGCTCAGGACACAAGGAGACTCTGATGTCAACTCCAGCAGAATCCATACAGTGTCCTCGAACAATTGCCATCTGTGTGGGAAGCCTAACAGAGGTTTTAAATAGCAGCTGGTGTGGAGAGTGAGTTCTGGCCTTACTATTTACAGTCTCTTCTACTTAAGACTCAGAGCACACACCGTCTCCTGGAGCTTGATGGGAGACAAGACCCACTTCTGGCATCAGATGAGCCACGGGTCATCCACTGCAAACACAGAATCACCTTTGAACCTCTTCCTCCACGTCAACTTCCTCTTCCGGTTTCCATCACGTCTTTGTATTGTGGACCAACCTCCAACTATGAATCCTTACTTTGAAAAAAATGCCCATCAAGGCTGCCACTCCAAGGCAGCCCCCTTGAATCCTCCTTTGGGTCTGAAAACCCTCCCATCCCAACACCACATCTGCTGACGTTGACTGGACCTGAAACGTTGGCAGCTCAGTGTTTTCGGAAACTGTGGAGAGTTCTTGTGCCACAATTCTCTTGTTGTCGTCAAAAGCAATTACATGTTCATCAGATGATGAAGAACACTGTCATGAAAAGCTGGCACAGCAGCCAAGGAGGCAGATGTATTAAACTACACAGCTTCTAAGAACTCCCACTTAACACTGGAGCTCAACACAGAGAGTGTGCAGCAACAGCCCCTTCTCCAGCATCCTCCCATTTGGATTTAGTGCATCTGGCCCGCTTCTGATGAGATGCTAACTTCTTTCAGTGGACAAACACAGAAATTGCAGAAATCGGTCATCATGCAAGTTCTTGGTCTCCAATGAAAGTAATCCTTTCATAAAGGCAAAAACTCAACCAATAAAAGATACAGTACGTTTGACTGTAGTGAATGAACATCAAAAAGTCCAGCATTTCTAACTGGTCATGTGAGGAATACTGGTGTGTAAGACGTAAATTAGCTGATATGCTATGAATAACACATTCCATGCTTACAGAAGCAAGGAAGCTGTAGGTTAAAGTGAAAACTCTGTAACTGCAGGACTTCTCAGAGCTTTCAATATGGTATTAGGCGTTGTGAAGTTCAAAGACTCGAATCAGCATATATGTATACACTGTATGTATGTAACTTATTATTTCTAACGTGTTTTTTCCCCAAACCTTCCTAATTCCTTCAAAGTTGACGATGTGGAATTATCACTTTCTATCCACCCTAAATGCATTGTTCTTCCCTCCATCCTTTCACCCTTCAATACCCAGCTCAGATGCAGCCCATCTCTGTTAACTGCCAAGTAAACTTCCTACCACATGAGGTGCCGTGTTGCCTGCTGTGTGGGTGCTCAGTCAGTGAACTAAGCAGAGTGTCAGAGCAATGAGAATATTACTGTCTGCACTATGTCTGTGAGCAAGGTGTGTTCGGACATCCGGTCACCTCTGGGAATATCCCTCAGGAGGAGCCACTGTAACAGGGTCGTCACCTGTCACACATTCCTGTTGGTTCTTGTTCACCACTTCCTAGGTAAAGCCTTTGTTTTCATAAATTAGTTAACCTAAAACTTTGTTTCCTCGACGAACTGGGATAGTAATAGTACCTACTTCACTGTAGGTACTAAACATAAGGATCAAAAGGAATTCTTCATGTCAAACAATTGGGAGAGTGCCTGGCACATAGTAAGTGCTCAATGAAAAGTAGGTTTTGTTGTGATCACAGGATAACGTGTTACAGCCAAGACTAAACCCCAACCATTTGGCTTAAGTTCTGTGATCACTTCACTTTCCCACATTCTTGCATTCTTTCCACTATGCCATGTTGCCTCCTCTTATTAGTCAGAACACCCACTGGCACCCACTGACCATGTGCTCTTTCTCACATATATGCCCTCCAAACTAGCGTGTGAGCTCCTTGGAGACAGAGACCATACACAACAGCCCAGTGCCTTGCCATGTTATTGCCCAAGTACTTTAATTGTCAATGAGAAATTTATTTACCGTAGTTATTAAACAAACTCTATTGACCACGGGAAGTGTCTCCACGTTGACTTAAGAAATGTGTTAGAAATACTAATCCTGGGAATGAAGTGGGTTTCCCAAACGGTTATCTAGAGGGCAGGAGTTGGCCATATTTTTCTGTCAAGGGCAGAGAGTGAATAATTTAGGCTTTATGAGTCATGCAGTGTCTCAGTATTCAGCTCTCCATCGACAATGAACAAACAAATGAGGCTGGCACTGTTCCAGTACAACTTAACAGACAGTGGCCAGATTTGACCCATGGGTGGTGGTTTTCTGACCCCAACTATAAAGACGGTAAAAAGTGTGGTTTAGGGAAATGGTTTAGTGGTCAAATCAAATGGGTTTGTTATATACTGATTTGAGTCTTTTAATGTCACAATGCTTATTACCATATGGAGACGTGCATGTATATAAACACATGTAGGTATGTATATATGTAGTTTTTCCTAAGACCTTCCTGATCACTTCCAAGTGGAGGATATATGTATGTACATATGTATGTATCTGTGTGTGTGTATATATATACATATATATATACACACACACACACATTAAAAAGTTTGGGTTTTTCTGTAAGATGTTATGGAAAAGTCCGAACGAAATTTTTGGCCAATCCTATATATGTGTATATCTATATCTATATCTATATCTATATCTATATCTATATCTATTTGGGGGAGCAGGTATGGGCTGGTGAGGATGAAGCAGAGACATAGAAACCTTGTGGGGCATATTGAGCCATGAACTTGAAAGCCTGAGCTCTCTCAGCAGCTTTGTCTCAGCAGCAGCCTGAACAGGATGAATGGCAGTGTGCACATGTTTACTCTGAGGGATCCTAATCTGTAGCTTCTCTTTGTCTTGGAGTCTATCCAGTGATCCACTGCTAATGGAATCTTCAGCTTGACCAGAATGAATTGTACTGGTGCCTCTGGACAAGAATCCTACCAGGTATATCATCAAAGCTTCCCACCGCAGTTACCAGCTTGGCTCCACAAGAATAATACACCAGGGCAGCTACGCCACCTAGTGATGCTTGCATGTACTGTTCTTCCCAAAGAGAACTGGAGAGGCTTCAGGGAGACCTGGCATTTGCTATTTCTGGCCAACACTTCCACACGCAAGAGTCCGAAGCCACATCTTGGCTTTGAAACATTCCTTGCGGTTGCATTAGCCATTCCCCGCAAGGCTCAGAAGATATGAGTGACTTCTTACTAAGAGGGAACAGCCCAACTCTGTGGCACAAATTACCAAGGAATAAACGGCAGACACACACACACACACTCGCATCCTGCCTTTCAACGGAGATGGAAGATGCATCTTCTCCTGTATCTCAA
Source organism: Pseudorca crassidens (assembly GCF_039906515.1). NCBI lineage: Eukaryota > Metazoa > Chordata > Mammalia > Artiodactyla > Delphinidae > Pseudorca > Pseudorca crassidens. The sequence continues at coordinate 109,556,328 of NC_090296.1, forward strand.
TTTGGCTGCAATAACATGTTTTCTTGATTGTACAGCCTTAAAGTCTTATGCATACAGCATCTGCTTTCTAAACTACACAAAAATGCTACTGTCTGCAGTCAGAAACAGAAAAGACGCAGGATGGGTGGTGAGGCTCCGTCCACCATTTCAGAATGGCAGGAGCTAGAGGTGCTAGCTATTAGTTCTATGCGGGTGTAGCTCACGCACACAGAGAAATATCAGTGTTTTCCTAAAATGGAACCGCTCTTCTGCCAGACACAGTGGCAGAGGGGAAGATATTCTGAGCCTTATTAAGGTTTAGAAGAAATTCTACGGCCAAATCACACTTTTCCCCCCTACATTTCAGATTCCCTGCAAGGAGTCTACTGCACCGCTAGAATTCTCTAAGTCTGGATGGCCAAGCCTCATGCGTAATGCTTTTCATCTTGCAAATACAGCAAACTGCAGCAGTAGCACTAACACTGCTTTCAAACAGTGGTTCTAGTATCATACGATGCTGTGATAATAAGCTATGACTGTGTGTTTTCCGTAAGGAAGGAAAGCATCAGTCCGGGAGAGAAATGGAGAATGAGTGACATTTATCAGATTGTAGATTCTGAAAATGGATTTGCTTCACTAGATCAAAGACAGCCCATTTCTACACATCATCATCAATTCTGTGGGAACCTTTCCAGACATTCTGAGTGCATGTTTTGAGACTGGGTAGTTGATTCTCTTGCTGATTGTTTCTACTCTGGGACACTCTTGATTGTCTCTATACAGTCCATCAAGACGAAAGCACAAAAGGTATACGAAAAGCTCAACGGAGAAGAGAGATGAAGACTCCAGGCAGTGTGTCATGTACGGTTGGTTATGCTGTGCCCTGCACAAAAATATCCAGTCTGTATCCTACTTACCTAGCTGTGTACCTGGTATAGGTATTACAGAAGGGACATACATGTTCTTCTAATTCACTGAAAGTGCTTTTGGGGGGATAAACAGTCTCGTGGTATAAAAAAGCATCTTAAAGAAAAATAAATCTCATATTCATGCTCATTAATTTACTTTATGTGACTGAAGATTTAACCAGGTATATCACCCCTGCTTTTGTCCTTGGAATGATCAATACCTGTGTTGTCAGGAAGAGACATGTGATTGGAACTACTCAACTACTTGGTCCTGGATCACTTGGTTTTCACCCAAAGCCAATAATCTCAACTCCTCTTATTTAAAAATGCTCATCGCAATGGACTGTTACTCTTTGCATACAGCTGTCAGCTGTGAAAACATTCTTTTTTGGACACAAAAATCTGGCTTTTGCCCCCTTTCCCCCGAGACTCGACGGTGGCCTACCGACTCATGCTGACAAAAGGGGACAGATTCCTTTTGCACAGGTGACCCCTCTGCTTCAGAGAAAGCTCAGTGAGAGGGGTCACTGTTGGGAACACAGCTTCACGATGGCCACCATGCAGGCTCTGAGCAGTTACAAATGGACAGACTTCAGGATGGCTCTCCTGATGCCCCCATCACTGCCGGCTCTGAAGCTAGTGTCTGGGGAACAGTGGAGACCCAGAGAGAGAGGCAGAGCCCCACCAGCAAAGCTGGATGCAAAGCCTTTGAGAATGCCTCTCAGAAACAAAATTCTTGCTTCTCCCTTTTTGAAGGGCTACAGGGAGACAACACAGCTGATGGTTATTTTTGTAGCCACAAAACAAGTAGAATAAGAGTTGGGCCAGTGTTCAGGCAAATGTGCTCCTTGAAGGCACTCCTCAGTCTGCACAATAGTGAAGCATGCTCACATTCCATTTGTTCCTTGAACATTCCCAAGCCATAATATACCTATTGCATTCTTGGGGGAAGATTTCCTTCTGAAAAAAAGTTCAAAACTTATAGAAAAGGGAGAGTTGGGCAGAGCTTACTTGAGTTATTTTGTTTCCTGCAAAGCTATTTCTTTAAAAGGAATCCTTTCAAAGTAAAATAGACTACGTGACATTTTTATCCCAAAGCTGCTGGGTGGTAGGTGTGACTTGGAAATCTGCAGTTTGTTTCAAGCAAACCCACTAGAGTTGAGCACGAAGGAAGAAAGGCAAAAGGGATGGTGATGAACAAATGGCAAGGTTTAAGGATGGACTTAGCATCTTCATACTTCCTGTTGTTGCTTTCACATGTATGTAGTTTCTCCTGAAGACAAGAAGACATGTATTGTCATGTGAGGAACAGAAAGAGTAAGGCAGGAAGCAAAAATAACCATCAGCTACGCTGTCTCCTTGTAGCCCCTCAAAACACTTGAAAAGAATTTTTGTTTTCCAAACAAATCTTCTCCCTCAGATGCAAAAGAGTTCATCTTCATTACCTGGCACAGCCATTCTCTATTTCTGCAATGTCTCAAATGATAGCTAGTGTCTTCTCACAGACAGGGAAATCAGGGGTAATGTAGACAAGGCTGGGGGCACGGCATCGGGATGAGAATCCCCAGACCTTGTCTGTCTCAACCCACCGAGGCTTAAGAAACAGCTGCCCTTGTGAATGAGGCTCCAGTCAATACTCAGTGTCCCAATTAAGTCCCTTCACTGAGAATTTGCATATTTCTTATCATTAACTATTTTATTTTAAATCCTCTATTTTGGAGAAGCTTGAGGCACATGAATAGTATGGGGAAATGACACCATCAAACAATGTACTATTTATGAAAAAGGCCAAAGTCTCTGGGCTGTACTGTTGAAGTAATGGTTGACTCTCCCTTTAACTTTCTTGCATATAAGACATGATCCTTGGCAAGGGAACTGTATTCAATATCTTGTAGTAACCTATAATGGAAAAGAATCTGAAAAAGAATATATATATTTTCAGATTCTTATGCATATATATGTATAACTGAATCACTCTACCATACACCTGAAACAATGTAAATCAACTATACTTCAATTAAAAAAAAAAATCCAAAAGAGAAAAAAAAAGACATGGTCTTGCAATTCTCTGAGCTGTCCCACAGGGCAGTCAACTATGCCACCATAATCATCCTAAGCTTCCTCTGCTCCTTCTCAGTTCTCTCCGTAAAGCATTGGAATTCTGAATTTATCCTTTCTGTAGCAAAGTTTAATAGTGTGTGTTTTAATATATTTTATGGCTTGGTTTTCGTTCAGATTTTTCCTCACCTTTCATCAGAGCAGTTCCTGAAGCAAGCATGGCTTCCCTGAGTGACCAGGGCCACAGTGAGGAGTAATATTTATTTTGTAGCTTCGCTATTCAACAGAAAGTCACTTCGTTTCCTGAAGAAAACACTTTTGCCTATCCCTTACCCTGTGCAGGTGTTTCAGCTTCTTAAGGTGTTTCAGATGTTCAGGTCATCTGGTAGGCCATTATCAGACCCACCATACAAAATAAATTGTGAAAGAAAAAGTCTGCTTCAAAGATTCCAGCTGGTGTTTAAAAGCAGTATTTAAAGAAAGTACACAGGGCTTCCCTGGTGGCACAGTGGTTAAGAATCCACCTGCCAATGCAGAAGACATGTTCGAGCCCTAGTCCGGAAAGATCCCACATGCAGCAGAGCAACTAAGCCTGTGCGCCACAACTACTGAGCCCACGTGCCACAACTACTGAAGCCCACGCGCCTAGAGCCCATGCTTTGCAACAAGAGAAGCCACCGCAATGAGAAGTCCGTGCACCACAATGAAGAGCAGTCCCCGCTCGCCACAACTTGAGAAAGCCCGTGGGCAGCAACAAAGACCCAACACAGCCAAAAATAAATAAATAAAATTAAAAATATAAAAAAATAAAGTACACAGGCAGAAAAGTTTGATCATCCTGAAATATTATCACACATCAAAATGTCCTTTCTATATTTTTAGAAGCACTTCAATGGAAGCGTGGAATAGCATTGCTAATTGTCTATAGGCAACAAACAGAATCATTAGGGTTTGGGAAATGTTTTCAGAAAATGCTTTAAATAGTTAACATCAGGGCACTCTTCCTCCCTTCTGTACCTAGTAGAGCAAAGGCCTCTTGGCAGGTAGTATTCCTTTATGTGAGGCCCTAACTTCAGACTGTTCAAGGTAACTGCACTGTTATTCAAAAGCACACTTTAAAGACAAGGTCTCAGAAAACCATGTTGTTTATAAGTAATAAGTCTTAAATACTCAATGCTACCAACTCAAATGCATAAAAATATTCATATACTACCACTATTTTTGAAAAAAGTGAAGGAAAAGAAAAATATTAAGAAGTATAAAAATGGGGCTTCCCTGGTGGTGCAGTGGTTGAGAGTCCGCCTGCCGATGCAGGGGACACCGGTTCGTGCCCCGGTCCGGGAAGATCCCACATGCCGCAGAGCGGCTAGGCCCGTGAGCCATGGCCACTGAGCCTGCATGTCCAGAGCCTGTGCTCTGCAACGGGAGAGGCCACGACAGTGAGAGGCCTGCGTACCGCAAAAAAAAAAAAAAAAAAAAAAAAAAAAGAAGTATAAAAATGAAAGAAGTAATCAAGAAAATAAACTAGGGGACTTCCCTGGTAGCACAGTGGTTGAGAGTCTGCCTGCCATTGCGGGCGATGCAGGTTTGGGCCCTGGTCCGGGAAGATCCCACATGCCACGCGGAGCAACTAAGCCCCGTGTGCCACGACTACTGAGCCTGCGAGCTACAACTACTGAGCCCACGTGCCACAACTACTGAAGCCTGCGTGCCTAGAGCCCGTGCTCCACAACAAGAGAAGCCACCGCAACGGGAAGCCCATGCACCGCAATGAAGAGTAGCCCCGCTCTCCTCAACTAGAGATCGCCCGTGTGCAGCAACAAAGACCCAACACAGCCAAAGATAAATAAATAAATATAACTTAAACAAAAGAAAATAAACTAGGAAACAATATCCATACTGCATGCCAGTTTTGGATTGTGTATTATTAACTTGCTGGCTCCTACATTAGATACTCTTATATGGGTTTTCTGATTTAGCCTAAATCCTACGGTAGGTATTAACGGTCTTATAGCAGATGAAAAAACTGAGGTTCAGAGAGGTTAAGTGTCTAACCCAAGGGCAAAAGCTCTCAAGTGGAAAAACCAGAACTCCTGTCTGGGTCTCTCTGAATACCATGTTCCTTCCACCATTCACAATGCCTTTCAAATTGAAGAAAAGAAGAAGGGGAGAAATTAAAGCCTGACCCATCCAAGATGACAAAATCTAGGATTATTCAGAGACATCGAATTAACCATATTTTGAGTAAATATGTGTTTTCCAGCCATTGGATCAACTATGGTGTGATTCAAACTGGCTTTTCCGAAAGCCAAAGATACCAGATGGACCGTCTTTCAATCTGGTGTTTTTGTCATTTAAACATGGTCCTAGAAATCAAAACAAATAGAAACATAAAAACCATTTTTTAAAAATATGGGCAATCTCTACCCTAGAATAAAGGCAAAGAATGACAAATAGTTACTAAAACCAGCCCTAAAGGAGACTAAGCCTATGTTACCATGAAGAAAGGCAAACACCCATCCAGTTTCCTCCTGCAAACAGTCAGCAATCATACTTCTGCTGTGTGGAGATAAGAATCCCCTGATGTGGGCATCAGAAGGGCTTCTGACAGCACTTGGCCTGTTCCACCTTTGCATCTGCCTTCCCTCATGCCCACTGCCTTTTCTAGGTGTGCCATGAAAAGGCAAAAATGCCTTTAATGATCTACACTTGACAAGACTTGAAATTAAGCTTTTAGTGAATCTTTCACATTCAATGTGAAACAACAGAAATGGTGGTGATGTGACATTTTTGGTAGGTGAGCACATCAAAGGCGCCTGCCTCCAATGATCTCCCCGAACATCCAAGGGTATCTCTGGCTGCCAGGTCTCCTTAGACTTGACAGGCGAGAAGGAGAGAGGAAGGAGGCATGAGGAAGCTCACTGGATCCTCCACACAAAAGGAAGGTATTTCGACTCACTTCTACTTCAGTCTTATGCACTTCATTATGCCTGGCTTTTTAAATTTGTAGATAGAAAGGGGAAAGACAGGATAAAAGACAAAGAATATTATTTCTGACTGCCAAGCCCCCAAACGCAGAAATACATGAACATGTGACTTCAAGCCCCTACACACTCCACCTTGATCTTTCTGCCGGCAGTTTTCAGAATGATGGTGTTTAGTATTTTCTGTTGGGAAGGCAAGCGCCTTCAGCATTTCTTCAGATGTCAAGAAGCATTTTAAGACTGAAAGCACATGAAATCTGGAATCGGCTTGTAACACTGTCATCTAATAACGAAAGTAACAACAAATAATTACGCTCATCCCTACGGCACCCATGTTCTTGCGTCCCCATACTTAGTGTCTAAGGGCCACAGCGAGTCACAGACATTTGTAGAAACCTCAAGTTTCTTTGCCGCTTCCACTTTCCTTAAAACAAGGAACTCGGGAGGTGAAACCACACAAAAGATGTTGGTCTTTGTACAAGGTCACCTTCAGGATCCATCACTAACACCTGAGTCCACCCTGATTTACTCAAGAGCAGTGATTAAGCTAATAATAGACATCTGGGACTCGACTGTTCTGAAATTTTCTCTCTTCATTCGTGGATCGAACCAAAACACTAGTTAAAACAGACCACTACGGATAAGGAATCTTGAAGTGTGCTTGTTTAGTTCTGAACAAAATTTAAGAAAAGATTAAATCACAGATTCATGTACTAGGGGTTCCGTGAGTGCTTCTTACATGAATGTGGTTTGCTCCTGACTGGACAGCGTGTTTTCTGTTTTTCAGTTCTGCCCCCTTATGGCTAGAGCAGTCAGGGAGGCCTCACAAAGGAGGAAGGACTTCAATTAGACCATGGGGGGGGGCATGGGAGGGGGGCATGGGAGGGGCATCTGGTGCCCTGGTAGAGAACAGAGCAAGAGCAAAGGAGGAGATAAGAACATACAAGGTATGATGTGAGATGGGGAGGAAACAGTGTTGCCTGGAGGGTCACATTTAGAGAGGGGAGATATACGTCAGAAAGGCAGGGTGCGGGAGGACAGGAGTTCAGGCTAAGGTTTGGAGTTCATCCCCAAAGCCAGGGGGAGCTTCCAGGGATTCTAGGCACCTCTTAACTGTTTGCTGAACGGGTAAACATGCAGGGGATGAAAACTCGGGAGGAATGAACATGTTTGAAGGAACATTACTCTTGCTACAAGGTCTGGGATGGATTTGAAGGGAGTCAGTTCATAGGCAAAGAAATGAGCTCAGGAAGCAAGGAAACTGGTACAGATAAGAGGTAGAAAGGCCCTGGGTTCAGGTGGGTGGCAGAAGAAAGCAAGGTGGGTAATTTGAGGAATGTCAGGAAGGTTACAGATTAATGGAGTATCAGAGGGTAAGATGGGGAAGAGAGGATAAAATTACGGATAACCAGGTCTTTACACTGGAGAGACCAGAAGAATGGGGACAGCATTGACAGAGAGGGAATTAGGGGCACTGGGCCCAGGCTTCCAGGATCTAACACTTTGTATTTTAACCAGATGAAACACCTTGTATTATCTCATTAGTCAGTGTTGTCCATTAGACTATATAAACTGGACAAGGACAAAGGCTGAGTCTCACTTGCCTTCATATGTTCCAAGCTTTGGAAGCACAACACCTGACACAAAAGAGGTGTCCAAAAAAGACTAACAAGTACAGGGAAGCTCCACTTTGGAGGATGATGAGGTTGTCAAAAATCAGGTGAATTTATGGTAATGAAATATTTCCATAGATGTGACTGATGTTGAAATTTGGAAGAGAGGTCATCTCTCATTTCTTTCATAACTACCAGACCTCCCCACCCCCCACCAATAACATCCAGTTACTCCTGCATCTTCCCTCCTAATGTCTATCGGTTGCATCCTTTCTTTACAATGGGCAGATGAATGTTACGGCTATCAGGACACATCCCTCTCCTGGAGAGAGAGCAGAGAGAAGATGAGAAAGCCAGTAACTGAACCTCAAGGGTGCCTCCCTCTTGGTAGCAGGGAGAGAAAGATTTTCTAGTGGTTTTAATGGAATCAGAAGAACCAAGATCCAGGCCTGTGGAAGAAACACATAAAATGCAGGCCACCTGAGCCATTGGAAGATGACCTCGGAAGATGTTCACTGCATACCTCAGAGTGATGTTTGCTCTGCTGTAAATATTATTTCTCACTTTCTGAAGTATAGCTTCACTTTATGGTTCCCTGCCTACCAAAGAGTTATTCAGATGTGCCTGTTTACCTCAAGACCACTGTATGAGCAATTACACATGTGTCTGGAGGAACAGAGGTTTGCAGGAATCTTCCTTACTCCATTCAAAATCTGCCTTGAGATATGCTATTCTGATTTCTATCAACAGAAACCTTTCCTTCACAGGGAAATTAGAGCTCAGGATTTCCTGCTATTTATGGGATATAATAAAAGATTCTTCATCTCAATTTTCTTTACCTGTCCCTAAACAGGAATCAGTCTAAAAGCTGGGACAAGGACAGATGGTATCAAAGAGAAAAAGTAGACTCAAAGCTCCAGTTTTAGCAGCCAATAGCACTAATCAAAAAAAAAAAAAGGGATTTACTTATGTTCAATAAAATAATCCACAAAATATAAATGATGGATCAAAACCTAGGTCTGCATTTGAAAAAAAAAAACAATGCCTTTCTGATAAGTGCCACCCAATGATTAGTTCCATGGAGGCAGGAGGAGGCAGATGTCTCTATGATCTGATTAATCCTAACCACCTAGTGCAGAGTGTAGCTCCAGAGAGGTACTCCATTAATACGTGGTGAGTGAAGTGACTGTAAACTAATTCCTTACAGGGAGAGACAGATTTCACATTTCCCAGGCTCCCCCCCACGATACCTGGCATTACGCTGTGCAAAAGTGAGCACGTGATAATCATGTTCCCTGGTCCTCTGGCATCCTGACCCCTGTTTCATTGTCCTCCTGACTCACCTTCCCCTCCCCATCATGCTCTGGCTAAGTCGATGCACTGTAGGAGCCCCTGCTCCCTGGCTGGGTCCAGGGTAGTTGCCATGACAACCCACCCTAACAGCAGGCCCTTGACAAGGGCCTTCCCTTACACTTCAGGGCAGGAGGGAGTGCAGAGACCCTGAGACCCACAAAAGGAGAGGAAGTGAGGAGATCCCATCCACAGTTGCTAACACCTCCCTTGGCCAGAGACCGCTCAACTGCTCAGTGAAAGCGGGGACTCTGTCACTGGAGTTTCCACTTTCCCATCCCAACAACATGTGGGAAAAGTAGTTTGGGATGCATCAGTGGTCACATCACCTAATTCTTTTTATTAAAACAAGCAAAATGGCAAGAATCCAGCTTCTTAGACAATTTAAATATCCAGCCCAGGCTTCCCTAGTGGCACAGTGGTTAAGAATCCGCCTGCCAATGCAGGGGACACGGGTTTGTCCCCTGGTCCAGGAAGATCCCACAAGCCGTGGAGCAACTAAGCCCGTGCGCCACAACTACTGAGCCTGCACTCTAGAGCCCACGAGCCACAACTACTGAGTCCGTGCGCCACAACTACTGAGCCTGCATTCTAGAGCCCGTGAACCACAACTACTGAGCCCGTACGCCACAACTACTGAGCCTGCGCTCTAGAGCCCGCGAGCCACAACTACTGAGCCCACGCACCACAACTACTGAAGCCCGCGCACCTGAGCCCATGCTCCGCAACAAAGAGTAGCCTCATGTTCACTGCCACTAGAGGAAGCCCACATGCAGCAGCGAAGACCCAATGCAGCCAAAAATAAATAATAAAATTTAAAATAAAAATAAATAAATATCTAGCCTGAATCTAAAGGCAGGTATCCCCAAAGTCTTTATGAGGGGAGGAGGTGCTATTCTCCACCCCTCACCCTGCCCCCATGGAATCTGACGTTGAAGGGCATGGCAGGAAGTTCTGATATCGAGGTAACGCTGGTGCAGGTAGCTGGCACATCTGCCATGTGCTGATATAGGGCATGGATGATGTTAGTGGGTGTGGGAGCCACCTGGTACACAACCTTCTCGCCTCATCTCTCACTCTAAGGTGTAATTCCCAGGCTAAATCTTCTTCATATGCACAAGCCCTTTATGATTTATTCACCCCAAGTATACTGAAAATAATTCAGATTTACATAGCGTCTCTCTAATGTCAAGAGTTAAAAGGAAATTTAAACTACTGCTTTAGCTGCTAGGCAGAAATGGCCTGCAAAGAGTAGGGTATTACGCATCATCGTATCAGCACCTTGCATATCGTAGGTGCTCAATAAATGTTAATGAGTTGAATAGAAATATTAGAGGTGAATCCAGCACCCCACCCCAAGGGGCACTGCCCCCTCTTCACTAGGTCTTCTCAGCTCCTAAATCCTGACAGGGCCCCAGGTTAATGCCACGCCTTCAACAGGGACAAAGGCATGTGCCCACACAGGGCTTTTGCCCGTTGTGTTTGGCCAAACCACAGAACTGAGGAGATGGCCTTGGGCCACGCTTCCCACTTCTTGTGTCTTTCTTAGCCCTTTCTTCAAGATCCAGCTCTGGTCCTTCTCCCCAAGGCCTCCTGTTCTCAGCGACCTCCCGCTTCTCAACACAGTTGGAAGCAGCCCCTTTTACCTTCTGAGAAAAGGTTGTAAGGTTTGGGTTATAAGCCCCAGGAGGGCCATGCAGTGGCCAGTAACGTTGATGATTCCAGTCCCTGCACCGAAGCGAGTGGCCCAGATGCCAAGGGAAGGGAAAGTCATCACTTCTGCTCCCTTGGTTGGGAAGGGGCATTTCTCTGGACTGGTGTTTCCCTGAAGAGGCCTCTGGGAGACCTGAAAATCAGATCTGGCCAAGAAGATAAACAACTGTAAACCAGCACGCGGTGGAAGCTGACCAAGGTCAGCACAGAGCAGTGAGGAGGGGCAGTGAAGAGGCAGGGAAGAGGTCTCAGAGGAGAGGACCTGGGGCAGAGTGTTGAAAAGAGAAGCAGTAAAGCCCAGTAGAGAAGATCAGAGAGGGCGCTTCAGGCAGACGGAACAGCCCGGATAAAGGCTTGGCATGTTTGTGACCACTGTTTCTTCGATGAGCAGCCTCCAGGCACTCCTAGGCAGTAGGTGCATTTCACGCACGTAGTAGTTTATGCATTCAGTGTCCCCACGGCATTCGTATCTGTAGTGATGACAGTGGCACACCCTTTCCTCTCCCTCATACATAGGGTGGCGGTAGGGGCTCTGTGTCTACAGGGAAACGCAGTCTCCATCCTTGAGTGGTAGTATTTTCATGCTGACTACCGAGGTCCGGGGACATGCTCCCTTCGAGAAGCCTGTGATAAAGTATGTAGTAGAACAAGGCATTCCACTTCAAGTGAGCTCTTTTTCCGTACTGGATTTTTCTAATTTATTCCAGTCCTCTGAATACAACAGAATTTACACAGTTTGAGTATATTACCAGAGATGAAGATCCACAACACAAATGGGCACTAAGATCAGACACGTTCACCAGTGTGCTTGCTGACCCTCAGGACACAGCTGTGTGCCCCAGGCTGGCCATGCCAAGCCCACCAATCACGACACATCATTCAATGGCACTGCCAACAACAAAGCTCCCCTTAGAGGCTAAACAGTATCCGATGCCTTCACACTGTGGAGTTACTATTGTCCTTAAATAGAAATTAAGGCTCCACAAGAAAAAAAGATTCCTTGCATCTTGGGTTATCTTACTGCATAAAAAGGGAGCTTGTAAGAAAGATGGGGGTGGAAGGAGGCAGACAGAAGACAGCCACAGCCCCGTGAGACTATGCTGGAGTATTTACACTCTATCAATGTAACCTGATAAAGCAAAAGTTGTATTATCCAGAACCTGGTGTCAATGCTGAACACACTTTATCTTGCATTATCTAAATGTAACGAGTAATTCAGACAAGGTTGCCTGACTTTGTATCTGTACAAAAGGAATTTTTATACATCAACATGATCAACTAATAGTTTAGTAAAATATAAAATAATACCCTGGGATCAGATTGGCCTGATTGAAACTTTGGTCGCCTATTTACTAGTTATATGTCCTTGGAAAGGTCTTGAAAATGTCAAAAGCCTCATTCTCCTCATGTTTAAAATGGGAATATTCATCCCCATAGGCCTCCTGAGAGGATTAGATGGTTAATGTGTTATCGGAGTGTTTAACGCACTGTCAGGCACATGGCATGTGATCAATAAATATTAACCATTGTGAGTATAAAATAGTAGGAACGTTAAATGACAGCTTTGCAACTTAAGAATCCTAGATGATTCCAAACTGAGTCTCCTATGAGAACAGTGAAAAATGAGCCAGTGTTGCAAAACAAAGTAAGAGCATGTTTGGCCTAGGTGTTAACTATGGAAAACACTGGGAAAGCCAAGTTCTAGTCCTGGGCCTGAACTACCTTTCTGTGAAGTCTTGGGCACTGCACTTCACCTTGCTGGGCCTCCCACTAGCTTCAGAATAAGCTTTGGTAGAGTTACTGCTGGATAATATCTCAAGCCCCTTCCAGCCATAACATTCTGGAGTCAACCTCTAGGGCAGCTGTGATGGCAAAGGTCAACCCAGTACATTTCATAAACTGTAATTAGAGGAGAGTGTGATGGGGCCTTTTGGCTGTGTTATGTAATTAGCCCTCTGCCTCAAGGGAGGGAGTGCCTGTGTACAATTATGCAATCACATTCTGAAAGGAAAGGCACTAAGGCACATTGAATCACGGAGAAAAACAACTCTCATTCTTTTGAGCCACAGTTTCCACCTAAGAATGCTGTCCAGGTAATTTCAGTCTGCACCTTCTTAGCACCAAATATTTGAATAGCTCTTTATTTTTGTAATACCTTGCAATACAAAGGGCACATTTACATGGGCCGTTCTTATTGGCTTTATATTAAACTGGGGAGCTACATCCCGTTATACCTGTGCTGTAACCTGGTACCTCCCCCTTAGCCTAAAATCCTAGTGCCCAGCTTCAGGATTTTCAAACTTTTGAGTACATAAGAGTCACCTAGGGAGCTTGTTAAAAATGCAGGCCCTCTCCCCTCCACACTGTTTCTTCAGGTCTATCGCGGAGCCCAGCTATGTGCCATTCTCACAGTCTCCCCAAATTCCTCTGATGTCAGTGGTCCACACTGTGAAAAGCACTCTGAGACTCATCATGATTAGCTCTGGGGAGACCATGTGAATGGCTGAGCAACCGCTATCTGAACTGAAGCTTCTGCGCTTCCCCTCATCATCAGGTAGCAAGAAAAACTGATGCACAGTCTGTCCATCCTCTTTCCTAGCACAGAAGTGGAACTGCAGAATTTCTAAGATTTAAGCCAACTTGGGAGTCATAAGCCTTCCTCAAGTTTGCCATGCTAGCCCTTGGCCCTTATACCTAATGCTGCCTCATGGCTTGCCCTGAGCTACTCACTCTCTCCCGTCTCCTCCAGGGTTCCCCTTCCCAGACTAAAAAAGAATCATCCAGGGCTTCCCTGGTGGTGCAGTGGTTGGGAGTCCGCCTGCTGATGTGGGGGACGGGGGTTCGTGCCCCGGTCCAGGAGGGTCCCGCATGCCGCGGGGCGGCTGGGCCCGTGAGCCATGGCCGCTGAGCCTGCGCGTCCCGAGCCTGTGCTCCGCAACGGGAGAGGCCACAACAGTAAGAGGCCCGCGTAATGCAAAAAAAAAAAAAAAAAAAGAATCACCCAGTGGTCCCAGTTTGTCAAGCATGGAGAATCAGAGTCAAAAGCAATTTTATAAACAATGTATTTAAGGCTCCAGAACATTTCACAAATTAACAGTAGTAGTATCATTCAAAGCTCAGCTCAAATGTCACTTCTTCCAGGAAGTCCTCCTTGAAGACAGCCCCTCCTCCCATAATCTGTTTTGGACTTCCCCCCTAGGTGATAACAAAACTTTTGCCACAGGTAGCAGGTATCATAATGCACCGTAACTGTTTTAGATTGAGCTCCTTGCAGGTAGGTGACATATCTCTATCAACTCTACATCAGCTCCCCTCTGCCTAGCCTGGTTCACTTCCTAATGACCTGGGCTCAACTGCCACTTCCCCAAGAAGCCTTCCCTGACCCAAGTCAAACCTCTTCACACCATAGATGCTCTCGGCACACCATCTTCCTCTCCTCTTCAACACTTAATGCAGCTGCCATATTCCGTGTTTTAGTAACTGATTGATCAGTGTCTCAGTCCTCTACCAGCTCCATGAAGGCAACAAAGGGAATTCACAAAGAAAGTACCCCCAAGATATCTCTTGAACAAACGAATGGATTCAAAGGTCAATTATGTCAGTCTTGGAGAGGTTGGTCAGAGAATATGCCGTAGGGATAGTTCTACGCCCGACAGGCTGTTTGATCTTCACTGCTTCCTGCTCTTACACTCAAGGAATTCAGTTTCCCCATGCTAGTATTAGTGTGACTGCAAAACTGGGAGAGAAAGGGCCTCTCTGAATGACACATGAAGACTTTGTTTTTATTGCATAATCCATTTCCTTTAAGCAAGACTCTGGTCTTAATTCTTTAGTCTGACTTTATTTCATATTCTCCTATGACTTCTCTGCTCTACACAAAAAGCAGGGAATTTCTCTTTCTACCATGGCTGGTATTCCATTCAAGGTTGGTTGCAGCTTGGATGAAGTACCCTAGTAGAAAGCCAATGACTGAATCAATGATCTACTTTTGAATAGGGTTTGGGCCTTTCACTTGTGCTCACCTGTCTGAGAAATTTACTTAGTGTTTTTTCGGTTGTAAGGACTCACTTTGCAGGAGTTCACTGGCTCTCACCTACACTCCAACCCAACATGAACCGCACATTTTTACCCGTCATTTGTCAGCTTTTAACAGAGGTTAAGGATTCTACGGTGACAGACAGGCATGGTGGAACCAGAAATGGACATGACTGTACAGCATGCTCAACAGCCCTAACAGCATCTCAGAACAAAAGCTTGAGAATAATAAGTATTTACTACAATTAAAGTTTCTCCAGGATAAACTGGTTTTGGGGGTTTTATTCGTTTGTTTGTTCTTGGCAGACAATAAAGAACTGGGCAGCCTAGGACCTGTATAGTATCGAGAAGAGAAGGCATATTCAGGATTGCAGAACATCCTTTCACGAAGTTCCAAGTCTCTCAAAACCAAGTATGTAAAAATGTGGTTTCTCAAGTCCAAAATGCCCAAATCTTCCTTTTTCTAGATCTACATGCTGTGAAAGTAAAGAGTTAATAAGATAAAGAAAAATAAATTGGTGGATAAGTCTTAGTCTACTGTCATTCTGGCAGTGGCATTAAGGTACAGTTGTGAAAGGTAACGGGTACATATCCTGATTTCAATGTCAAAAGGCCAAAGATTTAGCCCACATGCTCTAGCTCTCCCTAGTTAACCATTATTGACACGTATACATCAGTTTAGACTTGTAAACTCTAGTTTTTAACCTGTACAATTTGACTTCTGTGCCTCTGTTAAAATTTATTATAATTATAAAAATAAAATACTGATGATCTTGTTGATGACAATGAGGGTAATGGTAGCCGTTTCTTTAACATATTTCACTAAATTTAAAAAATTATGGCAAGCGCTCTACATACACATCTCATCTAATAAAATGATAAAACTACTGTAAGACTATTGCCTCCATTTTCAATTAAGAAAATCAAGAATCAGAATGATTAGGTAAAATGCCTATGGTCAGACAAATAAATGGTAGAACACAGATTTGAACACTGGTGTCATTACCCAGCACACTGTGGGTGCCAGTCTCAAAATACATACCTCTGCCACGTCTGGGGATTATGTCTGGGTTCACACTGCCCCAGCCTCTGTCATCTTAGACAACTTCATGCCACCCAATCTCAACTTCCTAGATGAAGGGTACTAGATACATCCGTTTGCTCTTGTGGTATATCTTAAATCCCTTAGCTACTTTATCCCTTCCAGAACCTTTCTTAGCTTTGTTAGGTTGTTCTTAAGGTGTATCGGTCCAGCTGTAGAGTATATTATGAATGGCCAGAGACAGGCTTTTGATTTTGATTCCAGCACCCTCTATGATTACATCCAGTCTGCCCTTTTGACCATAACCACAATTTGGCTGGTCTTCAGAGAACTGTCTACAATAACCTGTAAACCCATTTACTGGGTTATCACCTGTAATTCTGGATGCTCATCCCTGAGTGCAATTTGAGTTAGTTTTGCCTCATGCCTTTTTTATACAGATGCTCTTTTGCCTCTTTTCAGCACACCTGGCCCACGGCAGCTCAGTATTTCACTCTTAGAAAGACCCAGAAGTTTCACCACATGCAAGATTATATAAAGGTGTTAAAAAGGACCAGACTTAACCAATGTCTAGAGGCCTGGACTGTTTATAGTATCCATGCAAAGAAATGACATTATCTACCCATTGTTTCCTGTCTCTAAGATAATCTCCACCCTTGAGACTGCTTCCTCTGATATCATGTTCATTAGCAATTGTAGGAGGAGGACATATCTGGAAAAATTTTCTATGTCAATTGCATTTATTCACCAAATTCTCATGACAATTGCTCAACTGTTCCACGTTCTCTGACATCTTAGACTTGATTCCGACTTAGGAATATTTAATTGTGCTGTGCATCTAAGTCTACGCAAGCAAGGCAGAGTAGGTGCTGCCCAACTGTCCTGTAAACCCGAGCCATCCATTCAGTCAATACAGACCTTTCTGGGAAGAATGAGATTACTTCACCCACATCGAGTCTTAGCTATTGGGAATGGCCACACTCAAGCATGTATGTATCTGTGCAGTCCTATTCTTCGGTTTAGCTCATTTAGCTCTGGTTCTGCAGCCCATCACCCAATAAAACAGCAAAATTTTATTGGGCACATAAGCAGTTAAAGCCTTTCCCCTATTGGGTAAGATGCAGAAATAAGTACTCTTGAAAAAACAAAGAGAAATTAGTCTGATAATGAAAAACCACTGAAAGCAATTTACAAACCATTCCCCTGACAGTATATAAACTATTAATATATTGTACATAATTCAGGGTTGGTCCTTTTTGGATTCCTCCCTGCTAAGCATACATCTTTCTAGCAGCAATACTGACACCTGAATCTTTTTCTCGTAGTTTCAGAAGGATATACAGTAGCAAACACAGCTATGCACTGAATAAAGCTAATGGTTTGTATTGTTTATTCAGTGGAATGCCTCTGGTAATTAAAACAAACAAAAAAAAGGTTAATCAAGCAGTTGCGAAACCAAATATTCACAGAAATCAAGCACTTGTGTAAAGCCTAAATTTGTGCTATGCACCCTTAAATAAACAAACTATGTGATCGCCACAAATAAAAGCGAAGTTAAGTGGTAAAATTATTATTTCCTTAAATAACTATGCAAGCCAAGAAAAAAGTTTTGCAAAATAAAATTGGGTGGAGGATATAATAAAGGCAGAGCCCTGATATCCCAAAGGAGAGAAAAGCAAAAAGAAATTTCAGAAAGGATAACAAATTAGTTTAGCAAAGTCACAGTGAGAGAGGGCAGACAAAAATAAAGGCAAAGGATGTAGTGTCCAAGGAAAGAGGAAGGGGCGAGTGGAAACAGCTGGAATTGTTCAGCTGTGTCAACATTCGGCTGTTTCACAGATTGACTAGCAAAGTGTCATCTGAAACCAATTACATTCCCAAAACCCCACGGACCCAGTTCATAACATTGATTAATCCACATTGTGAAAAAGTCCCCAAGCAAAACTAGAACAGCTGTCAGCCCTTGGAGCTCAAAAAACAGCAACTGCTTAAGAAAAAACAAAAAAAGAAAAAGAAAAAAAAAGCTCCTCTTGAAATTTTAGGGATTTTTCAGAAGGTATGCCTACTGAAATGGAAGACATTTAAAACTGTTCCTACCGATGCCTGTCTGAGAACAAATGACTATAATTAGAAAAGGAGGGGTTTCGTTAAAATAAACTGAACGTCCATTCCCAAAATCAGAACATGCTGCCTCCAAGTCTAGAATACCTTGTGTCTTTTTGCTCCTTTTTGGGAATAACACTATGCATTTCATTTTTTTAAGTGTTTTTTTTTTCCCTTCTCATTATTTTAAATGTACTAACCTATCTCCTTTGGGCCCATCAAAATGTAGTTATATTTAATATATTTTCTAGTCAGGACATTTTTAAGACTTTTTGTTACATTTCACAGAGGGAAAAGTATATACAAAGTCCTTCATTGCAAACATGTAACTTGTGCAGGAGTCAAACATACAAATGGCCACCACACCCCTGCCATGTGTCCACTACTTGCATGGGAGCCTGTAAAGGTTTTCACGCAGCCTTGGCCTTGCCTCTGAAGCTACTGCAGATAGACATCCAGCCACCAGGCACTGCAGAGGTGACCTCAACAGTATATAAATGGCCAAGAAAAGCTCCTTAAGAAGTCTCCATTTCTGTACCTGGCCTGAAATCTCCACAGCGATACCGCAGAAGTTGTAAAAGTCTCTCAACCTTTGGATGGATTTTTCCCCACAGGAATAAAATATATGCTTATTCATTTGTTCATTCATTCAGCAAACATTTATTGAATGTCTGTATCAAATACTGGGTTTCAGCATGTGCATTTTATATATGAGCAAAAGTACAGAAAGGTTTAGTGACCTGCCTAGGGCCATACAAAGAGTTAGTGCTACAGTTTGGACTCAAACCCAAAGCCGTCTGATATCTAATTCGGTTCTCTTTCCAAAAAACATGTTACTACATTATGGTTGACATAGATTTTCATAAGCTAGCTAGGGAGCCCAAAACCATGCAAAATATAGTGCCTACAGGGGAATACATTCCAAGTTACAAAAAACTGGGTACAAATTGGACTTTAAGAACATAAGCAATTTATATATTCAGATTCCATGCTAATTTTTCTCCTTTCCTTTCTAAGCATCCCATGAGTAATCTAATGGTCTCCTCTGTCAAAATGCCACTCTGTAAATTTTATGAAACTGAAATATGTCTTTGATACAGTGGTCCTTTTCATCCAAATACTTATGCTTATGTCTCACAGACTAACCGCCTATCACTAGAACCAGTTGTGACTCTGTAACTCAAACCTTTCAGAGAAATACACACTTTCATTCCACTGGTATATCCTTGGATTTGAAAAAGCAAAGAAAGGGAAAGCAAACCAACCAACCAACCACAACCCACAATTCACTGTGTCAGGCAAAGGAACCTAGGCATATTCTTCAGATTTCAGAACTGGAAGGTCAGCATTAACAACAGCAACAACTTACTTCAGTTGTAAAGAAGTTGTGTTCCTAAATACTATTCTCCAAACGGTAACATTTTCAGAGCTTTGCAGTAGGTCACACCTCCACTGAGTTTTGTAGTATTTAAGGGAGTCCAAACTCAAAGAGATTGGGGTGGAGTCAGGGTACTCAGAGACAGAGTAATAAGAAACAATTAGTCTCTAGACAGACTCTCCAATTCTTTCTACTAATTTTTTTCACTCTAGAGGGTATTTATAATTATTGTTTTTTAAATGCTCATGATGTCACAGATAATGAACACAAATGCTCCCAACAGAACTCTTACTACAGTACATGTTTACAAGAGCAAATTACTGTTTATACACGGATAGGATTATAAATGAGGGGAAGAACCTTACAAATTACATGTTACTGAAAGAAAGCCAAAACATTTCCATTTCTTTCTTTTCATGAAAAAAATATTATCTGGATCATGCTCCCTTCTCTCAGTCCCCTCAACCCACACTGAGCAATGGGCATTGATAAGGCTACAAAAAATACAGTAGTAAGTTTATAGTTTTATGATAGGATTTTAGAACACAGGATAATACCCACAGTGATGGGAGCAAAATCACTCACGTTTCAATATTTCAAACTACTCTAAGAATCATTAGAATAGAAAGACTGTAACTTTAAGTACTTGATGGAGAGATCATCTGTCCCAAGAGCTACATACATCTATGACCTACAAATAAATCTATCCTAAAAGGTTGACCATTTAACAAAAGGAACTGAATCTTAAAAGAACCCAAATGAAGTTTTATAGAAGGTGGGGTCTTTTCTCTGCAATTTAGATTAACAAAAAGTTACTGTAAGTTACATTGTTTTTATTTTCTTAGCAACAATATCTATTTTATAAAGTGATCCCTACTCCTAGAACCAGTATTTTTGTGAACTAACATAGGGTCAAGATAGGTATCTACCTCAAGCTACCATATGACCCTAAAGAGGACTGAAGGATCACAGAAACAGTATCTTTCTTATTGGTTCTAATAAGATTTTGAGGATTAAATGAGTTAATACACGTAAAGCACTCAGAACAGGGTATGGACCACAGTAGAAGTGTTGGAATAATGGTCCATGTTCAGTGTTTCCATTCCATTGGAGTTCCAGGAAAAGTGAGTTCCAGGAATCTATGTCTGGGCAGACCCAAAGTGGTTCTGCAGCAAATGAAGGAAAGACTATTATAAAGGTATGGCTTCCTATCCACTTCTCTCCACCATCAAAAGCATCTTTTCTTAACTCATTGCAGAAAAGAAGTTGAACTAGAGTAGGCAGTTCATATGTGCTCAGAACTACAACTGGCAGAGGCCCGGAAATGGTCTCTTCTCTATTTCTTCTGAGCTGTAAATGGCCCCTCTGAGCAGCTTGTAGAGATTCATATGCTAAGAGGCTCGTTTGACTGTGAGGCAAGGTAGAGGGCAGTGAGCAGGTATACTAGTTGTCACAACAAGCTTCCTCACTGCTTCTGTTTTATTTAAAACCAAGACACTCGATGACCCCGTGGGATTATGAACAGGTCACATCTCAAAAGCATGGATTCTCTCAGGGTTGGAATGGATACTAAATGTTGTCTAGGTCCACTGCCTTGCAGCACTGTCAGGCACTGCTCAGGGCTTCAGATTTCTCAAAAGGCACAGACTGCCTAGCAATGGCACCACTGCTTATATAGTAGGGCCGTGACTTGCCTCAACCCAAGAGAGTTTCAGTGATACTGGCCTAGGGGATAAAGGGAAATGGACTTGTGGAGAACCCGGAGAAAAGTTCTCGTATCAGTTTGTCGGGTATCTGACTTAAAGCAAATACTAAGTAGGGACTGGACATGTTGATTTCTCAAGCTACTTCCTATGTCCATACAACTAGACTTCGCCCTTCTTTGGATCAGAGACAGGCCATACACGTCAGACCTACTTTAAAAGAAAAAAACGGTTGGGATTCTTCTGGAGTTACTCAATTTCTGCATGTTTTCCCACCACGAATGCCAGCCATTGCCGAGTTCATTGCTAAATATCAGTGGTATTGGACTTTCATTTCCCAGACTATCAAGCAGTCCATTTTGATGAACATAAGATATAGCTTTTTAGTTTCTTATCACCAAAGCTTTGCCTTACCACTCGTAACCAAGCTTTACTACTAAACATGGCTGGCAGTAAGGCTCCAATACCTTCCTGCTCTAGAACATAGACACCTACAGAATGGAGCCTAGGGACAAACTGCAAAGCGTGTGCTTGCTGTTATCTTGAGAAGCAAAGAAAGCTCCACCAGGCCCTCCACATTCACGCCAAGACACTTGGATCTCGCTCGTTGAGAACTCTTGAAAGGATGAGCCTGCATCTTTAAACGCAGCCTTAGCTGCGGTGCTTAATATATCCATGCTACCCTTTGCCTGCAGGCCTAAAAAGTGAGACCAAAGAATGATAGCAGTGATGTCCATGGGGGAAACCACTTGGGGAATTAAAACTAACCACAAGCTATTCATAAAGGAGTTATGTAATTCAAAAACATACACTGAGCACCTACTGTGTACCAACCCTGCCCTGAAGTAGCCAAAGGTCCACTGAGTGATACAGACATGGGAATAGACGTGGGATACAGGCAATCATTCTGTTACTCCAGGAAGAAACCATTGCTTCTCAACTAAACTCAGGCAGCACATCTACAAGTGAGTCCAAAGAGATTCTTGGCCTGGAAATGGTTCTGGTATTGAAATGCCTTTAAAGAAACAGATCATGTCTACCAATTCCTCACAATTTATCAAAATCACCTTCTTTCCACCAAACTACCTTCCTTCCCATAAGAGTAAGTAGAAATTCTCATTATCTTACTGGACTGTTCCAGGGGAAAATGTCATGAAGGTGGTAGACTCCTGGGAATGTTTCTCAGTGTTTAAGCTCCACCTTCTTTGCCTCAGATGAAGTAAAGGCTGTGGTTCCCAAGCTGTGGGCTGCAACAAACTCACAGGAAAGTCGTGGGATATTTTAAATTTTCCAGAGTAGCACAGTGACATGTCAGGAGCAGAAACTGCTACTATTAAGTTCATTGAAACTAACTATTAATAAATTGAACTGTTGGTATTTCTCTTGGTCTAGGGAGTGAAAAAGTTACTAGACAGAAAGGCACCATGAGCTGAGAAAGTGTGGGAACCTAAGGAATGTGGAGTTGGGAGGAGACTGTCTCCATCAGATCTCAATGTCCTCAGGCAGCAGGCTTAAGAGTGTCTCTATCCTTCAAGGTCATCTTGAAAGGAGCTTCCAAGGGAGACTTAATACAGTTCGTCACTGTAACATGTCAGTTCCGATTTAGGAAGAAGAGATGGTGCTAATAAATTTCAGTTAGAGGTAGTCTTGGGATGTCCTTCAAACATGTTTGTGCCTGGCATGTACTATGTGCCCAATAAATGTTAGTTGTGGTGGGGGATGGAGGGTGGTCATCATCATCAGCATCTCCAACCAGACTTAGTTGTTGACTTTCAAAATGCTATCTGTTTGAACCTATTTTTTTCTCCTTTTTACCCCAAGAGCAAATCTTTGCAAGGAGCCATGTAGCTATGCAAAGTTGTCTGTCTGTCTAAGCTACCACATGCAGAGAAGTATGACAAACTCAGGTTTTATCCAAGGCACTCAGGGCTGCCATATGTGTTTACACAATACAGACTTAGATTACCACGTGGAAGGCATCCTCTCAAGTTGTATACTATACAACGTGCACAATCTTATGCAGCCACCTTCCTCTGCAATCCCAGAGTCTCACCTGACAGATAAAACATAGTGATGGGTGTCTCCAGCCAAGGGTCATGTTTATCATTAAATGAGTGTCAGCACTGGGCCTCCAGGCAAGTAGAAATGGAAATTCAGGCAGTAATGAGAGAAGAGGACCAGAGTTTGGCTACCATAGGAAAGGTCTCTCAGGATCTCACTCAGGTCTGCTGTGGTGGAGGAGACCCCCCCCCCCACCCCTGGCAGGGGGCAGAGCATCATAGCTTAAGCAGAAAGGCAGTCGTGTTGATCAGGCACATTAGTGCCTTGGGTGGCTACCTTTTGTAGGCTGGGGATGGCAGGAGGGCAGGGCAGCATCAAGACACACATCAAGTCCCACCTAGTGGTGGGAGGAGGGCTTCTCATGTGCTAGCAGGTTAGGCCAAAATGTGCTAGATTCTTAGCATTTTAACCCTAGCAAATCCACCCATTCAACAGGCCCCAGCTATCTCATGAAATAAGTCCCAAACACCAGCCACTCTTAGAGGCATCCATCCATAAGCCCCCTCCCACCTCGTTTCTCTGTGTGCCTCTTCCTATCTGATGACTCTTATTTGTGTTTCCTCCTGACCTCAGCCTTCCCACACTATCTTCTGTTCTGCCCACTCCCTTGGAACTGCCTCAGCACCACCGGCCCAATCAGTTGAGCCAATTTGCTACCCATCCCTGGCGAGTAGGCAGGAAAGAGCCAAGCCTGCCAACGAGGGTCCTAGTCATGGCATTTGGAGAATGAAGAAAGGAAATACTAAAGACAAGATCACACCATTTTATAAATGGTATTGATATAATCGTTACCATTTTCAGAGGGATTGCTTACCTAATAAGGAAGGAACTTCCATCCTCTCATAGTATTTGTACTTTAGAGAAGGAGAGTTCCTACCCTGAAGAGTAGAGAGTTTGAGCGTTCTCACATTTGAGAAGAGTTCCGCAGGAATTGTTCAGACCTGCATCTCTATCCTCTGCTCCTTGCTAGCTCCTCCCGTGAGAGGGGTGAAACCAAACAGTACCCTGAAGGCCTTCCCAGGGACAGACCCCCTGCCCCAAGTATCCCTGCCTCCTGTTTGCAGAAAAGCTTTAGCCTCCTAGGCCTTCCCCGAGTTCCAAAGAGCAAATCTGATGAGAGAAGTAGGAAAGTACAGAAACAAAGGAAAATAGTCAAGTAAGACAAAATAACAATAGCTCAGCCATAAAACAAAGCCAAGGACCTTTATTTCCTCCTCAAGGGCTATAGATAATATCCTGAGCCACGTCCTTGAGTTGTTTTGCAGAGACTGAAACACCCCACCAGCTGGAAATATGTAACTGCTTACAATCACCACCTAGACCCCAGACTGGCTGGAATCAAAAGTTTGATGATTAAGATTTCCAAAACATCCTCCTCACTATCACCAGTCAGAAAACTGCACATGAGCTGATCACACACCCTCTGACCCTCTCCTTCAAAATGTCTTTAAAAACTCTTCCCTGAGAGCCATGGGGGAGTTTGGGTCTTTTGAGCATGAGCTGCCCATTCTCCTTGCTCAGTGCCCTGCAATTAACACTGTACTTTCCTTCAGCAATGTGGTGTCAGTAGATTGGCTTTGTTGCACATTGGGCAAGCAGACCCAAGTTTGGTTCTGTAACTGGGGCGTGCCTGATGCGCTGGGTTGGAGCACGGCCATCACTGGGCATGATCACGACAGCAGAATTGCTGTCCTCTCACACAGCCTTCTAGGCTCACCTCCTTCTCTTATCCTGGCATCTGCTAGGCAGGCTTGACTCAGGTTCCTGCCTCTGTGTAGTCTTCACACCCTGACGCTGGTCACAGGCTTGGGGTTCCAGCTTCTCATGCCTGGGCTAGGTGGGGAGGTACTAGGACAGGGAGTCCGACCACAAAATGGAGATGGGAGGACCCATTTAGATTAACATGATTCAGCCTTGTGCTTTATCACCCCTTACCAGAGAAGCCCTACAGTGTGTGTGTGTACGTAAATGTGTCCATTCAATAAATTAGCCAAGTGCTCTGTCCCCATTGAGCTATGATTCTTGTTGGTAGGGCACCTTCACCCGGGAATCAGTTTGAGTGAAGAAAGTGAGTAAGTTTGGGCAAAATCCCATCCAACCTGTATCTCAACTGAGCAGAATGTCCTATGAAACAGATAGGGCAGATATAATTAGCTCTGGTTTTGAGATGGGTAAACTCAGGTCCACCTGACTTTAGTGAGGTCAATGGATTTTCCCAGAGTCCCCATAGCTCCTGGAGCAGGGTTGTGTCTTGAACCGAGTCTTCCACGTCTAAACCTCCATCCCTCTTCACACCACTGCTGCTTCGACTGTGAGCAAGAATCAGTGCCTTTCTCTGCCTCAACACGCATACTCACTGGAGAAGCAAGAAGACATTCTCCTCAAGGCAAGAAAGATCCAGTCTCACCCATATGGTTGTATGGAACCACTGGGCTCCTTGAGCCGCCATGCAGCCCTAAAACATCCAAAGGCAGAAGTCATCGTGCTGTTACCCTGTGGAGGTAGCTGAGAGGCTGTGTCAAAGCTTGTCCTCGGGCTTCCCTGGTGGCGCACTGGTTCAGAGTCTGCCTGCCGATGCAGGGGACACGGGTTCGAGCCCTGGTCCGGGAAGATCCCACATGCCGCGGAGCAACTAGGCCCGTGAGCCACAACTGCTGAGCCTGCGCGTCTGGAGCCTGTGCTCCGCAACAAGAGAGGCCACGACAGTGAGAGGCCCGCACACCGCGATGAAGAGTGGTCTCTGTTTGCCACAACTAGAGAAAGCCCTCGCACAGAAACGAAGACCCAACACAGCCAAAAATAAAAATAAATAAATTAAAAGAAGGCTCAACATTTAAAAAAAGAAAAAAAAGCTTGTCCTCATCTCCAGGAAGCTCAGTCCTCACCCTTCTAGTCTTGCTAGTACCCCAAGTCTCCTTTCCACAGCAGAAAGTCTGCAGAGGTGTAAGAGGGCCAGAGGGGTGTAGACCTGTGCTTCTCATACATAAACATGCATCAGAATTACCTGGAAGGCTTGTTAATGCACAGATTGCTGAGCCTTGCCTCTCAGAGTTTCTGAGAATAGGGCCGAAGAATGTGCATCTAACATGTTCCCAAGTGAGGCTGAGGCTGCTAGTTGAGGGACCACTCTGAGAACCACTGACATGTAGTGACTTGTTTCTTCTCAGGGCCTGGCTTACTGGTCCACACATAGCAGATACTTATTGAGAAACATCAAGGAGGGCGTTCACTGATCATCTTACCAAAATCATTTAAGCAGCTTCTGTCTTCAGCTTTGTTTTAGACCCAGTGTGGTGTAAGTTAGATAAAGGTCTCTGCCCTTTAGAAACATATAAGCTAAAGATAGACACAATCCATGTGGACAGGCATAAAAAGATACTACTACTATATTCTGATTATAATGAATCCCCCAGAATAAAACAGAAGGCTTACAATGGAGACTGCAAGTTTCCTGGGGAGGTCTCCAAAGATTGTGCTTTCTAATTTTCAGTGATACCATCATGATTCTGAGGATCACTAAGCAGCTGTTACAACTGTGTTTAATTACAGTCCTGACGTCAGATTGAGAGGCTCTGACCTATTGACATTTGAGTCCTTGACCTCCACGGAGTAGCTCTGACAGGCAGAAGTGGCTGCAGAAGGCAGTGACAGAAATGGGTTTAAATGCCAAGAGTCATGACATCAAAGATCTGTGAACTGTTGAGCTACACAGAGGAATCATCAGAATAATCATCATTTTTCTCTACCCTCTCCCTCGCTTGTTCGAAGAAAAGAGCCTTAATTGCTTCTTGAACTACACACGAGTGGGCTATTGACTGTGGCTATAATTCAGCACAGAGAAGCAAGGAAAACCCTAAAATGGACTTTGTTGAGGCAACGTCTTAAATGGAGAAAATGCTGCAGTGGGATTGGCAGGCACAGGACACTGCTAAGTAGAATGAGAATAGCTTAGTACATGGTCAGCAGTTGAAGTCATCTTTAATTGTAAATCATACCAGTGTGATCAAGGAGGACATATTTTTTAACTGGGGAGGGGGTAAGAAGGAGAAAGATAGGGGGGGAAAGGGAATAGAAGTCTCCCATTATGGATGACCTAGCAGCTTCAGATTCCTAAAGAAGATGACACCGCTTCAGGAAATTGGGGAATTCTGAATTCAGTCCTTTGCTCTTTACCATCTTTCTACATCCACGCCCAGGTACACTATTACATCTTGAGGAGTCTGAATCACTTCCTCCCATCTGGAATGCACCTACCTAGAAAGGGTTATGGACTTGGAGAGGCAGCAACTGTCTGCCCATACTGCCCAGTTCTCCAGCCATTCCACTCAAAGTCATGGCCACCTCTGTATGCACAGCACTGGCTACAGGGACTAGGAAAGGGATGTCGGCAACTGAGAAGCCTACTGCCGACTACGTGCCTCCATGTTCATCTAGGAAGGGTGTAGACCTTCCAAGGAAATCTCCTTTTCAAAAATGTGCTTTCTGACTTCTCTGTGCTGTTAGGTCCCTGAAATAAAAATGAATGCCCAGCACTTCTCTGAAGCCTCCCATCCCACTCCATCCAGAGGCAGCTCTTCTTTCCTTAAGGGCCATTTGAACTACCCTGCTGGGTAGCTCTTCCATTTCTCTACCCTCCCATATGGACCCACCCTCTCACCTGAACTACATCCCCTGCACCGGGGGAGGACAGAGGGAGGGCCCCCACTCCTGTCCTCCACAGAGTGGCTATGTCACATCCTCAATAACACTGAACTGCAACCTTGTTTGCAAAGTAAGTGGAGAGAGCAAGCAAGCGATACTCACTCCCTAGTAAAACGATCCCTGGATAATAGATAATAATTGGTATCTACTGAGTACTTACTATGCATGGAGTCCATATTAAGGGCTTTAAACAGATTCTCTCATTCAGTCCCAACAATAACTCTCCTAGTAGATACGACCATGATCTCCACTTTACAGAGAAGAAAACTGATGCACAGAGTAAATAAATTATGGAAGTCATAGTCATAGCAGTAAGCTTGTGATGTGAATCCACATCTCCTTGAGTTCAGTGTCCAAGCTTTTATACTGTATGACCAGAAGCCACACCAGAAACGGGGCATGTCCTACACTGGGACAATTTGAAGGAGGGTATGTGTTCTCATCTGCCTCATAGAGTCAAATGCTTAAATGTTTACTACGCGTTGGGCAATGAGCTGGATGCTCTTCATACAATACTTGGAAACTTTACAGCAACTCTAAAAGGTGAGCTGTTTTATCCTCATTTAACAGACAAGAAAACGCTGAGTCCATGTGACTGAGTAACTTGCCTAACGTTTCCCCGGGGCGGTGGGTACAGGACATGAAATTAGAAAGCCCACGTGCCTCCCACTCTGAATTCTTGGTTCCAGTTGTCCAAGATTCCCTTATTAACAAATTGCAGATTTATTACCATCATCCTCCTGACTAGCACAAAAAAATACTAACTCTAATCCTATTCTATTCTAAGATATTAGAATAGAATAGGATATTAGATATTAGAATTCTATTCTAAGATATTAGAATAGATATTCTATTAAATATATTCTATTAAATATATTCTATTAAATATCATCCTCCTGACTAGCACAAAAAAATACTAACTCTAATCCTATTCTATTCTAAGATATTAGAATAGAATAGGATATTAGATATTAGAATTCTATTCTAAGATATTAGAATAGATATTCTATTAAATATATTTAATATTAGATATTAAGACTATTCTAAGATAATAACCTTGAAGATCTTATGAATTCTAAGCATCAGAAATGATGCCACCAATTCATTTAGACAGTGTCTTCAAATTCTCATATAAGGGACTTCCCTGGTGGCACAGTGGTTAAGAATCCGCCTGCCAATGCAGGGGACACGGGTTCGAGCCCTGGTCCAGGAAGATCCCACGTGCCGCGGAGCAACTAAGCCCGTGCGCCACAACTACTGAGCCTGAGCTCTACAGCCCACGAGCCACAACTACTCAGCCTAGATGCCACAACTACTGAAGCCTGCGCACCTAGAGCCCGTGCTCCCCAACAAGAGAAGCCAGTGCAATGAGAAGCCCGTGCACCGCAACCAAGAGTAGCCCCCGCTCACCACTAGAGAAAGCCCGCACGCAGCAACGAAGACCCAACACGGCCAAAAATAAAAATAATTAAAAAACAGAATGCTCAAGTCAAAATGTCATTGTTGAATTCCTTCCAAACTCTTACAAGAAGGACAGAAAAGGTAGTTAGACATAGAGAAGCATCTCAGTTAGTAAGTGTTGATTGAGAAGGTATAATGTGCCTGCTCCATTCTAGGCACGGGAGGCCTACCTGAAGAATCACCCTGTTCCTCATCTTCAAAGAGCTGGTGGGAAGCTGGGGCACAGAGACGCTCAGAAAACACCATATGGATTATTGGGTTCCACGAGCTTCCCTCTTTCTGGCTGGGGCACTTCTGGATGGAGGTGCTGAAGAGCTCATGTTCTGAATCAGACTCGGTCTGAAACCTGGCTCTGGTGCTTTCTTTACTGTGCTTCTGTGAGCAAGTTACTCGACCTCTTGCAGACTCAGTTTCCGTATTTGTAAATGGAGACAACAGTATTTATAACAGGAAGCCAGTCTTGTAGCAAGGGGCCAGCACGTGACCAGCATGTAGCCAGGACGATTAAAGTCAAGGGCAGCACGCAGTTCACTAGAAGGGAGCTGGCTGATTCTGCCCCATCACAGGCAGCTCAGGAAGCCACTAGTTCCTGAGAGCTTCCCTCTCTTACTTCTCCAGGGCTTGGAACTCCTTGGCTTGCTTCCAATTCCCACTTCCCTACCTCTGAACCCCATGCAAACTTCACAGGGTTAACCTCTATTCATGCTTCGCCTCAGCCTAAACCTCCTTTCCCATTTTTCCCTGAAACTCCCACTCCATCACAAGAGGTGTGATGCTCTTAAACACCCCAGATGCTCTCAAAGCACCTAAACTTACCCGTAACTCAGGAGCTGTCACTCACCTTGAGAGTCCCTACGTGCTTGCTTACACCCCCTACTAGAGTGTATGAAACTGGAAGGCAGGACCACAGGCGGGGCTCTCTCAACTCCAACTTTAATAATGGACAGTAGCAGGTGTTGAATAACCATTTGTTTAGAAGATACATGAATGAATGCAAATAGATACCATGTCTAAACCTGCACAAATATGCCCTTAATAAAAAGTACATGGCTCAAATGTGGCATCGAATTCTGCTGTCCTGTCTTGTGCCTGGTGTCATTACACCTCTGGATAAGTAGAGACGATTGTGGTGTCACTCTGAGGCCTTTCTAACATGACATCAGCTGCTTGTCCTGCACCCGGTGGGTACGGCATACGTTATGAGGTTTGGCTGACTTTCTCTTAGCTCGCCGTTGGTCGATACGGGTGTTCACGTGGATGCAATTCAGATGTTTATGCCAACTTCGGGCATAAATAAACGTGGAAGGAATTCGGGTCAGTCCAACCATTAGTAACAGTATCTTCTTGCTCTTCTGGGAGCTGCTTCAGATTTTGGTTTCATCCCCACCTCTACATAAAGAGACTGGGATGGGACTGCAGCTTCTAGAATTACAACCATTTTGTCAACTTGTCATTTGCCTCACTGTCTGTGTCTCTCCCTCTGGGTCCAGAGACATTTTGCACGGGAAGAAAGCAATAAAGTGAACACAGGGCCGATGAATTCTCCAATCTTCAAAGTACCTTGTTCTGTCCCACAGAACATACATATTTCTGGCAAGCACCATGGAGAGCCTCACATCTGTTACCTCCTGCACTGCTGGGAATCAAAGCATGTACCCCCATGAGATGTTTTCTAAAGGCCCAAGGGCACTGGGCCATCTTATCCTCACTCCCTTGGTGAGCTTCCCTGACTACATGAAAATACCTGAAAAGGCTAACTTTGTCTGTTCCGTATTGCCTTAAAAATAAGAATACTCTTAACCTTTAGGAATTTATATTTGGAAAAAGGAAATGAACTAGATACAGCTTATAAAAAAAGGGCAGGAGGGTGAGTCATTTTTCAAATGATTTACAAGTTCAGGATGGAAACATACATACATATTTTCAGCTACTGAATATGAACTGATCTGTTTCATTATTTCTCAGTGTATAAACCTTTCTTGGTTATATTTTACTTTTCAAAGAAAACTGAGTGGAGCCCATAGCAGATGCTAAAAACCTACTTGATTAATAGTAACCAGAACTTACAATCCATAATTAGTTAGGATTAGCCCTGAGAATAATAACTAAAATCTGAGAAAACGGGGAGCCAGAAGACCCATATCTAGATTTCAGCTTTACCACTTACTAATCATTTCCAAAACACAAAGATAACACACAGTCCATTCACAGATCTGTTGTGATGATCATACGTAAAAGAATTTTGTAAAGTGCTGTATGTCTCAGTAGTAACCGAGATCTTTCTAGTTCCTCATGATGGAAGGGCAAATGCCAATGGCGTTGCTCTTTCAGAGAGAGTTACACCAACATATTTTTTTAAAAAATGTTAAGGTGTGTTTATAATAAACCCCCATCAATGATTTCTTTAGGTTTCTTTTGGCTAGGACATTCTAGAATCCTAAGAGAAAAGGTATAATACAAATCATTTACTTGATCAGTTGAATATTGAGTCAAAGAGTCAGAAAGTGCTGTCATTAGAAGAAGCTTAGAAAGCAACTAGTTCTAATCCAACCTTTTCATCACTTGACCAATGCAGAAAGGGAGGCAGAGAGAGGCTGAATAAATTCCCCAAGAGGACACAGAGAATCACGGAACTGGGTTTAGATGGGAGGGCCCCTGACTCCTGCAGTGTTCCCCACCTGCAGTGCTCCACGCTAAACAAAACCTTCCTTTTCAGCTTTCCACATGAAGGCAGCATCTGAGACCACAAAAGCATCCCTCTCCAAAAGCTGTGGAAACTGTGAAAGCCGAGTCCGGCAGTGGTGGGTGGCATCCGAGAGCTCACGGCGGGATGCTTTCTCTGTACGTCCACAATAGGCGGAAGGGACTCACACCCCCTCTTGAGGCTGGACCTGGCTTCCCTCCCCACCACTCCAGCACCTCAATGGGTCATATCAGCTTCAACGATAGCAAGCATATTATTAAAATCCCAGGCAGAATCCAAAGGAAAAGATCTAGATTATGCAATGTCTAGTTCCAGGAGGTGTCAGAGAAAAGAGGAGTTCTGTTCCTTATCTTACTTGGGCCTGAAGCTGTTCCCCAAAACACAGCTGTGCACACTCACGGACCTTTTGGAATGGGGTAGTTCATTTCTTAGCCTCTCTAAATCTGAGGCTGGAAACCTCTGTCCAAAAACGCTATGCATTTCACAAAATCCTCTGGTGCAAGAAAAGCCCAATCTGAACAGACCCAAATAACCCCAGAATACACTGGTGCTGGCACATCTGTCGCAGTGTTTGTTCATGTGGAAAAGGAATCTGCAGTGCTCTAACACTAAAGGGGAAAATTAGCAGAGAAAAGGAAAAACACCTTGGCCTGCAAGTCCCTCCACCTCTCCCAAGCATTTTCTCCTGGGGATGGCTCACCCCCAGGAAATAAAACACATCAGTCTCATTACACAGGACATGTAGAAGATTGGAGTACATAGACCTCTCTTGATGATCAAATCCAATCAGAGTGATATTAAGAGCATAAACACCCCAAGCCACCCCTGCACGGAAAACCTGGGGCTGTTTCCATCCCTTCCTGGTTTAACTATTGTTCAAGGACAGGACTCAGCTGGATGGAAGCAGGCAAGAGGCTTTCCACCACGGAGATGATTGCCTGCGGCCACCTGAAGTGACAGATACCCAAGGGTTCAAGGGAGCTCTCTCACCCCGATGGGGCCCAGGAGGGACTGTCTACGCCACTCCCCTCACTCGCATTTTCCGCTAAGTCTCTAGGTGAAGGCGAACAAATTACTTCCTTTCTCTACTTTAGAATGCTCTGGTCTATTTAGCTCTTTTCAGGGTTAATTGGAAAAGCACAACATTCTTCTAGACTCTATTAACCATGCTTGTGAGAAGCCCATCAGGCTGCTTTCACCCCACATGGCAAGAAAAGACGTTCTAGGCACTGACTGTACGGACCCAAAGACGAAAAGTGAGAGCCAACTGCAAAGCCTCTCTGGGAAAAGCACAATGCTGACTCGCTGAGGTCTCTTCTTCAAGGTCAAGGATGATCACAGGAGATGGATAATGCATTTGACCTTTCTTAGAGGTGCCTAGATATTGGGAAATATCCCACATTTTTCTTTGTGACTTGCTGTATCATTTTAGAAGTGTGTGTGTGTGTGTGTGTGTGTGTGTCTCATTTTCTAAATTTCAAGTAGTCTATTGCCAGTCTGAGTTCTCTTGGCAGAACCTTCAAGTGTTCTCAGTAACAGATGCCTGGAGGAGAAGGATGCTAGGAGTTCTGAAACAGAGCAATGCACAGAGTTGGGGAAGCAGCTGCTCTGCTCTAGTCACTGTGTATACAACTTCACCAAAAGTGTTTAGGAAACAGATCATTCTGGAGCCTATACCACCTATTCAAAATTCAGGCCCTTTTAGTTCCGCTCATTTTTTTCCCTATGCTGTTTGTTTTCTGCCATGAGTTTTAGCAATCTGTTTATGTTTTGTGTATGTGCATGTACGTGCCTGCGTGTATGTGTGAGCTCCTGTGTGTGTTTCCCTCTCCAGCCCGACTGAATTATCCCCAAGTGACTCTTAATCCTCAACAGTAATTCCCAGTGATTGCACTGACATGATGGTAATGGGGGAGCCCATTCTCCTCCCACCCCTCCCCACTCCCTCCCCCTTTGTCGCTAAGCTCAGCGAGGATGCTCTAGGGAGCTGTTTATTTACAAGATGAAGTTCGACAGCAGGGTCAACCAGGCTTTAAAATGGACTGAGGCTGCCTAGGGTAGGAAGAGAGCTCGCAGTCACAAAGCCTTCCATTTCTCCTCGCACCCAGCATCCCTCCACCATGGCATAAATGGCGGTCCCAAGACATCACTCTTTCCAGGGCTCTTGGCCTCCCCACAGTCCATCTGGATCGGCACTGTCACTGAACAGACCACTGGACTAGGAATCAGACCACCAGATCCCCACCTCCATCTAGCTGTTTTATGTTAGGCAAGTTTCCTGCCTTCAATTTCCATAAGCATAAAAATGGACTATACAGAGCTGACTGGTGAATCAAGCAGAACCTCTAACACTTTACCACGCCTAATAATCACCTGGAGGCCTTTATTAAGACAGATTCCTCAGCCCACCTACAAAGGTTCTAATTTAGTAGTTTGGCCATAGGGGCTGAGAATTTGCATTTCTAACGTGCTTCCTAGTGATGCTAATATGGCAGGTCTGAGGACCACATTTTGAGAACAGCTGGCCCAAGCTATCTTCCAAATATTCCACTGTTCTATCCCCATACTCACTGGCACTTGAGAAGTCAGAATATTTGGTTGCCTGACAAAAGTCACAGGCCTCTCCCGCACTTACACTTTTTCTCTTGCTCCCAACGTTTGCTCACTTATTTGCAAAGACAAGCAGCAAAGACATGGGTGAGGAGTGCTACTGGTTTAACTTTCAGCTGTCAGCAGTTGCTACACTTGTGAGGGAATCTTGAACACCATTTGAAATTACAAGATGGAAAAAACTTGAAATAGCAAAGGACGAGGAATAAGAATATGTTACATAGGCTCCACCTGCCAAGTTGTTATCCTGGGTCATATTTTTTGCCAACTGCATAAGTCCCCTGAAACACTGCAGTGTAAATGTGGTGGTCTAACTCACTATTTGGAGAAGCATAAAAAAAACCTCCAAAGCAATATAAATAGAAGTATTACCTGGTACACTCTCAGATATTTACCTTGTTCCTAGCTCTATAATCCTTTTCGTACTGTGAAACCTTTCTGCCATACGGCAACCTGACAATCACCCATGAGATATCTGTAACGTCCTGCATGCGTAGGTCCATATTTACAATTACGTGGCCTGGTGTGAAATGGAGAAAGCGCCGCGTGGTGATGCTGGGATTATGTCTAAGAGGAATTCTGATTCTAAGTTCCTGCATTCAGATGCCTAAACATTTCTGCTCATCTGAAACTCTACTTATTCAAATGCAAGAGCTCATGCTACGACAAGAGTTTTAAAAGAGAAATTAGAGAAAATAAGTCAGGGTAATGCCACCAGATCAGTGTTTCTCCTTTCCTCTCTGCAATTTTTCGCTGTAGTGAGCTGCTGTTATTAGGAATGCATCATATGCCTTTGATGAACTAAAATCAAATAAATATTAGGAATCGTGGCCAAAAAAAAAAAAAAAAAGAATCATGGTACTGGCACAAAGAATAAAATTTTGATTTACCATTTTATACTGTAGCTTACAATTTGATTTGGCCACTTCAGAAATTGCCAACTAGAATGGGAGCCAGATAAGAGGTCCATTCCCAACAGGTCTGAAAAGGTTTTTTCCACAATTACCCAAATTTTTTTGGAAAAATCTGTATTTGTTTGAATCAGGAAGTTAACTATAGCCTGCTGCCTATTTTTGTAAATCCAGTTTTACTGGAACACAACGCCTCTTATCTGTTTATGTATTGCCTACTGTCACTCTATAAGGGCAGAGTTGAATCTACGGAGAGTATATGACTTACAGAGCCTAAAATATTAACTATCTAGCCCTTTAAACAAAAATTCTGCCAAACCCTGGTTTAAGCAATAGAAAGAAAATAATGACAGCAGTTTCAACCTTAAGATGTGATATATAACATATACTCCAACCAATTACCTTGTAAATTAATTACAAACCTGTTTGATCAAAAACTCTATCAGCCATTATGAGAATCTACTCCTTTTTCCTGACTCTCAGTAATGTCTTCAAATGTAAAGTAACAATGCTTCGAAATTCACTCAACTGTTTAACAAACTTTTGAGAGGCTATTCTATCCAGAGTGCTAAAATCAATCTAAGGACTGAAAATTTATTCATATGCCAGGTCCACCAAAAAACAAAAGCAGAGCCACACTCAACATGAACTTCTGAGTGTGATTTGAGTCATATAAAAACAACATATGAGAAAGAGGGCAAACTGGGTTTTTAGAAGCCATAAGTCGGCACTTGGCAGATAAAATGCCATCTCAGATAATCACATTTGATTGTCACTAATGTTAATATATGTCGATTAAGAGTCGAGAGCTGCACACCAGAGGTTAGGTTTACTGCTCAGATGCAGATGTTTGCTATACTGAATCTCTGCCATAACCCTGTGGGAATGGCATTTTTTTATGCATTCTGCAGTGAATTTATGGCCGGGGAGCCATAAATGGTATAGTTCTTCAAACCTTTTGCTTGTGGAGATTGTCAGTGATTGAAAAGTAGAGAGACACAGATGTCTTCTGCTGGCGGGCCATTTCCAGACCCGCTCAAGGATGCAGCCTATGCCAGCTCCTGAAGTTCAGGCCATCTGAATTATCAATGCCACACTGGTTTGCAATCTCCCACTATTGACTTGCTTCAGTTCAGATATGCAGAAAGTTATCAAGGCCTGTATGTGCCAGGTTCTAGGCTAGGCCCCGAGACGAGGCTCCTGACCTCAAGGCACTCACACACTGGCCAGGGTACATACAGGTCATACACACAGTATGGTATGGAAAGTGCTATAACTATCACAGAGCTAGGCAGAGTGTCATGGGGGCTCTGCACGGACAAGAGCAGGGGCCAAGGTGAGAGCTGTGGAAGTTTGCTTACAGGTCATGTTTGAACCAAGACTTGAAAGGTCAGCACCAGGACCATGAGGAAAGAAAGCTCAGTGTGCGCGCACACATGCAAGTGTTATTCATGAAAGAAAAAGGTGGAACAAAGCCACAGGTGCAACAACCATGATGATGTGCTCCAGAGCATCCATGGAGTTCAGGGCTGGTGTAGCATGAAGTGGCAGGGGTTGGGAGGACACAGCTGTGTCATGTGGAAAGAATATGGGCTTGGGAGTAAAAAAGATCTCAGTTCAAGCTCCAGCTTTATCACCCACTAACAGTGTGCCCTTGAGTAACTTCTAGAATTTCCATAATCTTCAGAGCCCGGTTAGTAATATACACCTCCAAGGGTCAGTATGAGGGTCAAGGGAGGTGATGGCTGGGTCCTGAGAGCAAAATGGCTAGTAAACTGGTAAACGGACAACAAAGCCACCAGGGAGGACACACGCCTACTCTGTAAAGCAAGAAAGGGGCTTTTTTTTTTTTAAGAATTCTATCCATAGCTTCTTCCATCAACACTGAATAATGATGGAAGGAATCATTTAAGAGAGGAAACCCAGGGACTTCCCTAGCGGCCCAGCGGTTGAGCCTCTGTGCTTCTACTGTGTGGCGCATGGGTTCGATCCCTGGTTGGGGAACTAGGATCCCACATGCTGCACGGCGTGGCCAAAAAAAATAAATAAATAAAATTTCATTTAAAAAACAGAAAGAAAGGAAGGAAGCCCAAAGGCACGGCAACATTGCTCGAATCTCCAATTTTCCTGTCATCGTCATGCAGGTGAAAGAAAGGCCGTCAGGGAGACGATGAATCACGAACACAAGTGACACTGTCCAAAACGGCAGCCCCACAGGCACCTCCCCACAGCCTAAGCCAACACAAGCTCCATGTGCGTCCATCATGTGCCCAGTACCGTCGACGTATGATACAGACCTCCCCTCGACATAACACAGAACCCACTTCTGACACACCAGGAGCTACGTGACAGCTGCAAAGGTTCTTTCAAGGCAAACGAATTGGCACCTCAAACATTAAAAAAAGAGAAAGGAATTAATTTAGACCTTTTTGTTAATATGAGCTTTGCCAGCTTCTCTCAGGAAAAATAAAAAGCCCTTAATGATTATGAGTAAATGCCTGTGCTCTGGGGAAAAGTTAAAGATGAGTGGCTACTCTTCACCAAGGTCTTCCTTAATTCTGTGTGAGAGGGGATTCTGCAGAAGAATATAGCCCTTGCTAACTTGGGAATTCATCCTGTTTCCTGCAGCTATGGCTTTGTTCATGCTCTTTCTTGCATGAACAACACGCATGCACAGACACATACACACACACAGAGAAAAGGAAATGAATCATCCTGTCTGCAGGGTTGAGACCCCTATCTCTTACAAACATCGTGCAAGGTGGAAGAGATGTCTAAATACACAGGCCGTCCTTGGGGACTTCTTCTAAAACGTCTCCAGGCAGAAGCCCCTGGGGACCAGGAAGAAAGTCTTGGAATAGCCACAAATGGGGAAGATGCCCCTAATCAAGAAATTCTCCTTCAGAGGTTTCAGAGCAACCCTTTTTTTGTAAGGGAGAGAAGGCCCATCCAGCTGCAGCAAAAACTATCACTGCAGGCTCTGGGTCCCTAGAATCAGGACTGATGTGCTGGGTTCCTCTGCAGCCCACCAGCAATGACAAGCAGTAGGCTCCTGCTATACCTCTGGGGGAGCCACGCCTCGTCACACTGTTGGTAAACACAGCTTTCCAAAGATGAGTGGTTAAGAAAAATTCCCAATTACCAGGCTTCTGACCATTCTGAGGGCGGATCTAAATAAACAAATGAGCCACGCAAGGGCAACCTCTACTTATAGGCCTGGGGGCCAGAATTCAAGCTAGCCCTAGTCCCTGCTTCCCAGTTCAAAGAACCAGATAGGGCAAGACCGGCATCTTCTCCCAAGGGACTTTTTCCCCTAGAGAAGACTCCCCATTCTTGACCTCCAGTAGGCAAGAAAAGGATGACGGAGTTTTGCCCTAGAATGGGGTGCAGTGGGGAGAGCTCCAGACCTGAGCCTGGGTTCTGGGGACTAACGCTTTCACCAACTGCTGGGCAATGCTAAGTATAATAAATCACCTTCAGAACCTCGTATATTTTTAGTCTGTTCACCTGAGGCGTTTGGACCAACTAGATGATCCTAAAGCTTCCTGCCAGCCCTAAGTTCCTTCCATGATACTAAGTGAAAGTAACCCAAATCAAGTTGTCCCTCTGTGGATATGAATGAGGCAGTTGCCAACCCAGTGTCACTTAAAGGCTCCGGAAAAAAAACCCCAAGCCTCCACTGGGGATCCCTGAAAATCTTGCCACCTAGTGACTCTTGGATGAAAGATTGAAAGCTGCTGAAATGTGCTCATTACGTCATCTCAGAATATGACCATTATCAGCCATTGAGTCATTTACAGGAAGTAAGCTATCCAGTAAGTCAGCCAAAGGTTAGGTAATTTTTTTTTTGGCGGGGGTGGGATGGGAGCGCAGAATAGGTCTTAAATACGTAGCCCAGGAAGATGACGGCAACCACAGTCCACATATGCATACTAAAATGACTGTGGTACACTAGACAAGATGGGACACAAGACAAGGTATTTAATTAACGTGAATCCCCAACCTCTCCGTGTGAAGCAGGCAGCAGTGGCCTCCAGCTCACCGTCATCTGCCGTTACATATAACGTGCCTCTGTTTGATACCTTTTGTCACCCCCAAAACGACCCCCCAAAATTCACTGCCTTGACGCACACCACCAGCATTTATGAGTTTCAGAACAGCCAGAAACAGTGTCTGAAAGCCTTCCAATATCGTGCTGTCCCTCCTAATACCTAAAATGGCCCACTGTTCCATTTCCATAGGCTTTTCTTCAGCAGATTGACAAGGTAACATCTGCTTCAGAAACAGATGTTTATGCCAGAATTCTCTTCTGCTCATTAATGTTTTTCCGGTTAACATCTAACTATCTCACTCATTAGTTCTTAATAATACTTTTTGTATCCGAGCCATGCCAAATATGCGCTCTTTAGAGCTCTGTATTATTGTTGCTTCTGTTGCTGTTGAATTACGCTGCTGAATAAAGGAAAAGTAAAAATAAGCCCCTCTAAGAAGGCTGCTGTGTGTCAGAGCTCTATCTTTGTGAACTGAACAAGCTGAAATCAATTAAAAGTGTGTGTTTAGAGAATGCATCTCAGCTGTCTAATTGCACCACCTCTGCTTTAGGGCCGAAGTTTGACTCCCTGCCAAACTGCCATCAAAATGGGCGTCCGTCAGCGTTACTACAACTGCCACTGCCTGAGCGTGATTCAAGGGCTTGTGTAACGAAGGAAGCCCAGGGCGCTCTGGGGCTTGGCACAGACTCCTACGTCCCAGGGGCAGGCCTCAGCGATGGTGACCAGACAAAGGACACAGCAAAGTCCTCTGGGATGAGAGTCCTGCGACCGAGTCAGTGACCTCACCCAGCCCCCGTGGTTTGATGGTCCTAACAGATCAACTCGAGGCAGTGTTCACATGATGTTCTCTACTCACCCCCAAGCAACTTCTCACAAAGAGGACGACTTCAAGGAAAGCAGAGTCAACACACCTTCGCTGAGTGTCTAGCTAAATACTGTTGATCCATCCACTATTAGAAACACAAGTACTGTTTCTATGGAACCATATCCCATAGAAG
The DNA here is from genome assembly GCF_039906515.1 of Pseudorca crassidens. Classification (NCBI taxonomy): domain Eukaryota; kingdom Metazoa; phylum Chordata; class Mammalia; order Artiodactyla; family Delphinidae; genus Pseudorca; species Pseudorca crassidens. Next base: position 109,596,692 of record NC_090296.1, read on the forward strand.
AAAAAGGATCACGTAAGCTTCAGTTTTTCGCGACTTGTAATACAATGGGACATGCTAAAATGATCTTTGAAACACTTTTTAGAAACACTTTAAACACTTACTGGTGATCCCAAGATGGGCTTTTATGTTTCAAGAAGCCAACACCATAGTCAAACAACTGAACAAACCAAGACAGAAGGAAGGCTACCGTTGGTCTGTATGATAAGGGGAAAGCCAACCCTCCAGGGAACTTGTGCCAACACAATGTATCGTTTGGCGTCAGGAGAAAGAATGTTTAATAAATCACTGATAATTGTTTCCATAGTTACAACAGATGTATAGTCACCTATATTGTTTAGCTTGGTGTGACCAGTCCTATAGGGAAGAAGTGATTAAGGGTCCTGGTGATAAGCAAATATGGAACTCAGTTTACTTAAAGGCTGGCACACTGGCCAAAAAATGTGAAATAAAATAGAAATTTAAGTATAATCAAACAAACTTTCAGTCTCTAGACTTCTTGGTAGCCAAGGTCTCTTGGTCCCAATGAACTCGACTGCAGCTCCATAACATGCTGTTCTTTTTATAGTAAGCTCTTCCCTTTCTGCCCAAGTGGCTGCTTTTCAGCAAATTTACTTGGCAAATACTGCTTTATCAAGTATAAATCAGATATACTACTCTGAAATCTAAACCCACAAAGAATATGCACCAGAACACTACATAATGAAAACTAGAAATGCTGCATCATTGCTGCCAAAAGAAATGGAAGCGTATGAATGAGAATGATCGCTGGGTGTGTCTTCCATGAGATTCCACTTAAATAACATTCTCCACTGACTTAAATCTCTACAATCTGATGGGTTTACACATTGCAAAATGAAACAAAAATCACATTTTAGGAGGAAATGAAAATGTTGTGAACTGCCCTGGGTGGTGCTGGCATTGTGCAAAGAATGGGGAGTACTAACCACAGTCAAATGGTGAGGAGTGCCTCTTTCCCCTCCAGTGAACAGACAGCATCTGAGAGTTCCCAGCAATGTGCTAAGGGAATTCAAACTGGAGATTTAGGGGCTTCTCCCCAGCTCCTCTCTCCACATAAAGGCCAGAGGGAGCTAGGCGACTGTGTAGGGGAATGATGACTTAGGTGCAGACCTACTATAACACTGACCCCCAGCCCTCTTGCCGTTTAGACACTCCCCACCTCCAGACCCGCCCTCCGAGCGCCTCCTTTACTCATTGTGAATACTGCTGCTGAATTCTCCTGGACTTGTTTTCTGAAGTAATACTACTTTTGTCTTCTTAAACTCTCTGGTTAGACTGAGAGCTGATAGCGCTCTCATGTGACTGAGGTTACAATATTTACTCAGTTATCCCACAAAGAGGTAAGTGAACCAAAAAAGACAATATTCTTCCATCTCTAATCGTTTTCGAAATCTTAACTAGAAAGAGAATCTTCCTTTCCTGTGACTTGGTTCTTTTTAATATGAATGCATTAGGTGCCATTAGAGACCATCCTGGAGTCAGTTTCCCCGAGACACAGCACAAGGTCTAGTACTAGGTGGCCATCAGGTATGGGTCTGTCGAGGGCATGAGTCAAACAAATGACGTGGGCCCAAAGTCCCATGGCAGGTTACCTGGGCATTATCCCCTAAGCCAGGAGATGCGGGCAAACAATACAATTCTCTCTCCACCACCAATGGCTGAGCTGTTGGTTTTTTCATCCTCGTACTCAGAGGTCCCCTTGGACAGTGAGGAGATGCAGAAAACCATTTGAGAGTGACCCACATTCATGATACATTCCTTGCTAGGGTGGTGACTGCAGGTGGGGAAACAGCAAGCAGGAATGGTCACCTGGATGTGGGGGGTTGCAGCTCTTCTTGAGGAAAAGCATGTTTCACATCAAACCCTGGGAGGTGGTGGCTGTCACAAAGCTGTCCTCAGCATGACCAGTAACTTGACAGCCATGTCTGAAGCTAACAAACTGAGAAGGGGAGGAAGGAGCAAGGCACAGACACTCTCTTGCTCCACGAGTTCTAGAAGTAGTCTGTGCCATCATCCATCACTCACAGTCAACAGAGGTCCAGAGCTCCATGAAACTGGATCTGAGCAGGGAAAGTGCTGAATGAAAGTGAAACAATGTCCACCACACCTATGGACCCACAGAGAACAGAGATTACTTCGAGGGAGAACTACCAATGTCCCTGTTTCCATTGCCAAGTCCTGTGAGGCACATGATGCCCTGAGATCTTCACCAAGGCTCAACATGGCCCAGGGCTATGCCTCACCTGTAGGACTTGGGCCCAGGAGAGACCCTCATGCTGATGAACTTGGCAGGTCAAGGTGCAATACTCATTGGAAAGACCCAGCTTTTTCTCCTAAGGACAGAGGATGAAGAGGCATCCATTCCTCTTGAGAAGGGGTGACTCCTCCTTTAGGTGAGTGAACAAAAATGCTGAGATTTCCATGGCTTCCAAGGAGATCTCAGAGTACTGAGAATTCTTGCCCCTAGAAAAACCTATAGATTTAGGCGGCAGAGACTCACGTTCCAGTCACAGGAAGGAAGATCTAGACCATCAAATTGACCTCAGACTGATATTTTCGTCTCACTCACTCTAATTAATCAAATGTCCACAAGGTATAAACAAGCAGAACCCATGTAGCAGATGCTTCGTTGTCTGGCCTATTTAAATAGATGGCGGTACAGAGCCCAGACTTTCCTCGGCCCCATCTAAGTGACGATCCACTGGCTAGAGGGCAAACCAGGAACGCAGCTCACATTCTCAAACAGGGAGCTCCTTAGCAACGGCACCAGGTCTCTCCAACAAGATGTGATAAGGTCCACAAATGCACCAAGCACATCTTATTCTTGTGGCTCTATTAGGAAGACAATGATGCATCAGACAAGAGACCAGCCCTCTGGGAGCTTACATTTTAGTAGGAAATAGAAAACAGCTATATACATAACCTTAAAAAGTGGAAAAAGATACATGTCATAAAGGGGAGCGATAAGTTATTTCCAGCTTAGATAGGAAAGATCGGGAAGAAATGGGGATATCCTTTGAACAACTAATGGGTATCCAGGGATGGACTGGATATGCTGGGGATACCCTGAAAAATATAACTCACTTGCTGCCCTTTCAGGGGTGTAATGCACCCAACAGACAACTCACTACAATAGCCCTGATGTAGAAGACCAAGAATGGATATGTGTGCAAAGTGTCTAAGGGACGAGAAAGAGGAGATCCTTTGCAAAAGTGAAGATGAATTCACTAGAGGTGTTATCTGAGCTGGCTATTGAAAGGTGAGCCCACATTTCATCAAGCAGAAAAGAGAATTCCAGGGAGCAGGCACTATATCTCCTTAAGGGCTCTTTTTTTTTTTTTTTTTTTTTGTCAGCAACCTTGATTCTTGAGGGTCCAGCAGTGCCTCAAACATCATGGGCACTCACTCAATCAAGGTTACCGAACGAGTCAGAGAATTCAGGACATGGATGGACAGAATACCCTTTGGGTGTAAAACTATAATCAGAGGAGTCACTGTCAGATCCTTGTTTCTGAAAAATGTTTCCAGTGGTCTAGAGAGTGGGAGTGAGCTGGCCCCACCAGGAAGAAGCTAGAATGGCCATGTAGGAGAATGCTGTACATGGCCTGAAGGGCAGGGAAGCCTGGGATGTGCAGAGATCATCATAGGAAGCAGTTTCCAGAAACTTTTTAGACACTAATAATAGGGATTTGTTTACCAAAAAGACACTTTTAAAAGCAGGTTTTTTTTAAAGGCAATGCCTCTTAAAAGGCTTATTTTCTAGAAATAAAGAGCTTTTAATAACATGTACTAATGATTTTAAAATAAGCCACATATAAAACCAAAAGACTTTGATACAACTAAACAAGGTCAGTGGCTACCCATTTGAGGAATCCTGGCAACTTTGTAAATATCAACTCAGTCTGGGGGCTGGGCCCCAGTGACAAATGCATTTTCCAATTTCAGGGAGAATGAGATAAGACAGCTCCAAGGTTGTGCAAGGATACGAAATCACAGAGTACATACGCTAGAGGTTTTAAACACTTTTTTTTTAAAGCAGCAGAAGCCTTTCCTTAAAATCATAGGTAATAACGAGCATCAGATATAAAATAAGAATGCTTGTTCGAGGTGGCCTAGTAGGGGCTGGGGGACCCCAGGGTGCATTATTTTCTGTCCCCTTCTCACCCCTGGAGGCAGCCCACAAAGGCCCTGAATGAACCCACCCCAGAGTCTCCTGGGACACGAAGTACTCTCCCCAAGTCAGGGAGACTTCCCAACTGGCCCAGCTTTCCCACCGGAGACCCGCGTCCTCAGAATGACAAGATGTACCCCAAAGGCATCCGGATTGGACTTCCTGCTGCTTACTGTAGAACCACCAGTGGGTTTGGAAATTATGAATCATGGGCCACAAAGAAAAACGCCCCAAATTCATCCACACGTGGGAAAAGTGAGAGTAGCACAAGGCTGGTTCCTCTTGATGAGTCCCGGAGCTGGGATTTTTGCAGATGAGAAACTGAAGGCCCTGCGGGTAGCACCTTGCCCAGGCACACACCCACGTGGGGGAAGACAGCGGCAGAGCCACATCTGAAGGCTCCCGAGGTTTCTATGTGACTCTGGGGCACAATGGCGGTGTACGCCCGTGTCCCTTATGGAGCTGCAGCTTTCAAGGGAAAAAGTGCAATTGGGTACATCCCATATCTAGCCACTCCGGTAAATGCACGCAATGCAATGCAGTGTGGGGAAAATCCAAGGACATTTTGTTCTTCAGCAGAGACTGACAAGCTTGTTTAGTAGCAGCAATTCACAGTCCACCAGAAAATGCTGAATCTCACTTACAGACATAGTGAAATTCGGGCAAAGACAGCCAAATAGCACTGAAAGCTATTTTAGACATGCATATTTTAATAACATAAGTCTTTATTTTTCTTAACAAAAGAGCCCCACCACGTTACCTGTTACAACGGAGGCCCTATGAGAGTTTATAATCCCCATTTCAGAGATGGAGAAACTGACAAGGGCAGGCTTCCAGAGCCGCATCTTCCTTTGTGTGTGCAGCTCACACAAAGAGCTTCCAGAGTCAGCAAAATGCAGCCTCTGGGTGCCCAGGGAAGGCGGTTCAGAGTCATTACAAATCAGTCCTGTCCCATCCCAACAGGACATCTGGATAAATATGCACTGGGGAGACATGACTAGCAGGCTTACCTGAGGAATTTAATCCAAGGTTGCTTTAAATTCACAGTACTTCTGCCCTGGTCTGCGGTTTCCCTACTGATGGAGTGGCAATTCTACAAGCACTTCACAGGAGAATTTACCTTTCATGTCTTTCTCGCAAACCCTTTCCAGGAAATAAAAATTAAAGCCGCTAACTGTATAAACCACCCCATCTAAACAGTCTTTCCCCATTCTTTCTGATTTTCTTCTCCCAATCCTTTTCTAAATGGATTTCATACTCTAAAGATTGCCAGGCTGACATCCTTAGGGACCAGTCCCATCCATTTATGTGCAGGATCCAGAGAAGATGCTCGTCCCCTCCGCACACAGACTCCACGCAAATGGAGAGGAGGGCGGGAGTGGGGAGATAGCAAGGAAGATGGCAGGGTTACCAGAACCCAGGGGCTCTCCTGCTGAAAAGCACTGCCCACTGTAAGAGCAACTCTACTCCTGAACTGGCTTATTGGCAAGGCTTCTTTGAAATAGCAGGGAACTATTTTCTAAAAGATATGGATTTGAATATGCAGCAACCTCTTGCATACTTGCATTGAATGCAGTGGAGTAAGAAAGAAGCTCATGAAAAACTCCAAACTTTTTCTGGCTCAGAGGTTTCTTCCAAACCCCTTAACGTAAGAGTATTGGCCGCTGCAATTTGGTCCTGGCCCACCCCTTCAACCCCACCTTCTCCTCTTCCCCCTTCCCCCAACATCCTCCATCCCAGCTGCACCCTTCCTGGTGCTTTCCTTTGTCCTAAAATGCCCTTCTCCAGACCACCACCCCCTCACCTGATTTGAAAGCCCAGCTCCTCTTTGGCAAAGCCTTTCCTGACACACACTAGCAGGTCTGCTTTCCCTCTAGGGAACCACACACCTCACGTGTCCCTCTAGTTGAGCTCCCATTCACCATGGACAATTACTTATGGAGAGCCAGCTCTCTCCACCAGGCAGTGAGTTTCTTGACAGCACAGGCAATGTATAATTTATCTTTGCATGGTCCGGAAACTATGGAAGTAAACAGCCAGACACACAGCACGTAGTCGAAAAACGTACGTTGAAAAAAAAAAAATGGAGAATGCACTCATAGTTTGACTCAGCAAAATAAACCATTTGAATGGCACAGTCGGATGTGTGAAGAGTTCACTGTAATAGCAAGAAACTGGCAACAATCTAAACAGCCCTCAATAGGATAAAGTGTAAATAATATGCCCACATTAGGGAAGACTCTGCAATCACTGATAAAGAGTCTACTGATAGAGGCAGGTCTGTATGTACTCACATGGTCGAAGAGAAATGGAATAGCAGGTGAAAAATAATGGAAAAAATAAACAAGGAATTCTTAGCTGTAATTACCAAGGGGTGATAGTGGGGAAATCAGAGGTTGATTTTCATTTTTTCACCTTACGCATTTTCTTAAATGTTTGAATTTTTATAAAGATGCGTTATGTTTGGAATTTTTTAAATGGATAATTTTTGAAAAATTTTAAAAAGAATTTCAAAATTTAAGTTGATTTTTTAAATTGAAATATAGTTGATGTATAATTTGTGTTAGTTTCTAGTGTACAACAAAGTGGTTCACTTATATATATTCTTTTCCATATTCTTTTCCATTATGCTTCATTACAGGATACTGAGTATAGCTCCCTGGGCTATACAGTAAGACCTTGTTGTTTATCCATTCTGTAAGTGGAATTTAATAGAAGTATCCAGGTTAACAATCCTTGCAATTAAGTCCATCGCATAAATGAAACACTTTATTATGGACCCATCAAGTTCCTTAAAACGTAAAGACAAATAAAATAATGAAACCATGTTGTGGGCGCTCAGGACATTTTCCACAGTGCTCTCAGCTCAGCTTCTCTCTGGCACAAACAATGCTTTGGAAAACTAGCCCCTGCTAGCCTGATATGCAGATTTATTCAACTCAACAGATATTTGCTGGGCACTTCCCATGTAGAAGGCACATGTGCACGGCAAGGGGTGCAAAAGAAAAAGTGAGCGATACAGGGCCCAGCGTCTCAAGGCTCCTCCTCTACCAGGAGAGACCAACACCAGGCCTTTCAAACAAGGCAGAATATGAGAACTACACCAAGGAGAAAGCGAACAGGAGGGGGAATGGTTCTAACAGGAAGACGCTGGAAGATCCTGGGAAAGAGCGAGATAGGATCAGGGTCCAGAAAGACAGGTCAGACTGACCAGCAAGAGACTGGTAAATTAGAGAGGTGTCTGCCTTGTCCTGCTGCCTTGCAGTCCTGGAACTTCGGACTTCCAGCTCAATATCCCTACTTTAAAAGACTTTCTGCATGCAAATTAAATGCAAGGCGTTGCCACATATCTGAAATATAATCCACACCCTCTCCCCCAAATTACCAGGCCCACGTGTCCCCAGCTTGCTTCCTTCTCTGACCTCAGTTCCAGCTTCCCCCTCTTCCCCGCCCTGAGTGCGGCCACCCTGCTCCCCAAGCTCATCCAGCCTCCAGGACTTTCCACTGCTGCTTCCCCTCTGCCTGGAGGATAAACACCATCAGAGCAGGGCCTCTGTCTTGTTGACAATTTTATCCTCAGTGCCTAGCACACAGTAGGAGCTCAAGAAGCATCTCTGGAATGAATGGATAAAAATGAAGTTCTAAACTAGAGTAGAAAAGGACTGACAAACGTAGAAGCTTTCCTTATATAGCTCACCTGGATGTATATATTGTTTCATTTTAAATAGCTCTATCTGGGCTATAAATCACTTCACCTGCCCTAAACCACAAGGAATTGTAACAAATATTAAGCCTGATACACTATTAGCTTTCATTCACAGGGTACTGTTGTAGCTCTTGAATACAGGATCATCTCAGTTTGCCCCTGCATTTTAATTCTTACTTCACAATTTAGAAAACTGATACTCAAGGCAAACAACCTTCTGAGCTATCAGAGTCAGTCACTGTAGGAATTAAGCTTCAAACCCGAGTCCTGTGCCTGGTTTAAATCCTATTTGCTTCTACTAAACCCCAGCTGATATGTTGGGCTTGGAAGAGAATTACTACTCCTATGCTTGATACCAAGCCCGTGAGGGCCTCTAGTCTCTGATTATCTAGAAAGACCATCAGCGAAATGTATCAACAAGCGAATGTGGTAAAATTGGAGGAAAACCTCCCTCCCAGTACAGTCAGGAAATACTAAGCAAGTTTTGAAAATTACTCCTCATTTGCGTTGCTTTAAAGTAAACATAACTCCTCTTGATTACTGTTCCTGGAATGTCTAAACTTTTTAAAATAATAAAAGTATCACTTAGGAGCAACTGTTATTTTAACTGTGAATTAAGATCGTAATTCTTTTGTTTAAAATGCAATCACGTGTTCTACCGAACGAACCCTTCCAAAGGTGCAGGGCTATAATTCCCTTGCAGGCTATGTATGCGTCAGTGAAATCTGTCATTTGCAAATTAGGTTAGTTTATAGCAGAAAATGAAAAGTCATCATTAGACGGATCAAGAAATGGGGCCATTCTTTACCTAGAAGGGGCAATTAGATGAAACATCTGTGGGTAAAATTTATCTTTCATACATTGTCGATTTTAAAAAGGTATGAAAGAATCATTCTAAAAATCTCAAGAACACACCTAATTATGGTGCACCCCACTGACAATTCCTACCTGCCTATTTACTCATATAAGTACCTCACACTAACTGACCCGCACCACTGGAGCTCCTCTGCCTAGTTACTCAGATTGGAGTAGGCAGACATTCCTTGAATGAGAGGCCACACCTTAAGGATATGGAATTCCACGATGTGCTTCTGGTTCCCAACTTGCCGGCACAGGCAGATTTGGGCAAATTCATTTTGCATCAATCTATCTACATATACAGGAAATATGCCTTCTTCTTGGCTTGCACATACTCACCGCTCATTAAATGTTTGCAGAATGAACAAATTTAATAGGTAATAACTGCTTAAATTTATCTACAGGGAAGAGCAACCTGCTATAGTGTATTCATTCAATTATCTCCAAAAGGACAGTCTATCTTGTCTTCCTCCCCCGCAGGAGAGGGGACGGCTTTCTTGGAACATTACCTCCCTTGTTTAATTTTCTAGATAGATTAGGGAAGATTCAAGGAGAATGAGGGACGTAGGCTCATACTTCACAGGCATATTCTTAATAATTCTCGGATATGAGGCTGTTGCTAATCAGACACATGTTGGTTGCTATTTATTAAAATGTTACTACTTCAAAACTAAAACACACACACACCCTGCCAAAAGAAAAAAAAATCCAAAAAACTTATTTTCATCAAGTTTGTATACCGTGTTCAGATCTCTTTTTATTTCCAGCAAGTTCAATTCATTCCATTTTTAGTGGCAACTCCTTTAGGAAACACTCTTAAAACCTGTGTTTTGAGAAATGAAGTTAATGGGCCAGAACTGGTTTATCCTGAAAGACTCATCAAGTCAGGAAAAGAAATTCAAACCCTTCTACCCTTAGGTGAAGGGAACCCATTTGTGGGATACTCTCGGAGTAACTACCTAAAGGTCATTTTCTAGAGTTAGTGAAGAGAGTTCTAGAAATGGTCGACTTGGAGTCAGTATTATTATTTCTTGTCATACATAATTTATAAAGGAGGAAATATGTTTAATGTACTCAATCCAATAATATAATGTGCTCAATCACCCTAAATCACAGGCATAATTCAAAAGAGCCAGAAGTCACCCCTTTCCTCTCCCCACCACACCTAGTTATGAGTGGTCAATTTTTACACGTCTCGCAATAGGAAATAGCATTTTGAAAAGCTGGTGGAACTGGGGTTCCACGTGAAAGTAGCAGAATGGCTTGCCCTTCTCCGTGGCAGGGCCACCAGTATCGAGAGCGGATGTTTGCTTGGGGTGAGAGTCTCCACTCTATGGCACGCGACTGCTCTCTCCCGCTCTGGTTCTCAATTATTCCTTATCAGCCACCACATTATCTCTCATCAACACGTGCCCTCATGTTACAATTAGATAGATCACAGCTTATCTTACACTCCTTGCAGTTTAGGTTAGTATCTGTCTGTTGAGATTTGGGAATGGTTAATCACTTTCCTGGTACATTGATTCTTACCAGCTTTAATTTCAGAAATTATACTTAATAACCTACCTGGAAGACCAGCACAAGAGACTGCACTCAGGCCACCTTGTCTGTAACTTTACTAGAACACTTCTACTGTGTGGAATATTAGCTTACTGTAAGACTGTCACTTCCATCAGAATCCCCTTGAAAAAGGAAATATGCCTTCTTCTTGGCTTGTACATACTCACCACTCATTAAATGTTTGTAGAACGAACAAACAGGTAATAGCTGCTTAAATTTATCTACATTGAAGCACCAAGAGGGACTGAGCAACCTGCTACAGTGTATTCAATCATTCATTCTTTCATGTAATCAATATTGAAAGTGCACAGGAGACATTGAGATGAATGAAACAGGTATGGCCCCTGCTCTTAGGATGCTGACAGTTAATGGAGAAGAAAGACACTGAACAAACGATCACACAAATGATACCCAATTGCAAACTGTGACAAAACACATGAAGGAAAAATAAGGGCATATAGGGGTAGGAAGAAACTATGAGACACTGAGGAAAGGACAGTATTTATTCTGAGACTGGAAGGTGAGTAGGTTTGCAGCAGGGGGAGAGAGGAGGGAGAATGGAGAAAGATTAAGCTTTCTAAGCATTAGGAACAACACGTGCAAAGGCCCTGAGGTGGAAAAAGCTTGACGCATTCAAGAAACTGATAGGTCAATGTGACTAGAATTTAGCAAGAGAAAGGTGAAGCAGGAGTGACTGTGAAAGTCTATTCCCCCCCTCCTTTTTCCTGAGTAAATATCCTTCCTTTGAAATTACAAAACAAAATCCATGCAAGGCTTTTGTAAACCTCTTGAAGGGTTTTAAATTTTGTCCTCAGGTTAAAAGAAAGCCTTCCAAGCAGGAGAGGAACAGAACCAGACCTGCATTTCAAAAAGAACACTCTCCCTGCTCTGTCTTGGTGGAGGGAAAGGTGAGGAGTCTCCAACAAGTGGGAGACTGGCCTGAGGGCCCTGGAAGAGCAGAGCGGGGATGGTAGGTGAGTTTGGTATGAATGTTGGAAGTAACTTTCAAGGTCCTGGGGGATGGATTCGATACGGGGGTGAAGTAGACAGGGTGTGTCTGTGGGTTTATTCATTCTCAAAGCTAACCTAGACCTCCAGGGCCAACGGCAGTAGGCCCAAGCCCCAAACCATCCTCCAAGCGCACGCCTGGGATACGTTTGTTGGAATGCACGGTAGCAAAGCCCCAGGTTGTCCCCCTGGATCCTAGTTCTGCACAAGCTCCACATACATTTCTCCCAGCCCTCATTACAAGGTCCCACACCCTGGTCCAGGTCCTGGTCCCACAGAAGAAAGTGGTTGGGCTCATCCTTGCCAACAGTTGCCTTGGGGTTTCCACGAAAGGAGCCCCTTCCTCAGCCCTACCAACTTGACATGCTCAGGGCTGCCCATGACTGACTACACAATGTCACAGGGACAGTGAAACCTAATCTCTCCTCTTCCTTGAGTGGCCTGTAAACATCCTTCCTTTAAAATAAAATAAAAGCCCTGCTTCCCACTGTGAGCTCTGGCCTTGGCTGCCCACACGGTCAGGGCCACAGCGGAGGACCTCTGGCCTCCCAAGCTTTTAGTGGCTGCTCTGTATTCCTTCTGCTCCATTCCCCTGACATCCAAGCCTCTTCTTAAAACATCCTTTGATATCCAGTTTCCCTTTTACATGGCGCCTACCGTCAAGAGCACAGTTTTGTTTTCTTGCTGGGGGACGGGTCCAAATTCTTCTGCTGTGCACCCACCACTTCCTGGTTGTGCCCCTGCATCCCCATGCCCCACTGCTTCATCCTTACAATCCCCCAAGCTGCTCTTCTCCAGCACCACCTCCTACTCTGAAAGATGCCCCCACCTTTTCTTCTGTGAATATCAAACAGTCCTCTCTCAACATTTCCTTGCTTGACTACTCTTTTCCCTCCGTGACGGTATTTTACAAAATCAGATTCCTCCAGTTAAAAAACTGGGTGCTTTCCTAAGAGGGACCACCAGATACTTCTCAAAGCCCCAGCGAGACGACCCCCGCCCCCAATTTCTCAATCTCAGAATCAATGTGATCTCTGACTTGTAATGTCTCTTAATTTTGAACGTCCAGTGGGGTTCAAGGTAGACAAAAATTATTGAGTGCCTACTATATGCTTGGCAGAAAGATATCTATATAAGAGATGTTTCTATTCAAACACCCTCACATCCTCCTCGCCCCTAACTTCTTGCGCTGATTTTAGGTGGATAACTGGAGACAGGTCTAGAGTGGGAGGGCGAGGAGGATTAAGAAGTGTGCTGGCTATAACCAAGGGAAGGCACAGCGGAACATGCGCTTCAGTCCCCTTGGGGGCAGGGCCGAGTCACTGGGCAGGGAGGACTGGCACTGAGCATCAGGGGGCATTGAGTGGGGAGCCAGAATCATGACTGCATGGGTCATCAGCTGCCTGATCACTGAGAGTTAACTGGATGTGAACTTGGCCGTGGGGGAGGGGAGGGGCCCTTTGTGCCCACCCCACCCTCACCCTAGTAAATTGAAGGCTGAGAGAGTAATGACTTCCCCTCACATTATGTCAACCATAGGTTGAGGGCTTTCTCCAAGCCCTCACAGGGCAGCTGGGACACTCAGAAACAGAGTCCTCCCCCATATCCAGCTGACTCTGCAACACAAACACCACCACAGATACCAGAACTACAAAAAGGACCACCAAGGCACTAACCCATACCTTCCTGGGTGTCCGGCTCTGTCCCCCCTAAAGAGACTGTGTGCCACTGCAGGGAGAGCTCACAGACCCCAAGGCAGTGGGCACAGACAGCTCAGGGATCGATTCTAATTCCCACGGCATTCACACTGTCCTGGCAACTCACCCCCCCCAGAACAGATCCCAGACACTGTGGCCAGCAAAGAACTGGACAAAGGCAACACCAAGATCATTTGCATGCTGGGGAGAGGCCATCCCCCATCCCAGCCATTTACACAGGCAGAATGTGCCCTCAGACTTGGACCTAAAAAAGCCCTCTGCAAGCACCACAAGTTTTATGGAACCAAAGGGGAACAATAACAACTTCATTGAATCAGAGGAAAGAAAAGAGAATTTCTTCCCCTCCCATGTTGTTCACACTACGCCAGTTACAACATAATTCACCAAGTTGTTTAATTTCCTTAAAACTCTGAACACCCAGAGTTCATAAAAGTGAATTCTGTGCTGGAAGGAAGATGCATCTCAGATGAACAAGGCTGCATTTGGGAAGGTGGGAAAAGCCACACCTGTTCTCATTCCCCCCACCCCCGCACTCTTTCTCACCAGTTACCTGTCACCTTCCTGCACTTCTCCACTGCAAAACCGGCATTCCTCTCACAGTTGGCTATGCACAAAATATCCTTCTGTTCTAGTCACATCAAAGCACCTTCACGCTAGGCAGACAGGTCATCGAGGGAATGCAGAAAATTAACAAACCCATCTCAGTTATTTCTATTAAAATTAGCCCCTCAGCCTGTAGGCTCTGTCAGCTTCCATAGAACACAAACTCTGACAAGTCTGTTGAAAACTCTTAACCTTTCCAGGTTGTGTCAACAGCTTGCAAACACAACAGGAGGATGGCGCCTCAGCGTTCAGCCTTCTCTTTGGAAACAGGAAGTATCGGGGCCCAGTCACTAGCAGCTTTCACCTTTATCTTCATCCTCCATCTCCTTGCTCATCACCCACTGCCACCTTGGGAGCATATAACCACCTTACTGCATAGAGACTGACGCCTTCCAATTGTCTGTAGGGTTCTGACAAAACTTAGGTCTTATTTACCACTCCATCCATATCTTACCCCACTCTCCTCTTCATCATACTCGGCCCTCACAGAAGGCTGCCTCCTCAATTCTTCAAATAGGTCAAGTTCCATCTGCCCCAGGGCCTTTGCATAGCCTAGTCCTCTGCATGGGGCCCTCTTCTCACTTACTTAACCCATTCTCATCGCTTTGGGTCTTAACTCAAAAGTCACTTCCTCAGACCAGGGAAGGCCTCACATTTACCCTCTCATAGCTCTTATACATTTATTTTAAAGCATGTTCCACAGCTGGAAACTATACATGGTATTTATAAGATTATTTAAATAAACTCTATCTTCCCCACCAGAATAAAAGTTCCACAAGAGCAGGAACAATGTACAATTTGCTCTAACACAGAACTTGGCACATAGTATGTGTTCAATAAGTTTTCTTTTTTTATTGGAGTATAATTGCTTTATGGTGTCGTGTTAGTTTCTGCTGTACAACGAAGTGAATCCGCTGTATATATCCCTATATCCCCTCCCTCTTGGACCTCCCTCCCCACGCCATCCTACCCATCCAGGTCATCACAGAGCACCGAGCTGAGCTCCCTGTGCGATACTGCAGGTTCCCACTAGCTTTCTATTTTACACATGATAGTGTATTTATGTCAAACCTCATCTCCCAATTCATCCCACCCTCCCCTCTCAACAAGTGTTTAATTCATTATTTTGTCATGTCATTCCTCTAGTTAAAAATTTTCCAGTAGCTCCCATGACATTTCATGAAGTCTGAAGTTTTTCGGAACCCTTTGTAATCTCACCAACTTGCAGGAATTCAAGATGATTTCTTATCAATCCCTTGAATGTACTTTCTTCTCCTACCAAGTTCATTACACCTCATCTGAATCAGTCTCTTCCCCCCACCCCCACCCCCGCCTATTCAAACCCAGTCAACCCATAAAAATGTATTACATAAAAACAGTTACATAGGAGGCAGTTTAACACAGTGGGAAGAGCTTCCCTCTGTACCAGAATCCTCGATTGAAATTCAGCCTTCGCTACTTACTTTTTGTGTGACCTTGGCCATGCCACTTCAATGCCCTGAACTTCTCTCTTATAAAACAGGACATGCCATATCCACAGGCCACTGTGAGAGATAAATGACATTTTTCAAGCACTCAGCACATTTCCTGGCACATAGTAAATACTAGGTAACTATCAGCCCCCTTACACCATGTGAAGAAAACCCTTTCATTCTTTAGGTTACACCATCATAAACCAAAGTCCATATGCCTAAAAGTAGACATACTGTAGAAGCAGCATGGGTCAAGTTCATACACAAAATCTGTTTCCAAGACAATCAAGGGTTACTTTCCCTAGCTGGCACGGAGACCCTCATCATAGGTATATGGGCTCATTTCCACGGGGGTCATGCAGATCCTAGAGGTAGGTGTGCTGTACGTGGTAGCAAAGCAATTCATGTCACAAAGATTTCTTTCCCAAAGTGCCCAGCAAAATCCTAGCTTCTATCAAGGCTCAGCGCACTTTGTTTTTGGCCATCTTGTTCATTGAGGAGTGTTCAGGCAGCATCTGCTCCATGCTCAACTCTAGCAGAGGCAGAAATACTCAACATGGGCCTTTCCCACAAGGCACCAACAGTGTAGCCAGACAGACAATTGCCTTGATCATGTGAGACAGTATGGAAATCAGGTCTAAGTGGGGTGGTATAGGCTACGCCCAAAGGAGAAAAGAAATCAAAAGGATAATTTATTCATTTCATAAGCGTCTGTTAAGTCCTATTAAACACCAGTCAATAATTTTTTTTATACTATATTATCCCACTGCTTCTACTTATGTATGTATGTATGTATGTATATACGTATGTTTGGCTGCTTTGGGTCTTCATTGCTGCGTGCGGGCTTTCTCTAGTTGCGGCGAGCGGGGGCTACTCTTCATTGTGGTGTGCGGGCTTCGCACTGCGGTGGCTTCTCTTGTTGCGGAGCATGGGCTCTAGGCTCATGGGCTTCAGCAGTTGTGGCATGCAGGCTCAGTAGTTGTGGCGCATGGGCTTAGTTGCTCCATGGCATGTGGGATCTTCCCAGACCAGGGCTCAAACCCGTGTCCCCTGCATTGGCAGGCAGATTCTTAACCACTGCGCAACCAGGGAAGTCCCCAGTCAATAGTTTAAAAAGAACGATACATGTCTGCTTTTACACAGCTCAACTCTTACCAACTGTGACCCGCTTCCTCCCCATTCATCCAAATCCTGCTTAGTCAGCAAGGCTTTGGTCAAATCACACTTCCCCCATGAAGCCTTCCTTAACCATTCTGGACCAGTTCCACCCTCCCCTATGCCCCACTTTTAAAACTTTTTTGTATTTTGAATATCAATTTTACTACTCACTTAATATCGTCAGGGCCTGTGCTATCAAACACAGTCATCTTTTATTCCGTAACTCTCATTTCACTATTTTTCAGTATATATTTTTCCCATCTGGTGATGAACTCTAGGAGGCCATGGGACCTTGATTCTTCTGCAGTGGATTTAAAACAAATGTGTTCTTTGTTTGAATCAAAGTTAAGTCTTCCTAAGAGCAACTAAAAGCAGAAAGATGGGGTAAGGATGGAAAATCACCTTTACGGAAAAGGAGCTATGTGCCGGGTCCTTTCCTCAGACTCATTTAAGTCTTAATAATCCCAGAAGAAGGTACTGAGTCTTCCTGGAAGCCTTGCTCCCCTCCTACACACATCTTCTAAGCATGGTCACTGACAGCCAGCATCTGCCCACCTTGGCCCTGGCTACATTTATTTCTCAAGTGGGCGTGTATTTCACTGCTTCCAAAGTCGCTGAAGTAATTACTTGCCGTATCCAATGGGCTGGAATCACCTCTGCTCTGCTTGTTCCTAATACACCCATCAACCAAATCTAAACACACAGGAGACCCGGTGATAGAGCACGAGCTATTTCTGCATGACTGCCTATTTGAAAAAATTCACAAAGGCCTCCAAATGCAAGTAAGACCATAAGAATATAGAGGTTTAAAAATGGTAAGTGGCAGTTGCGCCAATATGTTCAGAACTACAGTTTTTTTTTTTTTTTTTTAAAGAAGTCCACTATTCTCCATTTCCCCAAAAGTTCTTTGTTCTTTTGCTCTAACAAAATAAATTATTCCTCACCTTGGGCAAGTTGGTAGGAACGTGAGAAAATTATATTAAATCAGACATCCTTGAGACCAAAATAGATTGGAACAGGGGTTCCCTTTGTTTAAAATAGTTCTTCAAACAGAAAGCAAAAGAGCTATAGGGAAGAAAAAAGTTGTCAAACACCCTCCAGCACTTTGGAAGCACCTAAGATCTACAAACTATTGATATGTTAATTAAGTTTGCTTTTATCTAACATAGGTGTTTGCTGGTCATGGTCCCATTACCCTGTGGCACTTTCGGCCTCTTGAATAAAATTTCATTTCATGAAAGTCATTAGAAAATGCTTCCTTTACTCTATTTCAGAGTGGCTTCCTCTCCCTTACTATCCTTTAGTGAGACTTCATCTTAGTTTGCTAATGTTATAAAGTTCATTACCCAAGCCCAGGGAGAACATACAATCCATAAGTTCATCCACCATCAGCCTTCTGGCCAGATCAGGAACTAACCATCTCAGGTAAGATAAGGAGAAAGTCATATTTTTCATCACTGAGTGATTAATAATTGTGTTTACTAGCTGCCAGAGTGGGCCCTATCTAGAATTTTAAATGTCTAGAGAAGGAAAAGCCTTTTCAGCCATAACCCACCTCAGTAATCTATTTCAATCTATTGCAAAGTCCTCCCTGATGAAAATTCTTCCTTATACGCAATATAAATCCCCTGGGACAGTTTAACTCTGGCTCTATTCCAGGAAAGATGTCCTTTCCGCGTTCTTGAAACATCTTCCTTATACTGGTCTTGGTCTTAAACCAATCAAGAAAGGTCAGGCAAAGTAAGAAATAAACCATCAAGAGTCGAATCCAAACTTAAAAGTATCTAAGGAGTATCTTGTGAATTTGACGTAAGTCAATGTTATTTTGTATGTCAGTTCACATTTTCTTTTCTTTTAAAAAACTAATGCCATCCACGATGCTATCACTAACAATTTTTACTTCCTTCTGGAACAGAGGTTGTCAAACTATGATGTATGGGCCGAATAACTTCTTTTATAAATAAGCTTTCTTGGAACACTGCTATGCTCATTCGTTCACATATTATGACTGTTTTCTTGCTACAGCGATGGACAGAGTTGTAACAAAGACCCCACTGCCCACAAACCATAAAATGTTCACTATCTGGCCATCTACAGAAAAAGCAGGTAGACCTCTGTTACTACCAAAATGTTACTACTAAAATGCATAGTATCAGAATGCTAGTCTAACGCCCCAAGAGAACACTTCGGCTGTCTTAAAAACTGAGACCAACTGTTGTATGATGAATTCAACAGTGATCATGATGAAGACCTCCAAAGAACCACCATCATCATCTTGTGTGATCCAATTTACCATCAGCATCTATAAACCCAGTTTTGCCCTCTCATTTGACGTGTCTTATCAAAAAACTAGGAATGTACCACTACTGCCTGTAAAAAGCACTAAACAGAAGCACCAAATAATAAAACAGATCACCAGTAACAGATAACCAGTCAGAGGCACCGCCCACATGACACGTCATTAGGTGATCAGTATGGATGGTCCACAAGGGCAGGGTTGGTTTACTGTTGAATTCTCAGTACTTTAGAACAGTGGGTAGCATATTGCAGTTACCCAACGAATATTTGAGGAATGAAAGAAAGTTCTCACAAAAATGCCACAAAGTTTGTTCTAGTATTAGGTGAAGTGGCCAAGTGGTGATGTGAAACCAGGAGGTTTCAATCTCTCGATACCTCACTGCCTGTGCTAATACGTGCTTCAATCAGCAAGCGCTTCTCCAGCCTGTCTTGTTTTCAATTAAATAAAGACCCCTTGGCAATGGGATAACTAAATCTAACCTGATTAAATGGTAAGCGTTTGTTGGGGGTTGATTTACTTAGCACTGCATTAGAAACTACAAACCTAAAAAGAAACACGAGATGTTTTTTGCCTACAGCACACACAGAACGGTGCAGCTGTTAAAAGCAAGAACTCTGAAAAAGACTGCCCAGCTTTCACATCCTGACTCCATCACTCATTTGCTATGGGACCTTGGGCATGTTATCGAACTGCCCAGGCCTCAGTTTCTCCATCTATAAATGGGAACGATTATAGTACCTAAGAGGGTTGTTGCACAGTTACAGTGCCTGTCACATAGTTAAGTATTAATATACACTTATATTAATGTGAGTGGCTTATTATATTTACTTCATTCTTTGATATTTATTTCCTATGGGAAAATAAGAAACCTGCAACTGAGGTGATTAGTGAGTAGTACCTTATCTTTTATAATTTTATAATCCCATGTGTTGGTAGGGCTGATGGTTAGAGAACAGAATCCTAAGTCCTGGAATGCTCATTCCCTAATACTTACCTTGGTTAATTTCCACCCACCCTACATGTCTGAGGTTCAATGTCATTTCTCTGGGGCACCCTTCCCTGACCAGCCCATCCTCCAAGTGGGCCAGTGTCGGCCCTATGATCTCCATCCTCTTTGCACCCTGTACCTCCTGTCTACAGAGGCATCATTCCTGAAATTACTTGTTGCACAGACTGTCAACCACATGTGTGTAGTTATTTGCTTCTGTGTGTCTTGCCTTCACACACAGAAAACCTCCATAAATGTTACTGGACTGAATGACTGTGCAGCGTGGACCCTGAAGGAAGGAGACAGCACTGTGGGCTTGAAGAGTCTGTGGCGAGGTGAGACTAGAGGTGGCTAGAAATGAAGAAATGAAGAAAGCTGAATGATTTGCCGGTCTTTTTTTTTTTTTTTTTAAGGTAAGAAACAGTAGCAGTATGTAATTTCTTGAGAAGAATGTATATAAGCTCATCCTCAACCTCAGAATTTCCTTTAAGTAGTTAATAGAAGAGATTGAGTTGGGTCTCTCTTCTTTTGAGACGGAAGCAGAGATTTCTGGAGAGCAGCCCTGCTAGCTGGTACACTGGCTCCTTTGCACATCTCTGAAAATTACCAGAGTGCATTCCTCAAGGAGGAAGAAAACCTCAGGAGGGAGATTTTCTTTCTATTCAACATTGACTTGGTGATTGAAGGCAATACCACAAAATAAACTTTTACCCTGTTAATTCAATTATGGTTCTCGAGTTGTGACTATTCATGTCAAGTTTGTTATACACACACGCACACACACACATACACACACATATATATAAAATCTCTTCCTTCTGCTCTCTAATTAGCACTCATTAAACTCAGAAATTCTGTCACTAAGGCACAAGGTAAGTGTTCTACTAAGATTCTCATCTATGTCTTGTTTCTCAGGATTTTATCAAGTATGTCCATATTCTGGTGAAAGCATAAACCTTATCTTCATTTAGCTATCAGAGATGGAAAATTTTAAAAACTAAGGAAAAAGAATGAGTCTTAATATGCAATGCAAATGAGTGAATTTTATAAAAGGCAAAGATAAAAAAAATTATAATCCCTTTGGCATGCCATTAAGCAAACTCTTCCTGAGGATTATGAGTTTTAAATATGCTCTGCACAATCAATTCATTCATTCAACTAATATTTTGTGCCTTCATTTACTCATTCATTCAACTCAACTAATTTATCAAGCGCCCTCTATGTACGGCTTCTGCCAGGTGTGGGAGGTTGAGGCCTCTGGATTCAACATTTAGCTGAGTAACGGTACCCGTAGAGACACAGATGACGTCACTGTGCACTTTTCAGAGCGTGTGCGCACGAGGGAGCACACGTGTCCTCAAAAAGGTCATTCCCTGTCTGGGGCAGGAAAAGTACAGAAATGGAGAGTAAGCCTGTATAACCCCTCACGTAGATTTGAGGGTGAAATTTAGAGGAGCATAAAAATCCTATGGGCGGCTCTTTGCTTCCACAAAGCCCATTCTTTGAGCACAACAAAACAATACTGTGAAAACGACCAAGTTACTCCTGTGGCCCTAGGTCACAGTTACTCATGGGGCCCTAGGTCACAGTCCTCTCGGGGCGGGGGGGTGGGGGGGGTGGAAAAACTGGGCTGAACCGACACAGTCAGTTCTTCCTAAACCAGGTACCTATGATGCCCGTAGACATTCCCAAGTCCACATTTTGCAGACAGGGCCTTAAAATGTCTACCTAGGGAATTCTTGAGCCTGCTTTAAAATATGTTATATAATATTAAAATACTAAACATAATATTTATAATACATAATTTATAATATTAAAATATACACACATATCTATACACATACACACACACATATAACACCTCCACCTCTTCTTGAGACCCTGCACAGAAGAAGGTGTGTTCGGTCTGGTCTGCTTGTGAGGCACTTCGGCCACTTTTAAAACGTCAAGCGCCATAAAATCAAAGTCCCTGTTATTGTGGTACATTGGCCATCGTTGCCAAAGCAAAACTAGAGACAGAGTTAACCATCGTAGCCACGAATAGCTGTTCTGGAAGGGCCAAAATCATGATTTTCAATGTTTTTCCATCTGAAACAGGGAAACATTACTCACCAGGGCCTGAAACCGTTTCCTGCCCCACGAAGCTAAATTCCTACGCCAGCAATACGGTCTCCACAGAAGCCCTTAAAACAGCAATGTCACTCCACAAAGTTCTTATTGCGGCCAACACAGCTCTAGGTTTAAACTTAACTGTGGAGACTGAAAATCGGGCTCACCGCAGAGGCGACGAGAGACCTTTATTTTTTGAAACGCCTGGAGACTGATGTCACTGTGCTGTCTCTTCAATGTCACCACTCCCCTCTCCCCAAAACCCAAGTGAACTCTGGAGAAAGGACTGAAATTTCAGCTTTATTGCATGGCTGGCACGTATTTCCAAACTCATTTAGTGCTCAGGTAAGTTTCAGCTTTAAGAAACACGGTGGGGAAAAGGACTAGATAATTTACTCCCATCAGCATCTGTTCCATAAGGAGGGGGGCAATTCTATTAATATGATCTTCAGCAAAAAAAAAATGTCCTGCTGTTAGGGCTGGTTCTCCAATTTCTTCACTACATCCATATTTACTAAAATGGTTCTTGCTGTGAGTAAAAAAATTGGGCCTGAACACGTACCTCTGTTGCCTGAAAGAACTTACCAGTGATTCCTCCAGGGAACATTCTGTAGAAGGCTACACCTGAAAAAGGGCTGAACAAGCTGCTGGTCTGTGAGCCCTCCGGGGATGAAGTTGGTTATGTAAATAAATGGCTTTTCTGTGAGGACAGCTAGCCCTACACCTTGCTCTTCCCACAGCAGGCAGCCCAAGCAGGCTTACTTACCCCTTCTGACTTACCAGTCTTGGCCAATGTTTGTCCATAGGGACATGGACACAGACAACCCCCAGGGTCTCTGTACATTGGCTCTTTTCCCAGAGGGGGCGAGGTCTCCTTTATGACATCAAAATGTTATGTAAACTCCCACATCATTATCATTTTAGCCCATTAATTGAAAACTCTCATAAATTATTTAGCAGCGCTTTAAGTATTTATAAATCCCAAGACCATCTACATTTATTTCCAAAAGAATAGCACAGAAGATGTGCGTGCAATGAGTAGGTAGGTACTGTCTGGTGGTGAGAGGTGTACGGATTCCTACATCCCTAGTGAAGACTCTGAGGTCCCTAGGGATCCAGCGCCCACAGGTTTGGAATCTTGGGTCTGGCTCAGTGAAGACACTGCTCCCTTTCATATCTCCGAGTGCAGGAAGGAGTTGCCTTTCAAGTCTTTTAATTTTGCCCCTCTTACTGGGAGGTGCTCCACTATGAAGCCTTTGTAATGGATATTCCAACGAAATGCACATTACGAGCCACATTCAAGGGCGCCATTTAAACTAAAAACCCACACAAGATCTCTCAGCAAACCACTGGCTTTTAAAGGGAGCCTGGCTGACTCAAAAGACAGGACACTTGATCCTGGACATGCCACACCACACGGCCTCCTGCCACGGCTCTGCTGGTTCTGACCATGGAATTTCCAAAACAGACACCCTCCAACAAAGCCAAGAGCACATTTTTGTGGCTACAGAGTGAAGTGAGGTTTCTCTTTATTAGAGAGAGATGGCATTGCTACATGGGCTTGTTTTCCCTCACAGGGTACCAGTCTCAGAGAGTCAGCCTCCCAAAAGAAGTGTGACAGGAAGAGAAAAGCTACTTGGTTCACGTGCCACGTGGTCTGGGAGACAAGCTGGCCCCCAAGAACCTTGGGAAGGAAGAAGCAATTTCAGCACCACAAGAGGAATGTGGACTCCAGAACTGAATGATGCAGTGATTATTCCGCAAGGACCACCCACGGGCCAAAAAGCCAAGAAGTTATCAATGAAGGGGCTTCCTTGAAGGGGGAGTCATGAGCTCAGTTCCGTGCTGACAGAGAGGAAAGCTACATGGGTAGGGTGGAGAAGAGTGAGCCACGTGTAGGGAACACAAGGTAAATTGGTTGGGGGGCTCAGTGTCAAAGACAGACCTATCACTGGCAGAACACCTCTGTAGGCAGCCCATAGGAACCTCTGCTGGTCCTTCAACACTTTCTCGAAAGCACTGTCTTGATGGAGAAGGAACCATTTTAGCAATAATGGGCAAGACGAATTGGAAAGGCAAGATGACTAGGGATAAGTCTTCGGTCATCACTCAAATGTGATGTAAGATGGCTTTGGAATGAAGATGGCGGATATGGAAATGTCAATTAATAGGGCACCCCTGAGAGATGACCTCTCTGCTGAGCAAGTCATCAGACTTACTGCCAAACTGTGGTTCCGATTTTAGCATTTTAGGTGTAGACACTACAGGATAGGGGTTGGCCATGTGCACCACTGGCCTAAAGAAAAGAAAATTCTAGGGTAACAGCAGAAAGGAGAGTGGCCGTGAAAGGATCCCCACTTTGCCTCTTCTCCTGAAGCCCTCGTAGCACCAGCACCCATCCCGAGACACCCCCATTCCTAGACTTCCCACACCAAGCGGCCATTCCTTTGAGGCAAACTGCAATGACGAGGTAGTAAAATAGAGAAATGACCCAGATGATTACAAATATCACTGCAATGTGGACTTTCCAGTTGGAGTGGATGTGAAGCTCAAACAAAGTGCTCATCCTGTGAGGGACGCTGAGGATGCAGTTTCCCTGAGCTCTGAGAGCTGGACTCATGGCGCTGGGTGAGCCTTGTTCCTGGCTCTGCCACTGTCACACCAGATAAAGCTGAAAGAATTATCTTTCTAGCTTCAAGATTCTGTATTTGTAAACAGAAAAGATATAACTAAATGGCTCCTAGGTCCCTGCGAGCACTAACTTCTTGTGTGATCAGTCCTTCTAAAATTGCGATGTGTCCAGGTGGGGAAGTTCATTTACCCCCTATCTGGTTTACGGTCACTTAAGGGAGTGATTTCTTCCCTCTGAGGCTCTCATCTTGCCCATTATTCAGAGTGAGCTGCCTCCTGGTGAGCTGTCAAAATACATCAGCTTCAAAGACAAACACACACCTTTCAATCCAAGGCCAAGATAGTTTACTGTATAATTTGTGATAATGTTAAGTCTGTTTCTCATAAATGTTAATGGTGCCACTTTTTTTCCTGCATAGATGGCTAATTCTCAGAAAAGCAGCTGGATGTTAAAAGTTACATTTTTTTTTTTTTTTAAACAAGGTAACTGCCTCAGCCAACAAATCGGATTAAAACAAAATCAAACCCCACTAGGTTGCAGGCACAAATATTCTGTTAATGGCAGTAACTAAATCCAAAATAAAACCATTCAAGGATGCTGCTCTCCTGTTTATCTATCATGAGTTCGTTAAGTTCACATTCACACACCTTTCTCCACTTCAATGTGTAAATGTTAATAAAGAGTTCTTTATCATAATCCAGGTTCCTTCTATTCCTATCAACTGCCTAATATGTTGTACATTAGTAAAATACAATATGCCTAAGTGCCTCCCAAAGTAAATTTTTTCCTGCTAAAAATATTTTGCCATCCATTATTCAACATTTTCTCATTTATAGAATTAGCAAACTTTAATTTGAAATAGAAATGCTATGACTTCATCTTTTATACCCTATAGAATTGTTTGAGGAATGTTCTCTCAGACACTGAGAAGCTGGATTTTGAAATCACTTGAATCTTTCCAAGTCATTTCCTGACAAAAGAGTCAACTGCAGTTTACCTACTGTACTGAGGCTTCTGAAATTCCGAACTTTGTATTTGGAAGCACCACATAAACCGTCAAAATAAGAATGTAGGTCTTCTAAATGCCTGATTCTACAAAAGACAACAATAAAAAAATCGTAACAAAAAAGGTTTCAAAATTCCACAATAAAACAGCCACAAAAATCATATGGAAGAAATAGATGAAATGTCCTCAAATTGCTTGGTCTCAGGATACCAAGTGGAACTATGCAACCTTATTCATTCATTCTTTCATTCATTCAACTAACAAGACACACTGAACTTGATAGCAAGACACTGGCATTGGTTATAACGACATGACAGAAGATGGTCTCTGCTTTCAAAGAGCCCACAGTCCAGGGGAGAGAGAGACATACAAGCGGATGATCCTACAATGTGGTGGGTATGTTGATAAAGATAGGCAGGGAGTGTGAGGAAGAAAAGTGGGTGGTGATGAGGGGGGAATGTCAGGGCTTCAAGATTTCTTAAAGAAGGGAATACCTCCACTGAGCCTTAATACCTGCCCTGTCTCGGCTTCACAGGCCAGTTGGGAGGCTCTTGTAAGATAAAGCCTGGAAAAGGGCCTTGTGAACTAAAGCACAAAAAAGGGGGACTGGGATTATTTTCCATGGTGAGAAAGAGCAAGTGCAGCATAATGAATGAGTTCTCTGGCGTCTCTGGCTATTAAGGAAAACATCCAAACATGATCTGCAAGAGTGTTTTTAAAAGTCCAGTTTCAGCCGATTTTCTCAATCTTATCTGTTTTTAGAGAGGACTTAAAATGAAAGGACTATACATCTCCAGTTCACAGATGAGGAAATTTCGACACAGGGCCCAGAGAGTTGGGGAAGAATGCAAAGGAAGAAAGGTCCGAGAGCAGCTCAGGCCCGGGTGGTGGTGATGGTGGGGGGTGGCATTTTTCTTTCATCACACTCTTCTCAAGGATGACACTCCTCCTGCCAAAAATGGGAGGAGTCATTTTCTTTTTTTTTTGGTGGTTGTTTTTCATAAAAACACATCAGAAAGTAAGCAAACAAAATCCACATTTTAAACTCCCCACATATCTTTGAAACACTTTTCTCCACTTATTTCCAAGGCAGACAGAACAGAGCAGGTATTAAGACTCAGTTCATCTTTCACTTGAGATGAAGGTGGCCCTGACAGGCTTGTCATAAGCGACTATGATATGGACCTGAAATACAAGAGGAAATAGGAAAGAATAAAGGAAATCTAGGGGGGTTGGGGTGTTTGGAAGACGCTGTAAACACAGGATATCGGCACAAACTGGGGGTGAAGTCTGGGAAAGTCAGTGAACAGAGGAGGGAGAGCAGCCACTGAATGAACCAGAGCGCAAGGACCAGCAATGGCCTTGTCCAAAGACAGGACAACTCCCAGAGACGTCCTCAGAAGTTGCCTGTGACCAGGGCTTGCCCCACTGCCACTCCCAGGTCGGCCACAAGGGCCACAATAAAAAATGAGACTTAACTGCACCTGTTCCCTGAAGCCCCTCCCCTCACAGTTAATTCTTGTGGTGAGAAGCAAATGGCCAGGATGATACGATTGTACCAGGGTCGACTCATTTATTCCACGCATGCTTGGTGCGCTCGCCTTGGGGATATGAAGAGCCAGAGAAATCCAGTCTTTGTGCTGGAGAAGCTCCTAGCTCCGAGCTCTACCCCCACGCTTTGTAGCACTAAGTGCAGGGGGCAACAAAGGAGGAGGGTATAGACGCTGGGGGCACACGGATGGGGAGAGGGACTAGAGCTTTGTGAAATATGATCATAGGGAAGAGCGTGGGCACCGGCGTGGGAAAACACACAGCATATTTTGAGGAGGGAAGAAAAGCTAGTGTCAGACCCAGTGTGGGTGGCCATCTGTTTGGGCTGTGGTTCTCAGCCCTAACTGTCCATTAGAATCATCTGGAGAAAACAAATACAGATGTCCAATGTCCGACATGTTGTTATGGGTGGTAGCACGTGGCTGTGTTCCTATGTAAAAATTTGAACCATACACTAAAGATTTGTGTACTATACTTTTTAAAATTATTAGTTAATTTATTTATTTTTGGCTGCATTGCATCTTCGTGGCTGCATGCGGGCTTTCTCTAGCTGCAGTGAGTGCGGGGCTATTCTTCGTTGCAGAGCATGGGCTCTAGGTGCGCGGGCTTCAGTAGTTGTGGTGCGTGGGCTTCAGTAGTTGTGGCGCATGGGCTCAGTAGTTGTGGCACACAGGCTCAGTAGTAGTTGTGGCACACAGGTTTAGTTGCTCCGCAGCATGTGGGATCTTCCTGGACTAGGGCTTGAACCCATGTGCCCTGCATTGGCAGGCAGATTCTTAACCACAGAGACACCAGGGAAGTCCCTACTATACTGTCTTAAATCACACCTCAAAACAATTAAAAGCCCCAGGCCCCATTCCAGACCAATTAAGTCACAATGCAATACGCAAAAGTACGGCTGAAGACCCTTGTCCTAGGGGAAAAAAAATGTTTTTAAATCCCCTTGTTTAAAGAGCACAAATCTTTTAAAGAGGAATCAAAGCCTTACATTCCACTATCTGCTAGGAAGAAATAAAATGCATTGAGAGTCCTTTTAGTGATTTTTTTAAACAAGCATTAGCTTCAATCCTTTCACACCATCTTGTAAAATAAATAGGTTAGAGTTCCATTTTACAGATGAGGAAACAGGCTCAGAGAAGTTACTCTCTTCTCAAAGGGCACACAACCTTTAAGAAGCAGAACTAGGAGGCTGTGTGTGGTGCAGGGATGTGTATTTTTTTCTGAGGGATCCATGAATCCTTTCCGAAGAGAATTTACTAAATACCATCAGGTGACTTTGGGAGCCCACCACTCTGACTCAAGCTCTAACAACTTCTTAAAGCAGGAGGCTTTTTGCTGCTACAGGAATTATTATTTCTGCAAACTAGTAAACCTGAAGTCAGCAATGATTAAATTGCTCCTTGAAGCCCATAGCCACTTGCATGTCTCTTTGTCTTTGGGGTCTCATCTCTGCAATTCATTTCAGCTTCAGTCTGCACCAGAATCTCCAATCTGTCACACCAAGGGCAAGAAGAAATGCCCTCCTAACAAGCTCTGGGCATCACTGGGGCTGCCTGCAATCTAGATTTCCAAAGAGTCATATTCTGCATGAGCAGCTAACGAAGCTCACAGGAACAGGAGAAACTGCACAAAAGCAGAAAATGATAACTCAGAATGTACACCCATTGAGTAATGGCATTAAGGAAATCCTCAAAGCCCCTAGCAATGTAGCTGCCAAAAGAAAAAAAAAAAATGACTTCTTATATAAAAAAAAAAAAGGCCCAAGTAGAAGTTACAATAAGGATCCATAGACATACTGCAGGTTATGAACATTATTGCAGCATTAAAAGTGGTAATAGCATAATGTCATCCACTGTGTATGAAATCTCGGACAATGTAAGATGGGTTGCTTAAGCATAAAGGCTAACACAGCCTAGAAACACCAGGGAAATAAGCAGCACATGTAAGAGGAAAAATATTCACTTGGTATTTCTGGATCACTTTTCTCAGTGCTTGCAGCAGAGTAAACAGTGTTTCCAAAAGGCATCTCAGCAGTTCCCTGCACTCACACAACTTCCTTCTTTCTCAAGCCCAACTCTGCTGTTTGAGCTGAAAAGTTCTGGCTGCCTTTATTCCATGTTATTCCTTCACTGCCCATTCTATTTCTACAATTTCACAATGGATAACAGAGAGGGGAAGAGAGGCATTGAGAACTAAGATGCACTTGAAAAAGGACACTTTTGGAAACCTGCACACCCACCATCTCCTTAGAATACAGACACAAGAACTAAATATAGAGCTAGAACGTATTAAAAGGTGTCCATTCCAAACTCCTGACTTTAAAACTAAGGAAACCAGGCTCAGCACAGTGAGATGATTTGCCTGAGGTTACAAAGCTGGCTTCCTGGCCAGAACTGGATCTAATAAAGCCATAAGTTACATTTTATTTGTGGCTCTAATGCTTAAAGCCCTTTCCCAGATATCTCATAAATACCCTACTGAGGGTATCCCTTTCTTTCAGGTGGAAAAACTGAGGCTAAGATAGTGTGACATTTTTCCTAAGCCTACCCAGCTAGTCAGGGGCAGATCTTAAAGCCTCTGGTATCCAGAAAAGGGCTTGTGTTAGGTGTGTGGTGGCCAGGCAGACATCACATCCCTCTCTGTCCACGCCCCAGCTAAGAGAGACCGCATTACTGGGTAAAATGTATTCGGGTAGCTTCAGGCACATGCTGTACTGAGAAAATTGAGACAAAAGGCTAAGGATGTTTGGGCACAGGCAAGAAGCTGTATTACAAAGGTACATCACTTTCATATTCATTTGCACATTTTTCCTCTTAAGAAAATTAGGCTTTAATGTAACCTCAATTTCAACCTTGTTGCTTTACTGCCTAAAGCCCATTAGAGAGCTATTTCCCTGGGCCAGGAACTTATGATTGCAGGTCAGGAGGCTGGGGTTTTAATCGACTCATGATGAGACTTCTTTCCTGAGGCTCCACTCCCTCCGTTGTGGCTCTGCTCTATAATGGGGGGTTGGGGGGCAAGGTGCACCTTATATAGGTAGTGAGAATCTTTCTTAATACATCAAAGGCTCAGTTAACTACCTCTGTGTGTGTGTGCGTGCACGAACACACGGGGCAGGGGGAACAGACCTTTCACTGACTCACAGACCAGTGTACATCAAAACAGAGTAGCTAGGGCACCACCCCAAATAATGAAGGTAGATGCCGTCTTGTCTATGTCGCCTTCTTCCTCTTCCTTCCCCTGGGCTAAACCAGTGTGTCTAATCCACTTTAGGGTGCAGAGCCTCTGAAGAGTTTCCTGTGGCCCAAGACAACTGATTCCCCCTCAAAAACTCCTCAGAAAAAACTATCTACAGATTGCGAATGTTCTAGTCCCCCAGCTCTTAAAACTTAGATCCATATTGAAAGTACCTAGGTCGTCTTTAAAGAATGCTGGTGCTTCTTTCAGCTCCCCTAGTTCCTCCAGAGATCCTTACCGGTCTGGTGTGCAGCTTAGGCATTGGGATTTTTAACCACCCCTTCTCCCTCCTCCCAGGGTGATTGTAATACGCAGGCAAGTTTGAGAAGCACTGCTCTGGCCTAGGTGAGACTTCGCAGCATGCCTTTGACCTCAAATGTCTTCCCGCCCCCCATGTCCACCTCTGCCTGGGGAAGAGGGAAGGCTGTCCACGCCCTCCACCCTGGGGCCAACCTTTCCAGGCACTTGCCATCTCCAGGTAGGATGCTGGTGAGAAGACAGGATCGACTCACTTCTGACTGCTTCCACGTCCTTGAAGTTTCTTATTCTACTAAATGAAATGCTTATCAGGCCTCAGACTTCCTTAGGTACAAGTGAACAGCCCTTGGAGGCCAGTGCAAGGTTCCTTATCCCTAAGCAGCCAGGACCACGCGGGCTCTGCGGATTCCCTTCAAAGCGCATTTCCCTCCCTGCTCCCCAAGGCCAGCCTCCCACCTCTTGACCAATTATGCAGCTTGGCAACCTCTACTATTAAGGTATCAGCTCCTTTTCCTTAAAGCCGTTCCCTTATCAGGGCTCAGAGATAACGCCAACACTGGGAAAATACTGTTTTTATATTCTAGTGGGGGCAGCTTATAATAATTCATGCCGGTAGGTTTTGTTTCCCATATATGTGGATCCTGACTGCAGTCTACCTCCAGGCAGGAACAAAATGCACGCGCGGGGAGGCCCCTGCCTGCCTTGGATGCCGATTCAGCGCCCTCTCTGCCCACTTAAGAGGGGAGGGTGGAGAGGCCACACACATCTGGCTTCTCATGGAACAAGCTCAGCAAGACCAACAGCAGAAGAAGGCTGAACTTGAACATGGCTTTCTGGACAGAGAATCACAAAAGACGAAAAACCCTGGAGTTCCCAACATTGGTCACTACAAGCAACCCCTTGTCTGCATTTATTCAACCATTTTTTTTTTAACTTTTTCTTTTTGTTCCCCCCTTAACATCACTTTTCCCTAATTACTTTTCAAATCTGGCCTGGGAGCAATAAAAACTCAATCCTAACCCAGGTGCTGCAGTTAATGAGCCTCAGAACTCTGAAGAACAAGGAATGCCTTTCTGGGCCTCAGTTTCCCCATCTGATAAGGAGATCACACTGCACTAGGTGACTACTGATTTTCCATACTGAACTCAGGACTCTAAGACTGTAATACCTTTTTATTCCTTTTATTTATCATCTTTGTCTTTTTTCCAGCATCTAATCCACAGCAGGAATTAACACTGTTACCTTTCCTTGTACAACCCATCCCCTAAAAAGGTGTGTTTGGATTGGTGGGAGAGAGAGAATCAAAATAATTCAAATTTTAAAAAATCTTTATCAACTCTTCCTATTATTGCAGCATTGGGGGTATGAAAATTAATTGGCTACAGAATATAAAACTGCTTTTTCCTCACTAAATGTCATATTTTACATCTATTAATGTTAGTATTCGTAGCAAAAGCCAATTATCACATTTTTTCAAAAAGCACATCTTCTGAGAGCAAAAAGGATGAGGAAACGCCAAAACGAGTTACTAAATACCCTATAAATATGTAAACTAATGGAGTTTTGGTAATATTCTTGATATTACAAGTAGAGAGGTATTATCAACTTTCAAAATTCAGGACTGTTCGTATTGTTTATCTGCAGAGCAGCTTAGATTACAAGATATTTATATTCTACTATTCTGAATGGCGTTCAAACAAGTGGGCACAGAAACTCTATTAGTTTTGTTAGAATTCATGCTTATTTCAGTTATATAGCAAATCATTCCATTTATTAGATTACAATGGATATGATGTGTTTTTATTTTATCCCAAATATTCCCTTTTGTAAAAATTAGATTAGAATAAAATACCTTTATTATACTATTTCAATTATTTTTTTTCTATGAACAGTTTTTTTTTTTTTTTTCCTGCGGTATGCGGGCCTCCCACTGTTGTGGCCTCTCCCGTGGCGGAGCACAGGCTCCGGACGCGCAGGCTCAGCGGCCATGGCTCACGGGCCCAGCCGCTCCGCGGCATGTGGTATCTTCCCGGACCGGGACACGAACCCGTGTCCCCTGCATCGGCAGGTGGACTCTCAACCACTGCGCCACCAGGGAAGCCCTATGAACAGTTTTTTATTTGACAATGCTTCTGATCTCTTTTGCAAATACTGTTAAAATTTTGCTTCTTTTTCTGTCCTTCCCCATTTCTCCTCCTAGTTGAATCACAACTGCCAACACGGATGAACCTAAAATTTCTGTTTTCCATCAAGCCCAGCTATCAAATGCTTTTTTTTTTTTTTAATTTTATTTTTGGCTGCGTCAGGTCTTGGTTGCTATGCGCGGGCTTTCTCTACTTGTGGCGAGCAGGGGTTACTCTTCCTTGCAGTGCGCGGGCTTCTCATTGCGGTGGCTTCTCTTGTTGCCAAGCACGGGCTCTAGGCGCACGGGCTTCAGTAGTTGTGGCACCAGGGCTCAGGAGTTGTGGCTCGTGGACTCTAGAGTGCAGGCTCAGCAGTTGTGGCACACGGGCTTAGTTGCTCCATGGCATGTGGGATCTTCCCAGACTACGGCTCAAACCCATGTCCCCTGCATTGGCAGGCGGATTCTTAACCACTGTGCCACCAGGGAAGTCCCATATCAAATGCTTCTGATTTGAATAAAAACAGTGCCATTAGCACATTTTAGAAAATCAATTAGCTGAAAGGTAGTGAAAAATTGGCACATTTACTGTGAGCAATACTATAATAGCCACAGAACTGTAGCACAAAAACCAAAAAAGCAAAATTTCACATTGGGAAGCCATACTGTAATACCAGTTGACAACAGTATTAATGTAATATGAGACCTCAAGAAATGACATTAAGTTATAGTTTTGCAGCTGAATAATGAGAGCTGGGAAGATTTCTGGTCACTTTTCTTTAGATAGTCCCTCTTCTGATGCTATGAGGAATTAATCTTGGCTATCGTTCACCACTCCTCCAGTCAACAGCCAGACGTTGATTTTCACTATCTTCAAATCAACAAAGGCTCTCAAAATTTTTTTCAATAATTACTACAT
Organism: Pseudorca crassidens; assembly: GCF_039906515.1. Taxonomy (NCBI): domain Eukaryota; kingdom Metazoa; phylum Chordata; class Mammalia; order Artiodactyla; family Delphinidae; genus Pseudorca; species Pseudorca crassidens. The sequence continues at coordinate 109,630,085 of NC_090296.1, forward strand.
GGGGATAGTGAAGAATACTAAATGCGAAAACTACCATTATCCAGAAAGTCACTTTCTATTCCAGATGCCAGATACATACTTTTCATGACTTATTCCATTTAATCATCATAACCGCCCCTCACCCACATACACACACCTGATATAAACTGCGCATCCTCAATTTACAGGTAAAAAGACTGAAACTTTAAGAGGCTAAGTAACTTGCCCAGGCACTCAAGGCTGGGAAGAAGCAGAGTCACTCTTGGAACTCCATAGCCCGCAATGCAGCCCACGCTCTCTCCACCAGGCTGTACTGCTGGGGTGAACCACAAAAGAAGATAAAACACCCAAGAATAAAGTGACTTAGGTTGTTAGGTCTATAAACTAAGGCAAACAACACAGCGTGCATTTTATTCTCCCAGTATATTTTTGGTGGAGAACAAATTGCCCTGGGAGAGGTACTGTATAATTTCATCTGCAGCAGTGTCCTTCTGCAGCAGCAAATGGAAACACACACACTAAAATCAGATTGCAATTAAAACCCAATTATATTATATGACAATATTAGACACCTACCCAGGAATGATCCAGCAGGGACCTTCTCTGAAAGGCAGTAGGTCACAGTCTTCAAACTGCTTCCAAGTGTACTTCTGACTCTGCCCTCTGACCTTAAGTGTGTGGTAAACAATGCCTGGCAGCCCTTCTCCAACAGCAAAAGGACTTGGTTTATTTCTCATGATGGAGTAAACTCTGATAACACCATTACCAATTTACTTCGGAGGATGACACGTGAGGAATATTAAGTCTTCCTCAGGCATATTATTAAACAATTTAAATACAGCATTTCAACTGCTGGGAATAAAGAGATAGAATTTGTGCACGGTCAGGAAAATCAGGGTCACAAAAAAAGGTCCCCGTGTGACTTTACACCCTTTAGTCCCTTTGTTTCAACAACTTGTCATTTCACTGACTTGAAACGTTTAGTAAATACTTATACCAAGAAATAGGCAGGGGTTTCCCTGGTGGCACAGTGGTTGAGAATCTGCCTGCTAATGCAGGGGAAACGGGTTCGAGCCCTAGTCTGGGAAGATCCCACATGCCGCGGAGCAACTAGGCCCATGAGCCACAACTACTGAGCCTGCGCGTCTGGAGCCTGTGCTCCGCAACAAGAGAGGCCGCGATAGTGAGAGGCCCACGCACTGCGATGAAGAGTGGCCCCCGCTTGCCACAACTAGAGAAAGCCCTCGCACAGAAACGAAGACCCAACATAGCCAAAAATAAAATAAAATAAATAAATAGATAGATTAAAAAAAAGCCAAGCATTTGAAGCCCTTTAAAAAAAAAGAAAGAAAGAAAGAAAGAAAGAAATAGGCAGTCATTTCCCCACCACCCAAGATTTTCTTCTCTCACCACATGATTTACAGACCCAATTAATGGCAACAACAAATACGCAACCTATCTGGAGTTGCAGAAATTTCCTTCTGGTGGCCTTCTAGAAGATTTGCACTGCTGGCGTTTAAGCTGATTTTCTTTAATTTGACAGAACATTTCAACTACAGAACTCGGGCTTCCAGTATTTTTCAACAGTTGTCTTCAAGTTCATTTGTCATCGTTACCATGGGCCATCCAGACAAATCACCCAGCACACAACTCCATTCAACCATCCGGCTCTCTAGCAAGGACACAGCACTAAGGCTGGCTCTCAATATTTCTAATTTATGAAAATGTCTAAGGGCCGAAGTTGAACCCCACACTGTTCCTTTTTAAGTTGTCTGGCATAGACTCCGAGTCCACGCCGTATGCACCAACTTCTTAGAGCTACAGGACAGGTGCTAATTAGTCTACCTAATTATGTAGTCAGTGGAAGAGGCTTACCCATGGCGTTCTAAATCTGAAGGAAAAAAGAAGCAAGCGGAAAGGGAGGGAAAACGCTTTTGGTTTCACACTGAAACGATCTCAGGAGTCAGCTTCCTTGTCATTGCTACTTAAGTTGGATTGATTCTTGTATTTCCCCTATATCACGATTGCTGTGTGGATTTTTTTTTTTCTCCTCCAGGGGTGCACTGAAAAAGTACCAAGGAAAAAAAATGATAAACTGACCTGAGAATGATTGGCTTGGCTTTATTTTTTCAACTGCAAATAAAGAAAACCAAAGAGTACCCAAACTCCAGATCAGCTCAGTGAAATGTGCAAGACCCCAAAGGACGCTGTAATTCCAGTAGGCTCCTGTTTGGAGTTAACCACTCAGAGGGCTCGTCACTCGAATTCTCTGGGCACCCATACAAATGAATTTAATTACAGATACCATGAGCACAGGCCTCTGAGGCTGTGGATTACGTTAGGTAACTCAGGGATGCCGGCAGAGAGAAAACCTGAGGTGTGCAATGAATTTCGTCACGTATACTCCCTTGGTCTTTCCAGCTTTACGGAAGGGTTACAGTGTTCTCTCTCTGGTTCTCAACTGCCAGGAACACATATGAATGCTGTGATAACTGTCAGAAAAGGGGAGAGGAGAATGCCTTCTGAATTTCCTCCAAGGGAGTGAAAGCAGATCACAAGGGATATATTCTCTCAGGGCACAAGCCAACATTGGGAAAGCATCCCGACAGATAGGACGTCAAGTGATAAGTGAAGTCCAAGGTCATGAGCAGACCACGGCCCGGGAAAGAGACTCACCCATCTAGTCCTACACATTAACTTACATGCCACCCACGAAGAAACACGGGCCACCACAGGCATGTGCCTATATCCCATTCCCTTCTTTGAATGCCCCCGACCCTTTGGACAATAGTAATTTAGTGTCATGAATTAAAATAGATGAAAATAATTTAAAAAAAATAATTTAAGAATTCACATGTCTTGTTAACACTCAATGACTTTCCAGCTGGGCAGAAAATCAAAATCTGCATTTAGCAGTTCTACAAGTCATTATGGAAATATGTCTACTCTTTATTTGGTCTCCTATTTCTAGATATCATCTTCACTTCTAGATATTTTCCCATTCTGGGTATTACAGAAAGTATCTGAAGAGGCTTAGAAAATCAGGTACCATGTGTGATCTGAGGGCAAATTAAGAAAAAAGTAAAACTACCTGGCGATTAGAGATGTCATTATTTTCTTAAAACATGTTAAGTGAAAGAAGCCAGACACACAAGGCCATATATTATATAATTCCATTCATATGAAATGCCCAGAATAAGCAAATACATAGAGAAAGTAGGTTAGTGGTTGCCAGAGGCTGGGGGAGGGGATTATGGGAGTGTGGGGAGTGTGTGCTCGTGAGGACAGGGTTTCTGTTTGGGTGGATGAAAAGGTTCTGGAACTAGACAGTGCTGATGGTTGCACAACACTGTGAATGTACTTAAGGCCACTGCATTGCATAGTTTTAAGCGGCTAAAATGGTCAGTTTTATGTTATGTGTGTTTTATCACAATAAAAAAATGTGACAAAGTTTTAAATGGCAAAGTTCAAAGTCTGGGTTCTAATGAATGGCAGATGAATCAAAGGATCAGAAACTCTGGGCACTTGCTCATTCTGCCAGGGCTTCGTGAAGCATGAGAGAAGGAAACACCTCCAACTACCTGCTTGCCTGCTTCCACCTTCTCATCCTGACATCTGCCTGCAGCTCAAAGAGGTTCAAGATTGAGAAGAGAGTAAGAAGGACACAGACCACCACCTCGCCCTCCCTTCTTCGTCAAAAAGTCCTCAGAGAGTCCAACTAAGCAGGGGACCAACCCACAGTCAGCTAACAAAGTTTCAGATGTTTTCAATTTCTTAAGAACGTTTGCAAACAATAGGACATTGAAGATGACTGCTCATCAACTGCAAAATGCTCTGGACTCTTACACCCTGATCACATCTCCCTATCAAGAAGGGAGGAGAAAACCAGGAAGGGAGGGAAGGAAGCAGAAAGAGGATAAAGAGTAGGGGGAGATGACAGTACCCATAGAAACCTCCTCTTGAACCCTGAGAGCATAATTAATATTTTTCCATTGCTCTGAAGAAGAGGCATAATAATATTAGTTACAGTAATGTTGGCATATTTTACTTGTTTCTTCATCCATACAACGGAGGTAACTCAGATGTGTTTGGGAAGGGATGACGTACATGTACCTATCTGATGACTGGTAATGGTAACTGGCTCTACACGATCTTGGAGCTGGAAGAGGTCAAAATCCTCTATGCCCTCCTCATCTCACAGATGGGAAAAGAGACCCAGGAAGGTCAAATAAGACACCTGAAGACCTGAAAAAGACAATGTTTTATGGTAGGCTTTGAAGATTTTGATTCTATGAAAATCAAAGAACAAAGTGAAAGCTTTCTCACTTGCAGCATGAGATGTTTTGGCAGTAGGGTGGCAGTTAAACACAGAATTTAGAGTTAATAGACTTGGGTTCCAATTGTGTTTTGCCACTTAATATCTAAAAGTACTCTGAGTTAGTAATTTCATCTCTTTCAGCCCGATTTCCTCATCTATAAAACAGAGCTAAGTTTATCTATCTCTAATGTCACCAAGAGGATTAAATGAGGAAAATATAGGTCAAGGGTTAGCACAGGACTTGGAATGTAAGTCCTCGGTACATTGTAATTGGTGGCATGACAACTGCTGAAATCCGCTCTAGGATCGATTCTCCCTATACATTTCTTTCAACTTTTATGTATGTTTCAACATAATAAAATGTCAGAAAATGAATTTTAAAAAAAGCAGCAGCAAAGAAGAGAAGGTTGACATCTATGTTCACAATGTAGTTTTGGTATCAGTAAGATCCAGCTCAGGAGTAGTGGATGAATTGCAGGTCTCTTGACCCCAATATAAAAGTTTTCCCAACACTCCACACATTTATAAATAATCTTAGCACACATACGTAGTTCCCAGGATACACCCACTACCCAAACCCGCTATAGTATCCAGTGACGCAAAACACAAAGCACCCCAGAGCTAGTTCACCAGTGTGTTTTATGGGAAGGACAAGCCTGCTCTGCTCGGCCAGCAAAGTCAGACCACTTTTGAACATTAGGTGTGAACCTGACAGTCTCAAACACTCCTGCCTTTGTTTTTACCAGGGACTACTTCCATAACTCTCCAGAGGACCAGATCTGGCTCATGTCTCAGCAAAATGTTTCCGTTATTTATGTATTTCTGTTAAAAATAGTTGTTTTGAAAGTTTTTGATTCATGTGTGGAAAAAAATCAATCTAGATTCTTTGTCAAAGAGACTTCTAGCAGATTGAAGCAGCGCTTGCTGGGCAGGGTGCTCCAGCCTCTCTGGAGGGAACACAGCTGCAGTCTCTTTGGAAGCCATTCTTGTGTTGGGGGCTGGGCCGGCTGGGGGCTTGCTGGGTGAGGGCAGGAGGCTCTAGGGGGCGGCTTTGATCATTCATCGGAAAGTTCAGGAAACTGGGGTCACGTTACTAATGCTACAAAAATAATAATATTATTACTAGCCAACGTTGCTATACTGTTTACTATCTGTTAGATGGTGTCCTAAGCACTTTTCATATATTAATACATTAAATATGAAATGAAAGTCAACATTCCGAAATCCAAGCCCTGCTTTGGTGCAGTGGACAAACACACTGAGCAGAAGTTCCAAGGCCGGCAGGGGAATCAAAGGGCAGGAGCACGGGATTGAGAGAAAGCAGACCTGACTCCTGAATCCTGCCTTAGAATCAAAGGTTCTAAGCGTAAAATTTCATCATTGGCAAAGGGAGAAATTTGCATATGGAAAAACAGCACTGAACTGGAACTGGGGGCTGGATGCTGAGAACCTGATTACCAGAGGATTTGGAACATATGGGCAGACTTCACGTCCCTCTGGGCATTCCCAATCGCTTCCCTCTTACTCTCCCCTTCCTGCCCTCCCTCTTCTCTTTATAAAAGAGAAATCAGATTTGCATTCAAGTCTTTAAAAAAGAGGGACTTTGCTCACTAATCTGCCTATTCTCTGAATAAAATGGAAGTAGAAATTCAGTGAAATGCGTAATTCAGAGTGGTTTATAGAAACCATGGCATTCCGGAAAAATAAATTCAATTCATCTTAATTTCCCCCAAGTATAACCACATTAAATGCTAGCACATATACATGTCAACAAGAAAATTATTAATTTTTTATATCTTAATGGATGTTTGAATGATCAATAAACCATGACCTTCATCATGGCAAAACAAAGACGATTCAGCCAAGTGTCTCCTATGTTAGATTGTTATTGCTGTTTAAAAAAATTTTTTCCCGTAATAAAGTATAATCATCCTTGTTCCTGTTTTATAGGCATTGAACATTCCAGTTCAGATTTTTCCTTCCTTCCAATATTGTATTTAATAATCTCATGATACTGTAATATGTCGAAAGACGAATAATAAAAAAGTAAATTTCAATGTGCTATAACTACGATTCTTAAAAATGAAGTGCAATAATTAAGGGCTTGTTCTTTAGTGATTATCAACATAAACTGAATTTCCTCTGGCTTTTGGATACATTCTGCTGTAACAGTACTGCACTCAGAAATGCAAACAGCTGGAAGAACAAACATCGACTTTACTTACTGTTCTATAAATAAGGTCAAATTGCACTGCTAGCGGGGGAAACACAGCCCATACGTTTGGTACTCTTTGCCGGGTACAGTTATATGACTGACCTGTATAAATGTGTGCTGTTTTCACTGGTGACACTTTTATAAATATCAAGAATTCGCTGAATAAATCCTGCTATATCTCTCTTTGGATCAAAATGGAACACTCCACTGTTGTGAAATCTGGCAGTTAACTAAAATAGCCTACTTTCCACTAGATTTTTCCAACCATAAGAACACAATAGTTTAATAGTAACTAAGCATGCTTCAAAAAGCAAACTCTTTACAACTGTAAATACTAGAAAATGTATAAAAGAAACAGCTTTGTTTCTTACCCCCAAACCCAAGTTGCCTTTTTTTTTTAAGTACTTTCCTAATTATTATTTTTTTTCTTTGCGGTACGCGGGCCTCTCACTGTGCGGCCTCTCGTTGTGGAGCACAGGCTCCAGACGCGCAGGCTCAGCGGCCATGGCGCACGGGCCCAGCCGCTCTGCAGCATGTGGGATCTTCCCGGACCAGGGCACGAACCCGTGTCCCCTGCATCGGCAGGCGGACTCCCAACCACTGCGCCACCAGGGAAGCCCCTTAATTATTAGTATGTATATATAATAATGTCAATCAGATAATACATCAGGTTGTGCACGGTAACTGCTAACGCCCTCTTGGAGTGTAAAGACAAAGCAATTCTGAACACCTTCCTGAACCTTTTAACTATGGGATAGCAACACAAATTGGCATTGCCTAATTCTCACAAGACTTTGGTAACGATTGTATTAACAGTAAAACAAGTTAAATTTATCCTTTCAGCAGGTTTACATAACCATCTTACTGTGAAAACAAAATAAACTAAAACAAAAATAACCCAAAGCAAGAACAATCTGGAGAAACATATATAAGGAGCAAGAAAACCCGGAAGTGGCCACTGACTGCTGGGAGAGGTAGAAGTTCAGTGGGCACCGTGACATTACGCAAGCCAGGGATGGGGCTGAGTTGGAAGTCAGAGTGGCCAGAGGAAGCCCAGACAGACGCAAGGTCCATCGGTTCCAAGGGAGAGACTCTCAGGCCATGACTACATCTACTCCATGAGCCTACCTTCTCTGCTCTCCTCTAACTTGAAAGCAGTCATTTGTTGAAATGGACTGGTTTCTCCAGAATCCTATTTTAGGTTCCTTGCAAGTTCCAAGAATCTAGGAACATTTGCCTTGATGCCACCAGCTCCTGTCCCTACCTTTTCTAACACCTACCCTTCTTCCTACCATGTCATTAGCGTCGATGAAAATGATTCTAACAGCAGCACAGTACACTGAGATTCCCCACTACGAAGACAAATTCTTGTGAACATCTTACCAAAACCCAACTGAAAGGGGAAGCCCAGTTTGTTGAAAGCACTGGCTGGTTTCTTTTATGATAGGCCTGACGCCTTGCAGGCTCAGGCAGGGAGATCACATATTTCTGGAACCACAGTTGACTAAGTGAGCTGCCCTGGGCTTTCGGAACTCTCAGTGGGCACCCACTTTTAGCACCCTCATTCAGCCATTTACGGCTCATTGAAACCTTACATCCCTCCCTAAGAAATCTTCCAAAGTCTGAAAACTGGCTTGGCCAGGCCAGTCTCAAAGTGCTGAATGGTCTGCTAGACTTTCAGAGCTTACTGACGATTAACAGTGTTAATATAAAAGTTTCTTGATCAGTGTGGCCTACAAAAGATTTCCTCTCCCACCTAAGAACAGCTAGTCTAGGATTAGCAAAGAGCACGGACCCTGCAGCTACCACTAGTGCTTGAATACCAGGTCCCTGGTAACTTTGAGCTCCAGTTCTTCACTGACAGGCCACAAGACAGTAACGGTACCTCACCTATTCCGTAAGGCACCGTCAAAAGAACACATGTAAATCACTTAGAAGAGTACCAGGAACAGAGTAGGCACTCAATAATTATTAGCCTTGATAGTGAATCCATAAGGAATTGAGCAAGAATTCCTGTTCTTAATCCCTTGGGTAGGAATAATACACAACTATGCAATGACTCAAGCTTGATTTATAAAAAAAAAAAGGGAAACGTGCAACTCATTTTTAGATTACCAAATACACAATTTTCAAACCTAACTCAGACCTTTTCTGGTTGTCCTTGGCCCAAGAAACATAACATAACCAAGGGTCTGACAGATGTGATCACCCCTGGAGACTTTCCGTCTTTACGTTTTGATGGGCCTTCAGGAGAGCAGGCATTTTCCTTCATCAGTATATCACTCCAACAGCTCCCATCCTTTACTGATTATCACCTCCAGAAACATGGCCCTTTCCAACATCCCACATCCTGAGAGATTTCAAGAGAACTCACCATGTAAGATTATTTTTCCCTAGGGTGACAGAGTTGAAAATTTAAATAATTATTTGGTCTATCAAGAAAAGCACAAAAGAAGAATTCTTCTTTTGGCCTTAACTACTGTTTAATCAAGGGGAATGTGTTTTTATTCTTTGGTATCTGGATAATTATTCCATTCTTTCCTTGGTTTTGGAAGGTATGAATGAAAGTCAACAATCTTAGTCAATAATCAGCTTCCTTTTAAAGATGGGAACCCTTTATAGGAACAGAAATCAAACCAAAGGACATCAGAGCTGGTACTCAGACAAGATACCGTAAATGGATGAGGAGATAGGTGGTTTATTTACATTAATTCCCAAATAGAGGTAGAATGCATCTGTTTGTGAAACCAGTTTAAAGTCTTTTTGTTCAAACTTAATACCCATCAGTTAAAAATAATAATTTAAAAAATTACTATCTTCCTTCTTCTTCTTTTTTTTTTTTTTTGTGGTACGCGGGCCTCTCACTGTTGTGGCCTCTCCCATTGCGGAGTACAGGCTCTGGACGCACAGGCCCAGCAGCCATGGCTCACGGGCCCAGCCGCTCTGCGGCATGTGGGATCTTCCTGGACCAGAGCACAAACCCGTGTCCCCTGCATCGGCAGGCGGACTCTCAACCACTGCGCCACCAGGGAAGCCCTCAGTTATCTTCCTTCGTTTTTAATCTGGAATGAAGTAGGTCAGGGACACCATGATTTTAGTTCAGTCAGCATCTGATATGGGCTTCCATCACTTAAGTAGTAGAAGAACTCAGTTTGGCTGTAGTTTCTTGAGGGTAGAACCATTCTTGCAGATAAGATCAAGAGTCCTTGCAGAATCACAGAAAGTAGCCTCCCTTCCTTTTGTAGCCTCCCTTCCTTTTGTTTTCTAACAGTAACCAGTTCCCCTTCTTCTTTATATTGTTTTGTTTCCAGGATGTATACTAGTTAAATGTTTGCTTTAACAAAACTTTTTTGTTATCTGTTTATATCATAATTTTGGAGGAATAATATATGTTCCACTTATAGCAGTGCAGACACAATGTACCAATAAAGCCTTATTTTGTTCCCCAAAGTGTGAGAATAATATCGAAGCGTGAGAGCTTTTCTCGCACTTCGATGTTATTCTCACATTTGTAATGTCAGACTTTTATTTCTACATTTCAAAAAATAAAATAAAATAAAACCTAGCACCAAATCCTAAAACCATGTAGCTACAAAACACCAATACATCCTTATGCACAAGCGCTTTGCCTGGCACCAGGTAAGTGGAGAGCAGGGCTATTAGAACCATGGGTGGTGAACTCAGAGACAGCTGAAAGTGACAAGCCAGCTGATTAGAAAATCTGAGGGACACCAAGCAACACTGGGAACAAGACCTTCTTAGACTGAACAAGAAGGACAATCAAGTATGCACCACTGAGAGGCTGACCTAGCCGGCCATCTCTCTGCCACCTCTGAAACATCAGTAAAACTGACCCATGGTTATGTATACAGGTTGGGTAAAGAAGTAAAAAACTTGAAGCTGTGGGGTGGAGTACAAAAAGCATCTGGATCTTCAAAAATTCAAGAAAAGGGGCTACTAAAAGGTCTATGTGGTACATGTTGTAAGCATCTTTATCACCTATCTTCCTTTGTAGGGACTGACCCTGATTTAAATCTAGCACGCCACTTCCAGAATTTATTCTCCGCTATTCTTGAAAGATTTCCTCACCATACAAGCTCAGAATCCATGGCTCTTGTTATTGTCCCCCCACCGACATAAAATATGACCCTCCCCCACCCCCGGAAATATTTATCAACTAAAACATTCTCAGAGGGACCTCCCTGGTGGCGTAGTGGTTAAGAATCCACCTACCAATGAAGGGGACACAGATTCCATCCCTGCTCCGGGGAGATCCCACATGCCGCAGAGCAACTAAGCCCATGTGCTCCAACTACTAAGCCCACGCGCCAGAACTACTGAAGCCTGCACCCCTAGAGCCCGTGCTCCGCAACAGAAGTAGCCACTGCAGTGAGAAGCCCGCGCACCTCAACAAAGAGTAGCCGTTGCTCGCAGCAACTAGAGAAAGCCCGTGCGCAGCAACAAAGACCCAATGCAGCCCCCACCCCCCAAAAAAACCCATTCTCAGAAATTATACTCTCCCTGTCATCCTCCTGTATACCTCCTGTATAAATGGTCATGTGGTACCAGATGGGCATTGTTAACCAGCTGTTACCCTTGACCCTAGAGATGGTTCCATTTTAGTGGTCATGAAGCTCAAAGTGGAGCAAATTTGTAGCCATTATCGAATGTTTGAGGCTCAATCTACTGTTGTTAACAAACCAAGCAAAATCATTTAAGTATTTTTTAAAAGTCTGGTTACTAGTTCTTTTAATTAAAGGATAGAAAAGGCATGAATAGACTACAATGAGACAAAAGAGAATGGGTACCTTGTTACCACAAAACAGAGTTGGGGAAGAAAAGAGGTTCCTATTTCTTGTAAACAAACAATAAATGAACCTACAGTCATTTATCGGCAGTTCTCCTAGAATGAATTATCTGAAAAAGAAAAAAACACTTCCATTTATAGTAGCATCAAAAACAATATAACATTTAGGAGTAAATTTAATCGAGGGGGTAAAAGATCTCTACGCTGAAAACTAAGATACCGATGAAAAAAAATTGAAGACAAATAAATGGAAAGGTATTCCATGTTTACAGGTTGGAAGAATTGATATTATTAAAATAGCCTTACTACCCAAAGCCATCTATAGACTCAATCAATCCCTTCAAGGATCTGAGGGCATCTTCTATGGAAGTAGAAAAAAAAAAAATCCTAAAATTTATATGAAGTCACAAAGACTCCAAATACCCAAAGCAATCCTGAGAAAGAACAAATCAGGAGGAGGCTTCATACTTTCTGATTTCAAGCTATATTACAAATCTATAATAATCAAAATAGTATAGTACTTACATAAAAACAGACACATAGACCAATGGAACAGAATCAAGAGCCTAGAAATAAACCCATCCTTATATGGTCAACTAGCATTTGATGAGGGAGCCAAGAATACTCAATGTAGAAAAGACAGTCTCTTCAATAAATGGTGCTGGAAAAATTGAATATTCACGTATAAAAGAAGGAAGTTGGCTCCCTTTCTTACACCACTCACAAAAATTAAGCCTAAATGGATTAAACCCTCAAACATAAGACCTGAAATAATAAAAATCCTAGAAGAAAGCTCCTCATCATGGATCTTTGCAATGATTTTTTGGATATGACACCTAAAGCAGGAAAATCAAAAGCAAGCAAGTGGGACTACATGAAGCTAAGCAGCTTCTGCACAGCAAAAGAATCAACATAATGAAAAACAACCTACAGAATGAGAAAAAATATTTGTAAATCATATCTGCTAAGGGGTTAACACCCAAAATATATAAAGAACTCAATTCAGTAGCAAAAAACCCACAACAATCCAACTTAAAAATGGGCAAAGGTCCTGAACAGACATTTCTCCAAAGAAGCTATACAAGTGGCCAATAAGTACCTGAAAAGGTAATCGACATCACGAATCATAAGGAAAATGCAAATCAAAACCACAATGAGACCTTACCTTACACCCGTTAGAATGGCTCTCACCAAAAAGACAAACGATAAGTGCTGGTGAGGATGAAGACAAAAGGAAACCCTTGTGCATCCTTGGTCAAACTGTAAATCGGTACAGCTGCTACGGAAAACATCATGGAAGTTCCCCCCAAAATTTAAAATAGAACTATCATATGATCCATCAATTCCAGTTCTGGGAATATATCTGAAGAAAATTAAAACACTATGTCGAAAAGATGTCCCATGTTCACACCAGCACTATTTACAAAAGCCAAGACATGGAAACCACCTAACTGTCCTTCAGCAGATGAATGGATAAAGAAGTTGTGGTACATACATGTGGTACATATATGTATACATAATGAAATATTATCCAGCCAAATAGGAGGAGGAAATCCTGCTATTTTCAACAACATGGACCTCGAGGGCATTATGCTAAGTGAAATGTCAGACAGACAAATACTCTTATCTGATTTATCTGTGGACTCAAAAAATGAACAACAAACTTAACTCATAGAAAAAGAGATTTAAGGTTACCAGAGGTGGGGAGGGTGGTGTGGAGAGGGGGAATACGATGAAGGCAGTCAAAAGGTATAAACTTCCTGTTATAAGATAAATAAGTCCTAGGGATATAATGTACAACATGATGATTAAATATACCATATGGCAGTGTTGATAGTTTCTAAGCATGTAAATCTTTTTTTTTTTTTAAGCATGTAAATCTTGAGTTCATATTACAAGGAAAAATATTTTTAAACCTATGAGATGATGGATGTTAACTTATCGTCGTAATCATTTCACAATATATGAAAGTCAAGTCATTATGCTGTACATCTTAAACAGTGCTGTATGTCAGTCATATCTCAGTAAAACTAGAAAAACAGGATGATTCATTCATTTTGGTGGTGTTGGCGGGGGAAACGGGTCAGTTCTTCACATTAAAGGGCTCAATTAAACCAGTTCAGAGACACCAGTACGGATCAGCCAACACGAGACTGGCATTGAGTATGAAGATCATCACAATAATGGCTATTAAACCCAATGCCCTTGGGAAGCCCTTGAAACTTCATTCGCAGTGCTTTCCCGTACAGGATATCATCTCTTCCTCAAGTTTATGCTCTTAAAATAAGATTCATAAATATCACATTTATTTTAGGTCCAAAGTCAAGATGGTCTCAGTTTCACATATAGATATTTCTTAGGATTTGTCATCTAGGCATCTACCCATGCCAAGTAGGCATGGTCCAATATCCGATGACCGGAGACCAAGGTGAGTAAGAGTCAGAAAAGGAGGAGCAGATATCTCTTCAGACCCAAATAAACGTGACCAACATTTCTCAGTATGAATGAAAAATAAGATTTGAACAAAATCTGGATCTATTTACATTAAACCTGTCTTCTGAATACTACCAACTCTGACCAGTTGTATTTCACTGCAGGCTCTTGATCACTCATTTGGTCCACAGCACATACAATGTGGAAGCAATAGTAGCTGCTGGTCTAACTTTCAAAGATGTTTTCTCTCAAGAAAGGAAGGCAGCCCAAACCTGGAGAATGAGGTTCAACTGCCTTTTGTGTTTGTGAATACTGTATTAACTTGCTTAAAGGAACAGGCCTTAAGATCTTTCCTGCAGAATTCATATCACACACATACTTGTTCTCTTTTTTTAAATGCCCCCTTTCCTGGCAGTATGTGTCTGTAGCCAGACCGAGCTGCACGGTGATGAAAGGCATCACCCTGCAGCACTGAACAACTGTGCTTGTGTCAGTGTTCTAGGCCTTTCCAAATGCAGATTTTCTCCAGCGCCACAAAATGCACTTCCTCTCCATGCTCAGAACAGAGCTCAAATACATTTACCATTTTTTAAAATTTAAAGTGTGCCTGCAATGAGTGCCACTCCTGCTGATCAATTTGCATTATGTTAAATTAACACAGTAATAACTATAAAATTACACTTTTCATGCGCTGAATTTAATGATGAAATAATAAGTAGTAACAGGTTACAATTCTGACATAAATATCACACAATGAGTAAATCCACTCAACAATCATGAGTAACTTTCAACATCCCATTTCCTGGGCAACGATATTGAAAGAGCAACAAATAAATTGCAAAGTTATTGTCCATTAGGACAACATAATTACCCTGGAAAGAGAAGCAGAAGGAGCTGTTAACCTGAGCATATGGTTATAAAGGACTTTTCCATGTTTGGTTTATATTGAGTCACTTGGGAGAATTTAACACGGTATCATCTCTATTTTGACATGCTGTTTCTGTAGCATTCATTTTTATGGTTAAAAAATGCTAACTCACCTGCTTGGATTAGGACCAGAACACAGGTGATAATTCTTGGTAATCCAAGAAAGTGAGAAACATATGTATTTGGTGCTTAACTTTCATTTGGGTTTTTAAATTAAACAACATGATTTATTTTTACTTTCTTTTTTTTTTTCCCTATCTATGTGCATAAGACACTTTTTAAAAAAGAAGTACTTAAAAAAAAGTGACTCACACGGAGATGTGGGATGGA
Source organism: Pseudorca crassidens (assembly GCF_039906515.1). Classification (NCBI taxonomy): domain Eukaryota; kingdom Metazoa; phylum Chordata; class Mammalia; order Artiodactyla; family Delphinidae; genus Pseudorca; species Pseudorca crassidens. Next base: position 109,645,094 of record NC_090296.1, read on the forward strand.
GCTAGATGGTTCCGTGTATGCTGAATAATGTCTGAATAAAAATATTCAGAGAGCAAGCAGACCTTACACAGTATGAAAACTGACTTCTTCGGGTTGGCTGTCACTCCTTCCCTAGGGCAAAGAAGACCACTCTGAAAATGTTCAAATTTTAGCGGCTGCCTGTTTTAAGCACAGATCTTTGGAAATCTTTTGCAAAATGTGTGAGCTTTTCTATTGCAAGGAATCCAAGTCCCTTCACGCCTTAAAATCAAACTACTATACCAGCAAAACACTCGGTGATCCACACAGAGAAGCCCTCACAAGATGTGGGGAAGATCTTACTTCCCACAGTTCAGACTAGTCTGTGAACACCTTGTGTCCCCCGGATGTTAAGAGGTACTATGAGGAAAAAAAAATTCTGCAAATGCTGGACTCAACAAATTTTACAAATTGTTTCTTTTACCTGCAAACCTCTCAGTCTTTAATATGCTAATGTGCAATGAGAAGCAACCAAGGCAAGACAAGGCAGGTAGCGATCCCCCAAACTAAACTGACCCCGGAAATACTTTCCACAGAAAAACTCTAACACCTTCACCAATCACCAGTGTTCCATGGAACCCAGTTTGGGTAACACTCGTTTAACTTAATAGATGAGAAGAATTAGTCAGTTTGCCTGAAAAAAACCCAAAGTCTTATTTACTTTTTTAGAAAATAAAAACATACCAACAAAGAAATAAAGGAACACAAAGTATTCCAATTCATGGAGTCAGACTGGGAAAAAAGGAAGAGGATCTTAACAGGTCAACTTATGAATAAATTAATAGAAAGGTTTTTGATTTGCAGGTAAGAAAATGTGATGGAGGCAACGCAGGGACCACCTGAGCTAGCAGCCTGATGGTAACCCTGTAGCTTTAAGGGACTATAATCTTGCCCAGGGAAGCAGGTCCCTTAAGCCTATGAGCTCGATTCTGCAGGGAGATCTTCAGGTAAACCCCTGGCTCACCTATGGTTTGATGAAACCCAGCAACTTGACCACAGGCCAGCACTGACGTGCTGCTCTGCCTTGGTGGCTGGTACCAGGGACTGGTGAGACAGGGGGAGCTTAAGACCTGATGGGAGGAAAGAACCTTAAAAAATAAAACACACACACACAAGAAAAAAAGCTGCTCTCCAAAAGCTTCTCTGTTTTCCCAAAATTCTAGCCTTCTTCCAGGTTCTCTTTAAAAATACAGCTTTAAAAATTGGTATGAAAGGAAATGTTATCTGACTGGAAGTTCCTCTCATCCCAGGAGAGTTCTGCTTGATGCTGGAGGCCACCATTCGGCACCTCCCAGACTTCATTTGCACATTCTCAGTTGTACTGCTATAAATGTAACCACCAGTATGCATATACATTCACAGTACACTGAATGCACAATGTCAAACTTATTTTTCAAGAGAGAAAATTGCTCCTCAACATGTTAGTTGCCTCATTTTACCAGGATCTGCTCACTTCCAAAAATGCAAAGAAAGAGGAAGAAAGAAATGCAAAGAAAACTTGGTTCTGAGTTCACTCGCTTTGGCAGAAGGCCTAGCACAGTTGCTAAAATTTTTTCAGCTTTTCTGTGACTCCTTCAAGCCCTCTGCATTCTAGGTGCTTTTCAACTAAGTTAGGAATTATGCTGCCTGGTAGGGGTACTTAACAGACCAGCACGAATAGGTGTGCTTCACTGATAACCCGCTGTCAAAATCCTACTCATGATAAAGATCCAGGTTAAATGTCATGTCCTTCAACAAACATTCTACCATGCTCCCACCCAGGCGCGAGCTCTCCCTCACTCTTTAATGGTCCTCTGCCAGAACTTCCAGACAATGCCTTGATGTGTTTTTTTTGTTTTGTTTTGAATAAATTTTATTTATTTATTTTTGGCTGTGTTGGGTCTTCGTTGCTGCACACAGGCTTTCTCTAGTTGTGGCGGGCGGGGGCTACTCTTTGTTGCGGTGCGCGGGCTTCTCACTGCGGTGGCTTCTCTTGTTGCGGAGCACGGGCTCTAGGCGCGCGGGCTTCAGTGGTTGTGGCCCACAGGCTCTAGAGAGCAGGCTCAGTAGTTGTGGCACATGGGCTTAGTTGCTCCGTGGCACGTGGGATCTTCCCAGATCAGGGATTGAACACATGTCCCCTGCATCGGCAGGCAGATTCTTAACCACTGTGCCACCAGAGAAGTCCTGATAGTGTTGTTTTTAAAAAATTGTTATTGAAATAGAGTTGATTTACAATGTAGTGTTAGTTTCTGATGTACAGCAAAGTGATTCAGTTATATATGTGTATTTATATATATTTTTCTTTTTTAGATTCTTTTCCATTATAGATTATTACAAGATATTGAGTATAGTTCCCCGTGCTATACAGTAGATCCTTGCTGGTTATCTATTTTTATACATAGTAGTGTATGTATTTTAATCCCAAACTCCTAGTTTATCCCTCTCCACCTCTTTTCCCTTTGGTAACCGTAAGTTTGTTTTCTACGTCTGTGAGTCTATTTCTGTCTTGTAAATAAGTTCATTTCTATCACTTTTTCAGATTCCACATATAAGCGATATCATATGATACTTGTCTTTGTCTGACTTACATAGTGTTAAATTAATTAAACAAGGAGGCCTTCAGACTGAGGTGGCTCTAACTTCCTGGCAGTCTACATAAGCAAACCAAAACCTGAGCCTGTAAATGTCTCAAGGTTACAAAATCAAAATGCTAAGGACAGTCAATCACAGCCAGCCCACTAGGCTTGACGCTCTGGCCAGTCACGTCATTTCCCTTTTGGGCTTCTGCACCCCCCTTCCCCTGGCTCCTGCAGGCAGGCCGTCCTCCTAACCACTTCCGGTTTGGCACTACCAGATTCAAATCAATGTTTGCTCAAATGGACTCAAATTTAATAGGCCTCAGTTTATCTTTTAACAGAAAGCAATCGAACCAGGAAAGCTAAGTTGCAATGGTAGACGAAGAGATGAGGAATTGTTCAAACCATGGGGGAGGAGCTGGTCAGATAGAGAACCCCAAAATCTTTGTAAAAAATAACAATGTAGGGCCAGGTGTGGGGTCCCAGGAAATCAAGAGCAGACGCACAGGGGCTCATCTCAGGGGCATTTCAACAGGCTGGGTCAGGGGTTTTAACACTGGGGGAAGAGAAAAAGGAAGAAGAAGAAACCACTGTATATTCATATTTGGGGAATATTTTTAGTCTCGTGTTTTTGATGTGTGAGCTGCCAGCACAAAATACACCAAACACCTTCTTAACTCCCTCAAACCAAATAAATAAATGAAAAGAGAGGCTGCTGCAAATGATGACAAGCAGCTTGTCAAGAAAAGCTGTTTTTCACACAAGAAACCTTTCAGAACCCTAAATCCTAAACTCCCATTCTATTTGCAGTACCCTTATCTGTATTACAACAGAAAAGTGTGAATTGGACCCTAAAAAAAAAATCCTCCTCATTTTTAAAGCCAAAAACTGATCAAGGAGTTCTGTCCACATTTCAAGAGGCTGCATTTCAGATATATGGATACAGATATATCTTTTAGAAAGGAGTACATATTGACTTCTGGTGTTAAGCCACATTCATAGATTTCTCTTATACACGATGTTCTTCAATTTATGCTATTTTTATGATCAGTTAAGTTTGGAATTAACGTAGAATGTGGAATGAATTTATCAGAACCATGTGTGACCAGAAGAGGTCACACAAGCCAATACACGTTACTAAGTAATCTTCTGCCCTGTTATAAAGTCTAACGCAATTTCTCAGAACTAGCAAAGAGAGACCCAGAGAGCAAAAGAAAAACCTAAAAAAGCAGCAAAATGATCCAGTTTAATCCCACTGTCCTGCATGAGAAAGAGGGGAAAACAGAAACAGAAAAAAATGTTGTTTTTTAATTTTAGAAATCTATTGGAGCAAAGCAAAGACTGCTGAGGCTGAATCAGATGGTACCATGAACTGACTTCCTAGGTACAAGATTGACCCATAACAGCCACTTAGGTGTGGGGAACACAGCTCCATCATACACACAAAAAGGCCCAGCAAGCCCAACTGGTAGGACACTGCCTGCTCCTTGGGTTTAAATATTATGAGCACCCTGCAAAATACACACAGGTCACCTTTGGGAGACACAGAACCAAACCATGACCAATTTGCACTTGAGTTTGGATTGTCCTAACAGCTCCTTACACACAAAGGGTAAGCTTTGGTGGGAAGGAGAAAGGACAGTCCCGGTGTCTGGCCAGTAAGTACTGCCAGGTGGGTCCTGGGCTACATGGGGAAGAAGAGGCAGGAGGCTAAGGTATGCGGAGGGTCTACCAAGTAGAGTATAAAGAAGGGAGGACAAAGGAACTCTGACACCACTTACCTTTCTCACATTTTGCTACAGGATAACTGTGTGAATAAAGAGTTATGATTGCAGACTGCACACAATACAGTGTGCAGACCAATCCAAAAAGACCAATTTACAAAGGCTGTTTTTGGTTGTTGTTACCTTAAATAGCTCCAAGATTTTTCTATGGATTTCCAGAGTGTTCCAGTTGATTTCCACAGCTCCCCACCTTCTCACAGAACTTACATATGCATTTCTCAGCTCCTCTGGCATCTCTCCTTAACTGAGGAATATATGTCTGCCCACTGTCTTTCTTCTTCAGCTTGAATAGGACAGGTTCAGCCTTGAAAATTATTAACTATAACTCGTCAAATACTTTCCTCTAAAAAACATATTTAGGGATGTACTGAAAAAGACACTAACAATAAGCTGTTTCATGCTGATTTACGTTTAAAATACTCAAATGTGTATTCAGGAAAGAAAACCTCCAATTTATCTTTTCAAAACAGCTTTTTCAAAACACTGATTTCAAACCTGACAAAATATCCCAAAAAAGAAAATTCAGATCTAACTTATAATTATGTAAAAATATTAACTCAAATATTAGCAAATAGAATCCACCAGCACAATGAAAGAACAAACATACCATGACCAATAGGACTAATTATAAGGATTCCGAGATCTTTCAAGAACAGGAATTATACTTCTATAATTCACAGTATTAATAAGTTAAAGGAGAAAAACCATGTGATCATCTCCATACATGCTAAAAAAGCATGTGATAAAATCACAATCACTAATGTGCTAATAAACTAGGAATCTATAAATACTTTTTAATTTTTTTAATTTCTTTAAATTGAAGTATAGTTGATTTACAATGTTGTGTTACTTTCAGGTGTACAGCAAAGTGATTCAGTTATACATGTTCATATATCTATTCTTTTTCATATTCTTTTCCAATATAGGTTATTACAAGATATTGAATACACTTTCCTGTGCTATACACTAGGTCCTTGTTGTTTATCTATTTTACATATAGGAGTATCTATTAATCCCAAACTCCTAATTTTTCCCTCCCACCCCTATAAATACTTCTTAATATGAAAAAGAAATAAAGATATTTTAAAAGCCAGAACCAGGCTTAATGGTGACACATAAACAGCATCCTCATTAAGACAAGAATGGCCACTATCAATACTCTGTAATCTTATACTTCCCAATTAGCGCCAGCCAATGCAAGTAGGTGAAAGTCACTGTTGTGGACAGAAGGATTGTGCCCCCCCGCCCTGCAAAATCATATGAAGCCCTAACCCCCCAGGGTGGCTGTATTTGGAGTAAGGTACAATGAGGTCCTGTTGGTGGGGCTCTGATCCTATAGGGTTAGTCCTTACACAAAGAGGTACTTGGAAGCTCATGCTTTTGCTCCTCTTTGCTTCTCACCTTGGACGTCCCAGTCTCAAATACTGTGAGAAACAGATTTGTTTTTTAAGTCCCTCGTCCATGGTATTTTGTATGGCAGCCCAAGCAGTAATACAGTCATGAACACTTAAAGTTGGAAAGGTAGAGGCAAAATTATTATTTTTGCAGATGATACATTCCTGAATCTAGAAAACCAACGAGAATCAACTGAAAATGAATAAAAACATTAAAAGACAAGCTAGATGATTACTAAACTAGATTACAATTAATAGCTTTTCTTATAAAAACAAGTCAATTAAATATAAAGATACTAGGTACAAGAGCAAAAGAACATAGAATTAAGAAATTTCAAAGTGTACAGAATTCATAAGAAAAAAACATCAAAATCCTACAGCAAGACGTAAGATGACAAATTAATAGAAAGACAAAGTGTTCACACATGTAAAACTGATTGTGAAGATATTATTTCCCCCTAAATTACTTTATAAATTTAATGTGATCCCAGTAAAAATGCCAGTAAGACTATTTTTGAAATTTGCCAAGTTAATTCTAAAATGCACATGGAAAATTAACCTGTGAGAACTGTCAGGAAATATACAGTTATTAACCCCACTGGATATTAAAACATACTATGAAGCTAAGGTAATTAAAACAATTTATTACTAGCAAAAAAAAGTCAGAAAAATGGGACAAAAACAGTTCAGAAATAGACAATACACATAGAAATTATATAATGAAGTTGGCATTTCAGATGTGGGAAATGATGGATTACCCAATAAATATGTTGGGTACAAGTGGCCAGTTACTAGGGGGAAAAACTTTGCTGGTTCCATTCTCACGTCTTACATCAAAATAAATCCCAGATGGCTGAAAAATTTAAATGTAAAAAATAAAGTTGTTAGAACAAAAAAAGAGAACATTAAAAAAAATTATTCTTAGCCTAAGAAGGCTCTACTAGGCAAGGGACAAAAAACCAAATGCCATAAGTTTAAAAATAAAAGGAAAGAAAATTGATAAGTTTGCATCAGCATTTGAAACGTTCGAAAGGCAAAGAGCACCAACAAGAAACTGAAAAGCAAATGACAAAGAAGAAAAATATTTATAACTCTTAAGTGAGACAAATGGCTCATTTCTCCTAAACAGAGTGTCTTCAAATCATTTAGATAAGGACCAAGTCTCCAGCATAAAAATGGTAAGGTTAGTGTTGAATGTTGGGCTTTCTGGGAAGCAGATTTAGAGATGGAGAATAGGGTTTAGGAGGGTCACTGGGGAGTGTTCTGAGGACCAATACCCACTGGGGAAGGGAAGGAACTGCGACTACGCAAAAGAAGTTGGGCAGTGATGAAATCCCAACAAAGAACTCCACTGGCTCCAGGGGCAGCTCAGGGGCTGGAAATGCCAAATTGGCAGCAAAAGGGGTTGGGCCTTTACAGTCCCATACTGACTAAGAGCTGGATATGGGTATTCTAGGGCAGGGGAGAGAGATCTGGGGTTAGCAGGATCTCTTCAGCTGCAGCAGTCCCCAAAGGGGGGCTGGCAGTTCCTTTTGCTAAAGCCTGGGGGAACAGCAGCTGAGGGAACAGGAGCTTTGTCCTGAGCAGCACAGCACTGTGCCTATTAACCAGCCAGCACATAGAAAAAGCAAAGGACATGGCTAATAAACATACTAGAAGATACGCAACTTCATTCACAGCTAACAAAACACAGGTTAAAACAACGAGTACCATTTGTCCTATTAGAGAGGCAAAGAGAAGATGGCAGCCAACGCAGAGTGGTCAGGACTGATACTCTTACAACACTGGTGAGAGGAATGTGAACCCCTAAGACCTCTTTGGAGGACAACCTGGCCTTTCTTTCTAAATTCAAAATGCACACATTCTTTGACCCAGCATCTCCACTTCTAGGAATTGCTCCTACAGAGAGATTCATACGTATATCCCAAATATGCAAAAAAAAACCTATTAACCCTAGTTACTTCTGGGGAGTCAATCCAGAAATAAAAAGATAGGAGATGTGTTTAATTGTACACCTTTTGATACTATGCTGATTTTTTTTCCCACCCTGTATATATGTATTACTTTTAAAGTAATGGTCAAAAAGAAAATCTGAACATGAAAATGAAATACCTACCTATAGAGATATCTTTATGGTCTATGTATTAAGATATTTTCTCCATTTAAAAGAACCCTTTTTTTGGGCTTCCCTGGTGGCGCGGTGGTTGGGAGTCTGCCTGCCGATGCAGGGGACACGGGTTCGTGCCCCGGTCCGGGAGGATCCCACATGCCACGGAGCGGCTGGGCCCGTGAGCCATGGCCGCTGAGCCTGCGCGTCTGGAGCCTGTGCTCCACAACGGGAGAGGCCACAGCAGTGAGAGGCCCACGTACCGCAAAAAAAAAATAATAATAATATAAGAACCCTCTTTTTGTTTCCCTACTACTACAGCAATACTATCTCCTGGATTCACTTACTATCATAAACTTACTCTTATATGCAGGGAATCTATATAAAGTCTGTAGGTTTATTTACTTTCTCATAGGAAACTATACCGTAAATTTAACTCAAATCCTAGTATTTCTTAACACTTTTGGAAAGCAAACGTGAGCTACTGAAATATTATGTGCAACTTATGCTAATAGACACTAATATATATTCTAATTAATCCTTATAACCCTGTGAGTTATGTCTTATCATGCCCACTTTACCAATTTACAGAGCACACAAGTTTAAATGATAACTCTAAGTGGCCAAGTCCAGTTCACATCTAGCCATTTACCTCTTTCTACAACATCCTCCTGCGTCCCACAGAATTTTACTTTTGCTTCCCAAAATATTTTGTAAGCAACCATTGGTATTCTAAATGGTTGGTATGATTTCCATTTTGAAGAAAATCGGGAAACAGTAACAGGCAAGTATCTCTCTCTAGCTGAGAGTGCTAAAATTTCACATCCTAGAATGCAAGTCTTCATCTTCCTACTGTCTCCTCTAAGTACACTTTCACCTGCCCATAAACCTTTCCCTAGAAGAGAATTCACAGTAGGTGGATCTCTGCCCGTCTTCCTGTTCGGACTGCCGTCAGACCAAGCGTTAGGGAAGTATGTTCTGCCAAGAGAAAGGGCAGGAGTCCAACACCATTGTTTTCCTGTTAGTCACTGAACTCAAGACTGAACAAGGGAAACCTATGTCTATTTGGGTGAACTATTTCAATCTGTGGGGAGAAAGGAGACCTACAAAATTCTGAGACAAAAAACCAAGAAGGGGACAAAGTGAAGGATGCTTCTCTTACATGTAAGATCAGTTAATGAGTTAGGGGATGCTGGGTACTCTGAGTTCCTGAATATTTGAGACAACTGCTTCCCAAATGAAAACAGCCAATGCTACCAAAAATTAGACTTGAACCAATGGCAGGAACCTTTTAAAGATTTTAATCATAAGCAATCAGAGTGAATGATGGGTTGGTTTAAATAGACATATTGAGGATTTTGAACCTAGATAGTATTGTTATCCCGAGGAGGGATACTATTGCTTCTGCTTCACTGACACTGTTTACCATTTCGCCCAGACCCTTCAATAGAGATTGCTGTGTTTCTCACTGCCAACCATCTGTTGTCATCTACACGAAGGATCTACAGAAACCCCTACTAGTTTCTGTACCTCAGAAATGCCCCCTCCCGAAGAAAACTGTAAATTAATTGTCGCTGTTTTCAAACTGAGAAAGCGGCAGCGGGGTGTGTGTGTGTGTGTGTGTGTGTGTGAATTTAAATACTCCCCCTCTTCCCAACACACGCACACGTACACCCAGCAACTTTCATCTATAATTTAGAAAATGGATGTAGTTCAGCAACAGTTAAAGACTAATTTCTTATGCTTTTCGTGCATTTACATAATTGATTTGCTAGATAATGCACTCTGCTTCCTTATTTAATAAACATGTTAATGATTTCAGACAATTACGCAAAACTGCCTACAAGTGTCTGCCTAAGAAAAGCAACAAAAAATAATTAAAATGAAAATACACACCAAAAGGCACATCCTTCATATCACACTACACAAGATATTAAGTCAATATGTCACCCTGTCACCACTCACTTGCTACCTGCTGTTACACATTTATTCCAATTCTAATGTATTAGCTGAGGCTGACACATTGGTTAGACATCCAAGTGGGCAAATACACAGCGCAGGAGAATAAACCTGGTGCTTTGTCAGGGTAGAGGCAGTAAAACAGCACCAGAGAAGGGGGAGACAATAAAACACAGGCTAGCAACAGAAGGCTGAAGCAGATGTTTTCCCAAGAAAACCCTCTCCGGGCTACTCGTGGTGGGGGGCAGTCACGGGGGGACTATACGGATCCCACCTCCTCTGCCACACCTGAGTGCCTGGAGAGCAATGAGTAGGCCAAGCATCACAACAGGTCCAACTTTGGCAGATTCCTCATGCATTCTGGCCCTTTTCAGGCTGTCTTATTTTTTCCCCCCGGAACTTTCATATGAGTCACTCACAGAGCCACGGCCTGAGCCACAGACATTTCCACCATCTGAGGGGACTGTGAGGATGGGGAGAGGCACTGAAGGAAGCTGCAGGCCGGGGAGCCGTGACTTTGGTCTTCTCTGGTGCTTCGCTCTTCCATCCCCTGATGAAGTCAAGTTACTAGGGCACAGAAAGTCCCAGCCACCCTCCTGAGCCCTCAGGGAAGTGAGAGGTGGGTCATCTGACAGGTGCCACGGGACACTGAAGAAGAAGCTTGGAAGCTTCCAGCCCTTGCTAGATGCTAGCTGATTCTGGCTCAGAAGTCCTGATTCCAGCCCTCCCAGAAGACAGAATAGTTGGAGACCAAAGGAAAACTGATGAAATTGAGGAGAAAAAGGAGCCTTCCACCAGTAACTTCTTATTCTTCCAGAAAGGAGGGTAAGAAGAGTAAGCAGGGGGGTTCTCTTAACCAGGTGACACTTCTTTCATGTTTCTAAGTCCAGGTAACCGGAGTGGAGGCACCCTGATCTGAGTTCTAACACAGGAGCCGTCAGTCAGTAGGCAAGAGTGTGTGTATGTATGTGTCCCCAGATTTTAGGGTTTTGACCTCCCTGCTTCACTGTATAAACCCAAGTTGCGTACAGCCTGGGTATCACGTGGAGAAAATGGTGAGAAATAGAACAGAACCAGAAACAAGGACAGTTCATTCAGAAACACCTTAAGAAATATGCACGTTATCGGGAAGGTTATGGAGAGCCACCAGGGGGATTTCAAACCAAGAGTGACAGGGTCTGATTTGTTTCCTGGAGCCATCCCTCTGGCAACAAGGTGGCAAGTGGTGTGAAGGCGATACAGCGATCGGCCAGGAGGCTGCCTCATCAGTCCAGGGAGAAGGGGACTACAGGTGTAGAGCAAGGGCGCGGCCATGGGGGAGAGTGAAGTGGGCAGCAGTGCAGGCTTAGAGAGGAGGCATCATGGCTCTGAGCATCAGGCCAGGGTAGGGAGGTAGAAGGTAACGCTGGTCTCTAAGGGTTGGAGGGAAAGAGGAAGAGGGGTGGAAGGTGTAGGGGGAAGTGGAGGAGGGGAATGGCAAGCTCTGCTTTGTGCTTGTTCAGTTTCAGATGCCTAAGGTACATCCAGATGGAGGTTTCAGAAGCCAGCGCTGGACTTCCGGCCTGCAGTTTCATTTCTGCAGATATTACACATTCCGCTGCACTACAAAGGCAGGGAGAAGATGACCTGCTACCAGGGTCACCACGTCACCTAGCTCACTATCAAAAAGCTCTCCCCCACCTGCGGAAACATAGCCAAGGCATGAAACACAACTGATCTACTGCTATGAAGTATTATTAAAAGATCAAATTCATTCAAACCACCCCCCTCCACCCCCCAAAAGAAAGGAGAACAAAAGCAGAGTGGGAGGAATTGCCTAATATGTTTCTAGCATTCTTGCAATTTCATAGCCAATTCATTCAGGTCAGAAAGTAGAGCAGATAACACCCTGATCAAATGCTCCATATTGTTACATGGTCCTTAGAAACCTCCTCAGCAGTTACTTTAAAATCAGATCATAATGGAATCATGAGGTCTGACCAGTCCAAGAGGAAAGGAGGCCTGGGTGATCTTCTGTATGGGCCCCAAAATCTCCCAGGTGACCCTTTTTGAAAGCTGATTAAACAAAGGAAGTTCACAAACCCTGCATACAAAGCACTGTAATCTAGACGCACCCATTTCAGATCCCTTCCCTCCTGCTTGTCAGATGGGAGTCCCTTGCTGGCTCTGTTGGGGCTTTGCATCAGGCAACTTGCCCTGTTCCCCTTGATGATGCTTCTAACAAATGGCCAGAAGCTACATCTGGGGATTCCAAATGCTGAGATCTATAGAAGCAAATGTAACTCAGGTTTAAGGACTTCATCTACTCAGGTGACTGTGTGTCATCACCGACAGCAAAGTTAGCCCCTTCACCAGCTTCCATGAGAAGTTCAACCATTCCCGGCCTACCGTGATGCTTCATGTTACTCAAGATCTGTGGGGCCATAAGGAAGAGTCCCCACTGGACAGTCCCTTCCACATCTCCCTGTGCTTACCCATCTATGGTCCCTCTCGTCCCTCTTCATCTACAGAGGCACCTTATCTTTCGTTTTAAACCTGGTACCCCAAAGGCTTCCTTCTCTCCTACAGAGAGCGTATCAGACAAGTTTCTCATTGAAAGAACCCCATCACCAACACCTAAAAGTTATTCAAGCTGCTAAGAAGATACCATTCTCTCTAAATTATTTCTTTTTTAGTTTTTCATTTCCTCCCAGAGAGGATTTGAAGCAACTTACAGCAAAGGGCAGATACGCCATAAAGAAAATCAGTTCCAAAGAAGGAAGAATTCAATATACTAACCTTATAAGGATCAGTAATTGTTGAGATTCAACACGAACGTTAACCAGGGGTGTCCAAGGAGCCACAACAAAAGTGAAGGCAGCTGTTCCCTAACAGTGCTTATTTCTTAGCATCAGAAATGATCAAAAACACACTAATACCCCAGAGGATAAAGCTTCAGAGCAGCTTTCAAAGCAGTGACTGGGGAAGGTCAAGTCATTGGCTAAGTACTCCCATTTCTTCTGCCATAACATCCACATGACTTCATCCTGTTTTATACTGTCTTTATTTTCTTAAGTATTTAAGAACAGACACTGGACTAGGAGTCACAAGTCCTTCGTGTGATGCCTATAGCTCTGCCATAACCAGCCAGGGGTCCTTAGGCAAACAGCCTCACATTTCCAGTAAAACAAGAAACGAGAACCAAGTACGGCACTTCCGATTCCAACGTTACATGCTTTTTAAGATGAGTGTCATTGGTTTTGAAGAGTTTACAAGTACCACACATGGGAAAACAGGACTAAATCCTCCTCCTAAATTAACTCTGAAGTTTAGTTTTTGGAGAAATCCTATCACACTTTATGGTTCTGTGTAGCAATAAGCCACACCCGATGGGGGACATTCTACCGTATTTCTTAGAAGTAAAAGAAATACACTATTAGAAAAAGACTTGTGAAACACTTACCACGCTCGTTTGATTGATCCTTCTTGGGCTTTTGAAGCTTATCTACATCAACTGCCATTCTTTTAAATGGGATGTACAATGTAAAAATAATTCTTTCGGAGCCTTTGCCGAGATGAACATACACAGATTGTACATACATACAAGCAGATCATTTCAAATTTGGTCCATATTTAATGACCTTGTTCAGCCCTCCCTATGCTAACACTATTATGTATAACAACCTTAATTTAAACCCATAGTCAAAAGAATACATCCCTAATGAAACACAACTTCAAATTAGAGTTAAATCTGTCTCCTAGACCAAAATATACAAAAGGTTCTTGCTTATATTTTTAAACTTCATGTGACTTATTTAAAGATTCAAGGTTTTCACTGAAATGACGCACAGATGACTAAATTTTCATTTAGGATAAATAGTAACTCAGGAAGAATTCTACTGGTGCATTTGGATTATAGTTTCAATACTCTTCATCAAAACACATGGAAATGGGATTGGCCAGGGTAAACTATGCCTTTCTTTTGTTCTGTTTAAGGCCAATGGTCTGAAGAAAAAAAAAATGTGCTTGTAAAAAAAAACAACAACAACAACTGCCGTTTCTCCACTTTTAAATAGGGATTTGTAATCATTACATTGCTTCAGTTGCCCTTTGGTGCTTTCATTTTCAATTAAACTAAACAACTATGCATATCTGCAGAGGATTTTAGTTCTTGGAAGGCAATGACTCAACCTTATGGAGCAATAGTGCAGAGGCGTTAGAAGTTCACAGATTACCTGATCCAGGATAGCCATTAAGTTGCACACACGATGTAACTTCCTATCCACTGTCCATAGCAGATATCACCAGCCAATCGTGGAGAGCATTCATTTACTCTACACCCAAATGTGGCCTCAGATTTTTCAACCCAGCACTATAGGCAGTTAATACCAATTAACAACACATGAGGTGAAAGCTTTCCGCATTCCTTGACGTCGACAAGTCTGATGTTAACATGAAGACCCCAAACTCCAAGTTAAGATGCATAGTAGTTAAGCCTGAGTCAGGACTACACCCCGAACTCTACTTATCCAGTGCTCTTTCACTAGACACCAAGGGCACTGTTGTAGACTTAATAAGCCATCACTAAATGGGATGAGTGTATACACCAGCATCTCCCTTGTGTTCTTTAATGTCTTCCCCTTTTCTTTGCGGAAGACATGTATGGAACAGTGCTCCTAATCATTAACAAGTCATAATATTTGGGCACCAAATGAAGCTTAGTAGGCAAATGAAAAGTACTGCAACCCACTCCTGGATTCAAAAACACTGAGCACCCCATTACTATACATCTCATGACTGCCAATCCAAATATCCCACAAGTTAAATTCCACAGGGTAAGTACTGCATACCAGTCCTGATTTTGCCACTATAGATCTGTGACACCTTGAACTGAATATCCCCTTCCCTGGGTAACATCTTGTTCATTTTTAAATGGAAAGTTTCAAAGACCTGACCTCTAACACCCTTTTTGATGATGAAACTCGTCAGAATTTCCTGTAAAGGCAGCACCTGTTTATTCATACCCTACTGTAAGCAAAGTGCTATGATTGGTGCAAGGCAAAAACCAACAAACAAAACAGGATGCTGCTCTCCAGTTTGTGTGTCCACTACTATCAGGTGGGTTGTCTTGCACTTGCTGTATTCCTGTCATAAAGAAGGCCCAGTTTGCTTTAGAGTTGGTTAAAATAGCTGTTCATCTTTCTCCATCAAGCTGTCAGTCATAGTAGCTTGGGAAAAATTCCAGGGCTATTTCAAACACTTTCTGCAACTCAACAGCTTCTCTCCTCTATACATAAACTAAAAACAACTCTACCTCCCTGCTGCCCCACCACCACCAAATCTCCTGGTAGAGAATGATAAACCAGGAAAGGCCATGGTAGAAAAGTCAGTGCTATGAACACATTTTAAATGGACCTTTCTCTGAAGTCAGCACCTCCAACTCACCTTCCCTTAAGGATTACCCAATTCTTACCATGAAGAAAGAGGTAAGTTCCTGTCCAACTATCAATGACAAGAAGCTACTAGAAGCAAGTGGCAATATGCAGTCCTTGAGGAAGACAACAACGTGAGCCCACTGTGAAGAAAAGAATCATCATAGGTCTAATAATTATTTTCTTGTAAATCAATCATACTTGTGAACAGAAATTGATTATCTTTTCAGTTAAAGTCCTGAACAAATATTCTATTGGGTTTCATTCATTCAACAATTTTTTTTTTTTTTTTTCCTGCTTTACGTGGGCCTCTCACTGCTGTGGCCTCTCCCGTTGCGGAGCACAGGCTGCGGACGTGCAGGCTCAGCGGCCATGGCTCACGGGCCCAGCCGCTCCACAGCATGTGGGATCTTCCCGGACCGGGGCACGAACCCGTGTCCCCTGCATTGGCAGGCGGACTCTCAACCACTGCGCCACCAGGGAAGCCCCAACAAATATTTTTTGAAATCTATTATGTGCTAAGTACTATTCTAGAAGCTGGGCCATTCAGCAGTGAACAAACCAGATGGACCTCTCTGCCCTTATAGAGTTTACATTTATACAAACTATAAAACCAGGAAAGCAGCTTTGGGGATATACATCCATGCATCTGTCCTTCTGTACACTCATAAGTACTTCTTAGGAAACTATACATCTTGCCAGGCTCTAGGTTAAACTGGGAGAACAAAAAGATCCTAATATCCAAGCACTTACAGACCAACAATCAATTCATTGCAGGATACTGTAATGGGCTGCCACTGGGCAGGTATGGACTAAGCACTATGGACAGAGGAGTGATCAGTGCCCCTTACCTTTCAGGGGAAGACAAGTCATAGTTGAACTGGCCTTTGAACCGAAGTAAAGCAAGTAGACTATGGGAGGAATCCCAACTGAGATATAGTCGTGAGAGGGCAGAGAGGGCTGGAAGATCCACAAGAATCCCTGGGGCATGGGTGTGGTTTGGGAAAGGATTCTGGAAAGGCAGGCTGGAGCCCCAAGGGGCTGGGTTTCAATGCCAAGTCCAGGAGTTTGTCCTTGAACCAGGGAGAACCACACGATAAACCCATTTTCTGGTTAATATCCTGTTCTAATCAGCTTACACTGTATACTCCTTAAGTGGGATGGGATGGTTCGTCCCTCAAGATTTTGATCCTCCTCCAGTCTCCAGACAAATAAGGGAAATTCTGCTAATTTTTTTTACCAGGAAAGGAAACATGGGTGTGAGTGGCCCAGGCTGGATGGGGTACAACACACCCAGAGAGTATTTTCTTCCTTTCAACCACTCCATCCAGTGAGCAGCTGCTAACCGACTAGCTGTGCCAAAGAGACTCCACGGGTCTGACGGCTGTTAATGGGCTTTATTACCTTGTTGAGTACCTCAAACTCCAGTTACTAATTACAGGGCATTGATGTGACTGTTTGGCTATATAATTTTTGTTAATTGATTTGCATGAGGGGATTGGGGCATGACACGCTCTAAATTTTCTTCCAGCTCTAAAATTCCATGACTCTTCTCTATGGCTACATGCATCAGGAATGACCTTGTGCATTCTGGATCGTGGGTTTTATGCATGGGCTCCCTCTTCAATTGCTCAGAACCCACAGGAGCACAGTGTTATGCAAGGACACACAATGACATGGAGGCCCAGGCTGGAGAGTGGTTCTCAGCCATTAACACTCATGCTCACTAGCATCTATCGGGCTCCTAAGAGTGAGCAGAATTTGTAGGGCCAAGCCACTTCCGACCACTTGGACATCTTGCCTGCAGTGAGCTCACACAACTTATTGATATGAAGCAGATGTTTCTGCTTGATCAGGGGATCGCAAATGCTTATACCCCACAGTTCCTAACCACACTTTTCATCTCTCCTTCATGTCCCAATACCAAGGTTTCAACTTACCCTTTTTTTTCTCATGCATAATTTACCCTTCCACCTCTCCAAAGCCCATAGCTCATTTTGAAAGTATTGCTCCCCACCAACAAAACCGCTTTACTCTTTTGGAGTCTCTGAATGACACTCTTCCTCTTAGCATATCCTATTTAGGGGAGGGAAGAGCAACCTAGGAAGGATCCACAGATAAGCTGAATTGATGCTTATATACCAGACTTCCCTGAGGCCATCTGCCAACTGTTAATATACCAGGCAGGTTGCTATGACTCTTAGGCCGGATAAGCCTTCTCAGGCCCTGGTTTTCAAAGTGAAAAATACCATTACTAAGAAACTGAGCCACAGCGCTCCATTACCAACCAAACTTCTGGGCAAGAGGTCAGTAGAAAATCTCTGGAATGGAAAGAAGTGGTTCTCAGTGACTCTAGATGACTTGTCATTCCAGATGTGTCATCCACTATTTGTAGCTAAGGATAGGACACCTTCTCAAGTTTTCAAACAATTAAGCTTTCCTACATAAATTAAAGGGACTGAATGTTATCACATAATAAAGCTCCTCTTGCAGCCCTACATTCCAGTATGTTTCCTCAAATGAGAAAGAAAACAGTGCTGTTAGAGCTAAGATTCCCACTGTATCTGTGCCTCCATGTGGGTGGGTGTCCTGCATGGAAATGTCATTGGTTATGTCATTGATTATGTCTGCCATGTATTATGGCAGAAAATACTCACTGGCTCAACATTAAAGAGTGAACTGAAACATGTGAGAAATGATGGTTCTGCTTTCTCCATTATGGAGGGGGTGTCAACCTGGGCAAGATCTTTGGGCTAATCAATGATGCAGATACTATCACTTCCCTGGTTCAGGATGTTGGAACCGCCACTTCTTTAGGCATGTAAACCTTAAACACAGCCAAATTCAACTTAAGAAAAGGCACCAAAAGTGTTTCCATACTAACAAAAAAAAGAGAAGTTAAAGAACAAAGCTACAAGAGTTGCTTGGTTTTTCCTCTTTAAATGGATCCTGGCTGTTTAGGGAGTGGTGGCTTCAGGCATGGGAAGAACTTTGGAGGAGTCCGTTGGGCTATTGGGCAACAGACATCATTCAAATGGGAAAGATTAAGCAAAATACACTTGTGTGTGATGCTTGACAAATTCTGTCTTCAGCTGTGAGGGGAAAAAATTCATTGTTTCCTCCAATAACATTAATTATCCAACCACAGCAGAAACCTGACAACGGCTGGTAATGTGTTTAGATACAGAGTATAGTGAATCACTGGACACAGGTCCGGAGATTCTGACACCCCACAAGAGTGACTTTCTCCTCCCCACACTCAAGGTGAAGGGTGACTCCAACATTTTCAACAAGTCAACGCAGCAATGGGCAAGTGTGCCTTCCAGGCTTTGTATTTTGGAAAATGGGATCAATCATAGAGAGAAAGATGCCACTGATGCCTCGGAACCCAACAGCCAGGGTGTTAATCCAGCTGCAACCATTTACCCATCTCACACATGACTTTTCTGGAAGAAATTCCCTAAAACTTTCACAGACAAAAAGTCTCATGAGCTGCTCAAAGCCAAAGAGCTGTTCCTACTCTTTACTGGGTGACAAGCCAGTTGCTTGTCCCTTTTTTTTTTTTTTTTTTTGAGTATAAAGCAGAGGATTTTAAAAAAAAAAGAGTGGGTCACAAGGGAGGTATTAAAATATTTAAATAAAGATATTTAAATAGCTGTTCCTGTTACCATGTTTAGGATAATTGGTCCAATACCTTGTGTGGAAGAGGAGTCTGCCTGAGATAGGAGGTTCCTTGAGTTGCTTCTTTTAAGCAAAAGGAAAAAACAAAGGGAAGTTTCCCTTCTCCCCACACAAGCCAGCACCCCCTACAGCACATGAATCACAAATTAGCTCATGGAAGAGGCTCCCCCAAGGAGTCTTCTCAGCTCCTCTCTATTATCTTCCCCAAATACAGGAAGAGATGGCGCCAGAGAACAGCCCAGCAGGAATCTGTGGGAGTGAAAAGCAAACAGGAAGCCTGAGACCCTAGGAGGTAGAGGCAGTTTGGGAAGGAGAAAAATGTTGGTAACTATGGCATTCTAAAAGCCATCCTCTAGGTTAGGGCCATGAAATACAGCCAAGGCTTGGAACTACACAGACGCTTGGAACTGGAGACTCCTCCAGACCCCTCCATTTTACAGATCATGTGAAAGCTGAGAAGAGGTCAAAAAACTTGTTCAAGATCACACTTCTGGGGCTTCGCTGGTGGCGCAGTGGTTGAGAGTCCGCCTGGCGATGCAGGGGACCCGGGTTCGTGCCCCGGTCCGGGAAGATCCCACATGCCGCGGAGCGGCTGGGCCCGTGAGCCATGGCGGCTGAGCCTGCGCGTCTGGAGCCTGTGCTCCGCAACGGGAGGGACCACAACAGTGAGAGGCCCGCGTACCGCAAAACAAACAAACAAAAAAATGAAATCGTTAGGGGCTACTACTAAGTCATAGAAGTGTGATTTTTTTTTTTTTTTTTTTGCGGTACGCGGGCCTCTCACTGTTGTGGTCCCTCCCGTTGCGGAGCACAGGCTCCAGACGCGCAGGCTCAGCCGCCATGGCTCACGGGCCCAGCCGCTCCGCGGCATGTGGGATCTTCCCGGACCGGGGCACGAACCCGGGTCCCCTGCATCGCCAGGCGGACCCTCAACCACTGCGCCACCAGGGAAGCCCTGCCTTTTAAAAGGATCTTCCAGAATGTAAACGACAGCCTGTGCAGATTCAGCTCAACACCATCTATCTTCTATAACGAATGGGAAGAAGGATGTTCTTATTGAAGAACCTGGGGACTGTTAGAGCCCCAAGACCCTTCTCAATCACCCAAGCAATAATATGATTAATACATTAATACAGTAGAAATTAACACAACATTGTAAATCAACTATACTTCAGTAAAGTCAATTAAAATTTTTTTCAAGGTAGAATATAATTGATTCTTGTCCCACCTTCAGAAAACTGAAAATCCCCACATGGTTCATGGAGTAAATCTTAAACACAACACTTAAGTTAGCTCCTGGCCCGTGGTAGGTACTCAGTATGTTTGTGGGATTAATAGATGACCAAAACCAAGTACTTTGGCCAAACGAGAGCAGATGATATCACTGGAAGCATTAGGTTTTACCACCTCTGGGGGATGAGGGGTGGGAATAGCCCTTTAGCATGACACAAGCGATGCCATGAATGCAAAAAGGGGCTTCAAACCAGACACAGGGCTTTCCTGGTGACGCAGTGGTTGAGAGTCCGCCTGCCGATGCAGGGGACAGTGGTTCGTGCCCCAGTTTGGGAAGATCCCACATGCCGCGGGGCAGTTAGGCCCGTGAGCCATGGCCACTGAGCCTGCGCGTCCGGAGCCTGTGCTCCGCAACGGGAGAGGCCACAGCAGTGAGAGGCCCGCGTATCGCAAAAAAGAGAAAAAAAACCAAACAGACACAGTTCATGCTGGGCACAGAAACCAACACTGTCCGATGTTGGGGAGCTAAATTAGCTCCTCTGTGTTTCATCTACCAAGGAAAGAAAAACACCTTTTAATTTTCAAGAGTTATTTATGTAAAGCAAGGGATATAGTGAATATGAAACCAAATTGTAAAGTTAAATACTGGACAAAATCAGGTATTTCTGCTACACAAATAACATTTATTTGGTTCTCAGAGCACCTTGCATTCAGCTTCATTATAACACCTGTCCTACTGTTCTCGAATAGCCAAGATTTAAGGGACACATGCACCACCGCGAGCCAGGCGCTATGTAAAGTACTTGGCCTGCGCAGATGAAATAAAAATCCTTGTGATTGATTTTACGTAGATCTGTCCCCCTAGTGTTTATAGTGACTAGCCCTAGACTAGGGACCGCCACACACTAGGCCATTATTACATGACTGCTGAATAAATGGATGGATAAACACGCACGTGGAAGAATGAATGGATGAAAATGAAAGCAGCACCGGGCAACCGCCGCATGCCTCAGACCCACATCAGTAAAATTCCATAATCCACGGAGCTGCAAAGAGCAACAACATCAGGCCTCGGAGGCATGTGTATGTTCCTTGGTTGCAGCCAAATCCCACACCCTGGAGGGCATGAGAGCCACAGTTCAAACCATGGGAAAACATGCCAAAGCCCAACCCCAGCTGCACACTGATGCATAGGAAAACTCACCAAAGTTCCTTCCAAGAGAGTTTGCAGGACCACTGTCCCAAACAGAGCGCTGATCACATGTCAGACTTGGAGACCAAGCCCTTATCCACAGAGTGTGGGATGAGCAATTCCATCCTGACAGATGTGATCTCCAGAGTGCCTGCAGTGACAGCGTGGAGTTTTCCGTTCCTCCAGACAACAGGGAAATACGTGCTGATGTGCCTTGGCTTAAAGGAAGGTCTGACAGTCTCCTCCCTGGAGGGGTCACCTCTACTTGAAATCAGCCAGGATGTTTTTCTAAGTCCTGCATTCTCAACTTTCTAGAACTGGTGGGGGATGGGCAATCTGGAACATGAATTCGACATTAACCTTCCATTCCTCCCCCAGGGTAGCTAATATTGCTCACAGGCACATTATTTTGACCTACTCTAGGTCTAAATAGGGTAGGAAGCTCGTTACTTTCCGGGTAGCAGTCAGTCTTTACCTTTATTGAATCAACACTCTTTGAGCCCTTGCTATGTACTAACCACCTTTCTAGTGCTTTACAAATATCCACTTATTCACTTCTCATCCAGTCCTTTGAGGTAGGTACCATTATTCCCCCCCTCCCCCCGGTTTGCAGATGTAGTAACTGAGGCCCCAAGAAGCTAAGAAACAGCTCATCATCTGGGTGGTTGCAAGAGCTGTCATGTCGGGTAAAACAATATTTGATGAAAGACTTGAGAATAAAAGAGTGCCATTCCTTTTTAGGGGTGAGTCATTCTGAAGCAAAGTCTCTTGCATTTAAAGGATGGAGGCAGGGATGGAGTGGGGAGGACCACAAGAAAAAGGTACATCGTTAATATTGCACTCACATTTTTATCAGCACCTGTAGCCAAGGACAGAGGCTACAAAGGGAAACACATGACCCAAATGTCTGTAGGCTTTTCCCTCGGAGTCAGCCTCAGTCATTTGAGGACTAGACTTCAGTAAAAGGCAAGCATAGAGTAACTCGCATATAAATATACAGACAGGAGATATATATATATAAATAGATATAAATAAATCAGGGCCTCTGAGTAAATATATTAAGAACCACCTCCTACCCTTTGCTAATTAGAAAATAACCAGCTCTGGCAAGTTCTCCTACATGGAATGCGAGGGGGTAACAGCCCACATAAGAGAGTTTCAGTTAATAGCCTTTTTGAAGGAAAAGCCACACCCTTTGAGACACTTCTCATTAAGAAATGGCTTTGCCTTTCCTATGTATCCATCTACTCTGGCAAAACATCATTAAAACACTACGCCATTATCTAACCTAGGCGACAAAATTTCACTCTGAAGATGTACTCCCCATTTTTCTCTTAGCATGTTATCACCTACAGCTATCCCTTTCTTCCATCAGAAGTCCTTGTCAAAAACGGATGGTTTTGTTGTTGTTTTTGTTTGTTTTTTAACATCTTTATTGGAGTATAATTGCTTTACAATGGTGTGTTTGTTTCTGCTGTATAACAAAGTGAATCAGCTATACATAAACATATATCCCCATATCTCTTCCCTCTTGTATCTCTCTCCCACCCTCCCTATCCCACCCCTCTAGGTGGACACAAAGCACCGAGCTGATCTCCCTGTGCTATGTGGCTGCTTCCCACTAGCTATTTTACATTTGGTAAAAAAACTGATGGTTTTTGCATGCTAATTTCACCACAAATACCTGATCTGAATTCTAAGTAATTAGCAAATCGGGTAACCTGCGAGATGCTGCTCTCTTTTTTTGTAACCACAAAAAAGCTTTTCACTGAGGATATTTTAGTTCAAGAACATTTCCAATCAGGAAACCTCCCATCGTTTTCCAAAATACTCCCTCCATGTTGCATTCATACATTCAGGCAACATACTGACTGAGGGTAATAATGCACCTTCACATCAATCACACTGCATTTTGAATGGGCAACCATAACGAGGTGTATATTATGTATGTTTCACTAGTTTGGGCAGCTGTCCATAAAAAGCACCAGCTATTGCCAAATTCATTTCTTGAAGTTCAGTTTTCTACTGTGAATGAAAAATTTGTTCATTTAAGTAGGAGTATTTGTTTACTGACATTTTCATTTGTGAGGCTCTGGGGATGAGTACACCCAAACGATAAAAAATACCATTCCTACCCAATTCTGAAAAACATGATGTAATGGAATCTGGGAAAATGATTCGTTCCATTCCCTTCTCTGTGATCACCAGCTAGGTGACCTCAGTTTCCTTGTCTATAAAGTGGGAACACTGATATGTACATACATCACAGGCTGTTGTGAAGAATTTTTTAAATGGGAGAGTGTTATACAAACTTAAAGCACGATACCACATAAGCTCTCACGTTACTGACAGGGATCACTAATCCAAGAATTGACAAGACGAAGTTCAAACAAACAATAGCACAGTAGCCTGAACCTGCCTCCAATTACTGATGCTAGTAAAAAACCATTCCCTGTTTATAGGCATTAATTTGCTAGGTCTTTAGCCTAAGGTAACATATGTAAAGTAACTGAGGTGAGAAAGATAATTTTTTTTCGTAATTTACAAGTTCATGTTACATTAAATTTATTTTCACAGCATTGTTATTTTAATGTTGAAACACATTTCACACTATAGCATCTTATTATTGAGCTTTAATAATCACTATATTAAATAAGTACTAATAAGTAAGTAAGTTTATGCTTATTAGTACTTCCAATAAAGGTAGAAAAACCTTGAAAAACTGCGTTCTACAAATGCTAAGAAAGGGACAGTGGTGAGGAGGCAGTAAGGCTCCGGGCCTGGTCCTCAGCTGGTCTTTAGTATCTGCTTGATGAATAAATGGATGAGTGAATACACTGCAGAGCTGATAAGAAACAGTGGCCAGTGAAGAATTTCAGAACTGCATGCTATTTTAGAGCTATCATAATTGATCATAGCAAAGACAGACAATTCTCTGAGTGGGAACTCTTAGGGGGTTATGAAGAGAACTGTCTTTAAAAATGAAGACATAAAAGTCACAAATGCAGAGTCAGTACAAAGAAAAAAAATTTTTCACTGAGTCTCAACCAGTAATCTGTTCAATGAAGGAAGAGTTCCATTAGAGATCTGGGGAGGACGTTTCAGGGGGATGGACCACTCTAACATGCCCACTCTGCACTGAGGGGAGCAAAGACCTGCTTCAAGCCAAGTTCCCATGAAAAGCCAATCGCATTCCGGTCCAACACTCGGGCAGGAATTTTGCTACTCTGGGGAGGGGCAGGCTGCAAAACTGGAGGGAAACATCTCACGCAGAAGCCCAGTCTGTAATACTAGGAGAAGCTAGGTTGCTCTGGTTGAAGTTAAAGGAGGGTAGATGCTGGAAACTGAGAATCTACTTGGATCCGCGTGAACCCCACCCTCCCAGGCCCGAGCAGTTGCCAAGAATCCTCGAGAGCAGTGGCTGTCTTTCCGAGGTTCTCCAACAGATGTATAGTGATGTGGGGCAGGGAAGCAGGTAGCAACTACCTTAAGCCAGGCTTTAATTGTATTTAGGCAGATTGGTATAATATAGGAGGATTTGCGATTCTGGATTGGACAGACCTGGGTTCAAACGCTGGTTCTGCCATTTTCCAGCGGGATAAACCTGGGCCAGTGCAAAACCTCTCTGAGCTCAGTTTTGTCTTCTTGGAAATAAGGTACCATTTATCTCACTGCCTGGTCGTGAGAACATAATGAGATAATATATGTGCATCCACATGGCCTGTGTTCCATAAATGTCACTCTTCATCCCTTCCTATCTTTTTTTCATGTTTTATTGTTTTGACTGTTTTTATCTCTACTGTAGGGTTTAGTCACACCTAAGTATAAAAATAGAATCTCCAGAAGAAGTCCTTATGTATTATTTGAATTTTTAAACATTAAGCATCTTACATTGTGGCTAGAAATTTTAAGATGTTAATTACATGTTGTTTCTCCTCCCAATCAACATAAACTTCAAATCTGTTAGTCTGAAGACCTATTTGTCTTCCTCCCTACAAAGCCCACTTCAAAACTAACAAAAACCTCACCAGGTCTAAATAAAAAAGTACTGATACATTGTGGCAAAGATTAAATGAATTATGGTACAGCCATTATGGACTATATGCAGCCACTGAAAATTATGTTTCTGAACTATTTTTAATCACATAGGAAATGGATAAGCTCTAATATTTGACACAAGAGGCTGAACACATACAAAATAGAAATGTATCTATATATACACAAATATGCTAAAAAGTGGTCATTTCTGGGATATTTTATTGTTTTCTATTCCAAAATAAGCAAATATTTTGCCTATAATCAGAAAGAAATTAAGGATGGCTTTCAAAAATATTCCAGTTTAATAACAGGCTTCTGTAACTTGAATGAACTTGCTCTGAAACATACATGTAGCTTTCCCGTGTCATATGTACACATGTCAACATGCCCTGAGTCATCAGCAGCCCCAGAGAAAGATGTGTTTAGTGACCACCTGGTGGAGTCTTTGATTCTAGGTCACATTACAATGGTGATAACTTCTAACAGCTAATTCTGCTCTTCATATCACATAAAGTGAAAAAACGGTAAAGCAAAAAGAAACATGTTTGTAAGTGTGTATTTTTATAGAAACCAGTCTTGGCAAAAGGCCTGTCAGGCCACACCCAGGAGACCAGCCACATGCTGTGAACTGTTCATGAAGCAGATGCTGCCCAAGGAGGCATTTCTGCTTCCACACCAGGCTCACAAGCAATGGTCTTGGGGAGGGAATCTACCAACTCTGAGTAATGTTAAGGGACAAGGTGAGAGCAATCCAGGGCTCTTTTAGCCCTGACATTTCAAATTAATTTTTATAAATTAATAGAATTCAAGAGCTGGCTCACCTAGATCAGCTGCCTCATCGTAGAGCTAAAGAAGCCAAAGTCCAAGACGAAGGTTAAGTGTTTTATCCACAGTCGCAGTTAGTAGTCGCAGTTAGTCAAGAGCCGAGACCACAAACAAGGTCTCCAGACATACAGTCCAGTCCTCCTTGAGCTGTATACAAGCTACTTTGTGAAGCAGGTTTCTGGGCTTTCTGTGACAGGTTCCAGCTACTCAACGCTCATCACAATTCTTCAACGTAAAACCAGACAAAAGCCCATGATCACTGGGGAATTTGGCAGAACGTAGAATTGTCTTTGCTCAATTTAATAGGGTTGGAACAGGTCTCCCAATCTGTGTGTCCCTCACTGCACCCAGCAGAATAGCTCATAAGGTGCACAGACCTGATATAGGCCGGGTAGGTCAATGCATCAACAAATCAATGTCAATGGCTGCGGGTAGCCCAGGAATCACATCCAACGTAGTTACACGTGATGACTTCTTCCCATCTATTCCAGGGGGTTTATCAAATTCTATTTACTGTTCTCCAGTTATCTATTTCTCCATTTATTTGTGTGTCTATGTTTGTACACATCCGTTACTTCAGTGGCAGTTTACCAAAGCACAGAAGGTTAAATGGGAATTAAGCAGACAAGGGTCCTAGGTCCTGGAGGAGAAACCAAGGGCATTCGTGTTCCAGTTCACACCCAGGTAAGTCAAAGTCCACAGACCAGTGCCATAATGGGACAGGGCATCTATGACTACCTGTTCATGGGCAAGTTATCATTCCAAAAACCAGAAAGACCTCAGAGGGCAGGGCATGGAGAAGGTTCTAGAAACTGACAGATTAGACAAGGCAAGAAAGCACCAGCAACCAACACTCAGACATGAGCCTAACCTTCAAGTAAGAACAATTCATGCTCAGTACTTCCTCCTGGAGGAGGCGGGATGGGGAGGGAAGTGAGAAAATTGAGACCAGATGTGTGGAGATCTGGGTGCACAGGTGAGCCATAAAGTCAGTGGTAGTTGGTTAGGGAGAAAAGAAATCGCAACTGTGGGTTTTCTCTGGAGCAAAGATGACTTACACAGAGTTCTCCCAGGAAATCTGGTGTCATCTTCTCATCTCAAATCAATGCACAGCCTGTCTACCATCATACCTATCATTCTCCAGAGAACCTTTTACAGGCAAAG
Source organism: Pseudorca crassidens (assembly GCF_039906515.1). Classification (NCBI taxonomy): domain Eukaryota; kingdom Metazoa; phylum Chordata; class Mammalia; order Artiodactyla; family Delphinidae; genus Pseudorca; species Pseudorca crassidens. The sequence continues at coordinate 109,672,458 of NC_090296.1, forward strand.
GATGGCACTGAGCTCTTTACACATTGTTTCTTTCCAAAAAGAGGCTATTATCTCCATAATTCACATGCAGAAGCTAAGGCTTGGCTGAAATCACGTGACTTGCCCAAGGTAACACAGACTAATTTGATCTAAATTAGTCAGATTACTGAGGCTGGGCTCAATAGACTTCTAGATAATTTAATCACCTGTATGCGAAAAATAAACAACAATGGAAAACGCAGACCAGCTCTTACAATTGGAGACTTCATCTCTTGCGGGAGTGCGCCTATCACTGGAACAGCATGTGTTAGCCAGGTGGCTCAGTGACCTCTCAGATCAAAAACATGTGGGGGGCTCCCCTGGTGGCGCAGTGGTTGAGGGTCCACCTGCCGATGCAGGGGACACTCGTTCGTGCCCCGGTCCGGGAGGATCCCACGTGCCGCGGAGCGGCTGGGCCCATGAGCCATGGCCGCTGGGCCTGCGCGTCTGGAGCCTGTGCTCTGCAACGGGAGAGGCCACAGCAGTGAGAGGCCCGCGTACCGCAAAAAATAAAAATAAAAAAAAATAAAATTAAATTAAAAAAACGTGGGGAGTGCATTCTTAATTATGTATTAATGTGTGCTTTTTTCTGACTTTGAGGATAACGTTTCATCAGCACTTTAAATGTACTTTCCATATTTGTTGTCTTTCTGCAGTCCCCAAACCCAAAAATGGCCAGCACTTGCTGGCAGGCTGATAATTTTCCTATGTGGTAAAGCCGCTCTCTTTCAGACTAATTAGGGAGAAGGGGGGATGGAGGATCATGAGAATTAAAGGAAAAAAGTTTGCTTTTTCCTGAACAATCAGGTGTCACTCTTTTTATCAAGAAGAGCAACAGAAGCCTAGGTAACACAACCTTACTTTGAGAGGTCTGCTTTAATGAAAAGGCAAGGAGGATTTGTAACTAAGACATCACGTGGCACTCTCTTAAATACCTACCAGCACCTTGTTCCCATGAACTTGCTCTGGACAGCCCTTTCCTCCTGAGCAGAGCTAGGCCCACTTTTACTCTACCTCTGACACAGCGATCACAAATTCTGAATCCATCAAGCCTAAATGAACACTTATTTTTCTGTACTAGATCTGCAGATTATAAAGAGGGTTCCTGTTGTAAGGGCTCAAGAGATCTGGAAGCTGCAAATTTGATTTTTTAAATTATTAAAAGGTATGGAGGCATAACAGAAAAATAAGACTGTTGCAAGTAATCAGAGTGCTTTTCAAGGAAGCCCCTCAATTCAGAGTGCCCGTGTATACTAAAGAATACAGTGGTATTTTACAACAGCAATCTTTCCCAAGCCAGACTAGGAGCCCTGCCCCCAGTCACCCTGCACCCAGTACTACCTACTCCACTGGAAGCTCCTACTTAGAGGTACGCATCCTGTTTCTCTTCCCAGGCCCTCCTCTCAAACCCAAAGAATCAACTGCTATCATTGTGAACACAGCATCTGTATCTTGCAGGAAGAACGCAGTTTCATTCTTTTTTTTTAAATTTATTTTTATTTATTTGGTTGAGCCGGGTCTTAATTGCGGCAGGCATGTGAGATCTACTTCCCTGGCCAGGGATCAAACTAGGGCCCTCTGCATTGGGAGTGTGGCGTCTTAACCACTGCGCCACCAGGGAAGTGCCCAAAGTTTCATTCTTTTCACCTTCCTGCTGCTCCAACCTGGGGAGGAGCATCCCCAGGTCAATACCACACCAAGCACCCAGTGACAGAAGTCAGTTCTTCGCCAGCTTTAGGAAAAGGCCATCAATTGAAAACCTGATTGCACGTGCAACTCCAGCTGTCATCCTTTGGGGTTATTTCTTACTGGAACGATAGCCCCATCTTCAACAGTTCAAAAGCAGCTACATCTATCTAGGTCTACTCTTTATTCCCAGAGCATTTCTGTCATTTTATAGCTGTTCCACCTCTTCGGAGTCTTCTCCTTTATCTAACTCTTTCTTTTGATCCAATGTCTTTATCCTAGACCAAGGCCAACGTAGGCATTTTCAAACTCTTTTTTCCAAAGACCCTTTACCCCAAAGAAATCCCATTCCAGTATGTAAGAAAGACGGAAGGCAGGCCGCCTGTTTAGAGCTGAGTGGGGCCTGCCGTCCCACCAACCTTTTTAAGGAACTGTTTCCTTAAGAAGTTACTGAGGAACCTAATGGAAAGAGACAAGATTGATACTGGCGGTATTCAGGACCTGTTAAACTGGCCAATTTTGACTGGATACCCACCACGTGGTCAAGCACTGGTAGGTGACAGACGGAGAAGCCAACCTGGAATGCCAGAATAATCTTCCCCTGTCCACCTTCTGAATCTGACTAGAGAAAATGGCCAGAGATAGGAATAAGAACAGACACAGATGGGAGCAGGAACAGTACAAAGGGGGAGGAATGGGGAGGGAATTAGAGGTAAACTTTACACAGCATTTGGGCTTTTCATAGAAACTGCACATCCACTGATTAACTATTATATCACCTTATATTTACTCAGAGTTGTTTGACTGAATCTCACAGCACCACTATATTGTAGGAAGGGCAGATAAAAAACCAAGCTTTACAGCTAAGGAACATGTGGCCTCAGGTCATCTTACCCAAAGTCATAGAGCAAATTAGGGGTGGAGCCAGGTCTAGCACCCAGACCTCCAGACTCTTTGCAAAGTGTTCATCCCAACACACACAGGGCTCCATGGGAAGCAGACAGATCCTGTATGTGTTTATCCATAGCTACTCTGCCTGCTAAAAGCTAACACAGTTTAAAAAAAAAAAAAAAAAAGGACTTTTCCTCACTACATCTCCTTGATCATAGTTATTCCTCCCCAATCACCTTCCAACATCCTTACCAAGGAACCATTATCTGAGCCCAGCTGTGCTCACTTCTTCAGCCCAGCCCTCCTTACAATTACAACAGAGAATGAAAAAGAAAAAGTCCTGGTTGCCAGAAGATGGCTCAAATCAGTTGCAGTGATAAAAAAAAAAAAAAAAAATCACAGAATCGGCTACATCCTCAACTCTTCTTCCGTTCAAAATCCAGTCCTTGTTGTAATGACATCTAATCAGGCAGTGGAATCAGCTGAAATGAGGGCTTCCATAAAAATCACTGCTCGTTTGGTACTCAGTTAAGTCTCTTAAATGCCAACCTGGTAGGAATTAAAAGTTTTTCCTTCTTCATTACAAGTCTCAAAACTATTGAGTGCTCTCAACTTCTAGCTGAACCCAGATACTCATATATTCCTGAGGATATAAATGTTCTTTTTCTATCTGCTGGGTTTGAACAATTTTGAGTTACTTGAAGAAGTGTCCACACCAAAGATGCCCAGGTTAACACTAAAATATTCCATTCCTTATACAGATATTTATAAACCTTTGGAAGTCTTTGGAGATGTAGATACCTTGACCAGGATTTTTGTCTTTGATGCAGTTTTTCTACAACCCAGGACTGTAAGACCACTAGCCCTACAATTTGGCTGTGTAACACTAGTTGGTGATCGTGTGCCACAACCCAAACCAGCAGTGCTGGGATCAGGGGACTTTCCCCAGGTTTTCTCTATCAAAAAAGCAACCTCAGAAACAAAGCCCCCACTTAATTCCCCGCCACATTTTAAGTGCTACTTTTAGCAAAGCATTTCAACCACCACCTCTGGATTAGGTCCCTCATAAAATGTTGAACTCTGCACCACATCTTAACCTGGCATTCAAGGCCCTCCAAGGTGGCAACAACTCCACAACCCATACTCACCCCCTCTACTGTCCTACACAATCCTCGTATTGAATCCTTGTTTCCTGCACATTCACAGTGACGCAAAAATAGTCATAACATTTCCTGCTCCTATACATTTGCTCTTGCTCTTCTGATACGTTCAGAAATCCCCCAACGGCACCCACTCTTTCAGGCACCTCTAAAATACTCGGAAATCTCTGCTCAGACCAAACTCTTCCCAATAGGTTTAGAAGCCCAGAGTTCTGTTAGTATTTATCAATATATTAAGTGTTGTTCCCTGTAGAAAATCTGTAAAATATAGACTAGCAAGAAGAATTTTAACCAATCACCCCCAACTTCAACACTCTGAGTTAACCACTTGATTTCATTAGGGCATTAGGGTGTATTATATATGCATCTTGATCTTTTAGGATAAATGTGTGTTAATAAGAGCTGGATCACATAACCTGCTTTATCCACTTAGCTGTATTTCTTGAACATCTTTCCCGTTATTAAATAACTCATGAGGCATTTTATGATTCCCCCCAGGAGTCAACACAGTGTGGTGGAAAATATACTGGGCTTGAAACCAAAACCAAGTTTCACTCCTGGTTCTGGCCTGGACTCGCTGTGTTTGGGCAAGTTATTTAACCTCTCTGAGCCTCATTCTACAAAACAGTGTAACGTTCACCTCAGCATCTCTGACTGCCTAAATGAGAGGGTTTAGGTGAATATGTCTAGCATGGAACCTGCCTCAGAGCGACCGTCCGTAACTAGTCCTTTCTCTCCTTTCTACCTCAGGCACTGATTTCCTTCTCCTCCCAACACCCACTATTCTCTGTGCTTCCCTGTGGCTCTATCCTCTTGTTTCTTACCTTAGAGCAATTGTGCAAATGCTGTCTTCTTCCTACCAGGGCTTAAGAAGACCCTTGGAGGTAGAGCTGGCCTGACTTCTCCAACCAGCCCCTGTAGCTGCCAGCACAGTGCTGGCCCCCAGGTGTTCACTGCATTGGGCCTCCTTTTGCCTTAACCAGGGACATTCTGGCCCTTTCCCTCTTGCATCCCTACGCACAGCTTCAAACCAAGTCTGAGCTTCTTTCGGACCCTGGCTTGACTTTGATATTAAAAATATTCAGTCTGGAGCTTGGCTCTTCGGGGGTCCTGATGATGTCACTGTGCTTGGCATCCTCCCCCCTGGAGTTCTCTCCAGGTGGGCAGTTTTGCTGCCTCGTCTCCAGGATCCTAGACTCCTTGATCCCAGAGAATAAAGTTCCTAAATGAGTGGAAATGCAGCCTCTCACCTCCAAGCCTCCTCCACACGGGAAATGAACAACACACTTCAGCTGGGAGCTGGGCCACGCAGACTTTCTCCAGCCTTACAAGCCTTACACCCTTCACCTCGGTGTTTCTTAGTTGCTGAATTGTTCTCCCCCGTTTTCATGAAAAAGCACTTTGGGGGGCTCTGTTTTGAATCAGCTGACGGAGCTGCACTGGATGCTAAAGCCACTTCCTGTTTTCCTCTCATCACCACCCCCAGAAACTGCGTTCCTTACAAAATGCCTTAGAAAAGAGAGACGGCTCACATTAATGGTACAAAACCCTTGGGAAGAAAAACTCATCTCATTTCACCCCAGAGCTGAGTCTGCTGTGGACCTTCCTGCCGACTCTGCTAGGCAAGTAAAATAGAAAAGAGGGCCTAAAACTCAGTCATACTATGCCAGACATCTTCTCCTGCAGAGGCAGTGTGTATCGTGAGAGTTCCAAGTGTGGCTCTGGAGCTGGATTTGGGCATGATTCCCTGTTGTACCACTTCCCGGCTGAGTGACCCAGGGGGAGCTGCCTTGTCTTTCTGATCCCCAGTTTCCTCATCTGTCAAATCGGGACAGTTGTAAGACTTCCTATATTATTTTCTTATGGCTGCTGGAACAAACTACCACAAACTCAGTGGCTTAAATAACAGAAATGTATTACTTACAGTTCTGGAGGTCAGAAGTCCTCAAAGCAAGGTGTTGACAGGCTGTGTTCCTTCTGGAAGCACTGGGGAGAATTCGTTTATCTTCCCCTTTCCAGCTTCTAAGAGGCCACCTGCAGCATGTGGCTCATGACCCCCCTTCCATCTTCCAAGCCAACAGCATAGCATCTTCCAACTTCTCTCCCTCCCTCCCTCTCCTGTGTACCAGCATGCGCCCTCTCTCTCTCTCTCTCTCTCTCCCCACCCCACCCCACCCCACCCCACCCCTCTACTTCCAACATCAACCTCCTTCTCTCCCTCTGACTTCCCGCCTCTCTCTTATAAGATCCCCGTGATCACACTGGACCCACCCACATCATCTAGGAGAATTCCCCCATCAAAGTCCTTAACTGACCACATCTCTGAAGTAATGTACTCACAAGTTCCAGGAACTGGGATGTGAACATCCTTAGGGGGTCATCATTGTGCCTCCCACCCTTCCCTACAGGATCATTATTTAAATGTGAGAAGAGAATACATGTCTAGTCCCCTGCACAGTGCCTGGCCCCCTGAAAGGACTCCCAGGATGTCAGCCACGGTTACAGCAATAAAGCAATATAAGCATCACAGGAGTGAGGGAAGTGGTTGTTGGTGCTTCCTTAGGTAAAGTGGGGCCACGTGGTCAAATTTTAATGCGAGCCGCAGGAAGTACTATTGTGGCCCAGAGACATCTCTTTAGTTTCATAGCCTCACCCTTCATTTAAAAAAAAAAAAAAAAGTTTATTGGCCACCCCCTAGATACCACTACTTCCCACTCATAGTAAGACTTAGGCTACACAGTTTAGGTTATTCAGCTAGTGACTGGCAAGGACAGGATTTGAACCCTCTTTTGTTCGACTCAAGAGCCCATTCTCTTTCCAGGCACCAGGACTGGCTCACAGGCACTCTGGTCATCAGAACGGCAGCCAGCACACTCCTTCAGGGCAGAAGGCAGGTCTATGCTTCTCTCGTGTCCTCTCAGCCCTCCACCCATCGATGGACACACAGGGATGTGGGCCATGACACCCTGGTTATGTTTTGAGGAGCAGCAGATTCCGATGAGATGGATAAATGACTCTCAACTGGGAGCAGGCATCACAATCACCTGCAGGGCCTGAGAAAACAGATCATAGGCCCCACCCCCAGACTTCCAAAGGCCTGAATTTGCATTTCAAACAAACACCCAGGTGATGCTGCTGGTGGTGCAGGCTGACGCTTTGAGAAACACTGTTCTGGAGTGATCTGGGGATAAATTCATTAGAGGAGAATAAATGGCTCAGGTCTGTGGGACCCATGCTCCCTAGTCCCCACCCACTCTTTCCACTTTTTGATTTCCACAGAGCTGCTAGGGCCACCTGACTAATATATCCAGCAGACGGGATGGGACCTACAGCACACTGTTCACTCCACCCCCCGCCTCCCCACCCCGACTCCTCCAGGTGGCCCTTATTGGAAGCCTTAGCTTTGTATCATCTTCAGAAGGAGGCCTGGGTCACAGGTCCTCCCAGTCTCTGCAGCTGGGCCAAACAATGAAATACAACGTAAGACACCAAACATGCCCTTTGGGAATGAGGCAGCAGGGCAGCGGCGCGATGCCTTTAAAAGGGCAAAGGTTCTTGGGGCCAGGGATCCTCAACACCTCATCCACAGCTCAAGGTCATGAGCTAGTCAGGGTTCAAGGAATTCGGGAGCCAAGTTTTCCTGTGTGCTCCGTGGTGGTATTTTTTTATTTTATTTTTTAAATTTTTTATTAATGTTTATTGGAATATAGTTGCTTTACAATGTTGTGTTAGTTTCTGCTGTACAGCAAAGTGAATCAGCCATACATCTACATATATCCCCTCGTTTTTGGATTTCCTTCCCATTTAGGTCACCACAGAGCACTGAGTAGAGTTTCCTGTGCTATACAGTAGTTCTCATTAGTTATCTATTTTATACATAGTGGTGTATATATGTGCAATCCCAATCTCCCAATTCATCCCACTCCCTCCACCCTCAGTATTCATACGTCCCGTTCTCTACGTCTGTGTCTCTATTTCTGCTTTGAAAATATGTGGTGGTATTTAGATGTGACCCTCCAGCCTGAAGGTCATGCACATCAGCCTATTTTGGAATAACTGTTGATGAAGATTTTTTTTACACTTTGCTCAGGGGACCAGTTGCAAGGAGGAGCTTTTTATGAGAGCAATATATATTATAGACATCTGAATATATTTCCATGAGAAAATAAGGATGAAGGAAACAAAAAGATGGTGTAATGTTCTTACATGACAGATGAATATTTAATACGCTGGGGCTTATCTTTAAGAGAAAAAAAAAGACCCTTTGCAATTTGACATGCTTCCTACAACAGCAATCCATATACAAAATGACAAACACTACAGGCATCCATATAAATACCATGTATTTCATTATTCCCTTATTACAGTGGCATAAAGACCAGCTGCTACATGAAGTATCATGAAAACATAAATTACTGGTTATAAATAGAGTATTTAAAGCATGAGGCCATCCAAAACGGGTTAGTTTAACATAGGCTGCTGAGAACAAGTCTGAGGAATTGATAGGACAGGCAGGGTATGCAGCTGGCAGGAGATCAGCCAACAGAAGCTGCAAGAGGGGTTCTTGAAACAGACTTAGAGGGAGATAGAGTGGAGCTCTCAGGGGCCCAGAGGAACAATTCTGCTTTCAGTTGACCCTTGCCACCCCAAGAGGGACCAATTCACAGACTGCTTATCACCACTATTTTTAACTTCCTGGCAGGCTAACCCAGTGCAATGGGAAAATTGCCCAAAGTAAATACACACTCTCCCTTGATTCTTCTCCTGGCAAGTAATTTTCTATTATTTTCCGTTAGAACCATTTCCAGGATAGATCACATTCCAGAGGCAGGACTTAAGTGTGAAGGTCCTGTAAGGAGCATCCATCCTAGACCGGGGAGATAAGAAAAGCCATGTCTTCGCTCTCCGCTCTAGAGGCTGTGTCCAAACAAGCCCTTTAAGAAGCTTTCCAGGCTCTTCACCTTCAAGGCTCCTTTGTTATTTTTATTTCCTTGGAGTTTTGCTACCAGACAAGTTACACATAGTCATGCATGATTATTTTTCCATGAGACAGGTTAATATGAATAACGGGTTTTGAGCGTTTCTTTATGTCAGGCCCTGTACATGTATTCTCTCACGGAATCCTCTCCACAACTCTCTGAGCTGAGTACTACTGTTATCCCCGTTTTACATACAGGAGTTACAGTCATACAGGTGAAGTAACTTGCTTGAGATCCTGCAGCTGGAAGGTGGTGGAACTTGTCTGAAACTCAGATCTGTCTCCAAAATCCATGCTTTTAACCACTATACAGTGCTGCCTTACCTTACAAGTTGCCACACCATGTTAATACATTTCCAGACCAAAGAAAGGACTAGTTAAACTAGTTACAAACTTAGGAAGGATGAACACATAACTCGCATTAGATTTTTCGAAACAATTAACATAGCTTGAAGATCCCCAGTGAAGTCTCTGTGGAGCCCTAGCTCTCCCAGATCTCCCATGAGGAACCCCTAACCTAGAACTACAGGAGTATCATTTGCAATGAGCATCTTCTAGGTCTGCACAAAAAGAGCTAGTTAAAAATACTGTCTGATGCCCTGGGATCTAAGGTCAAATCAAGTCCAAACTCTGAAGGACATTCAAGGCTCTTCTTCACTTGGCCCTCACAGATATCTCTTCAAATCCACCTTTCAGAACTGTGTTATGCACAGAGTCTGGAACAAGAGGTGAGAGGACTGAGAATCCGTAGCAGCCTCCCCAGGAGACCTTTGTAGGTAGGTAAGATTGGGCAACATTTCCATCCTGACCATGACTCTTCACAGACATGGTAACTAATCTCCCAGGGCAACTCACCACGTAATAGGCACACTGCCTACTCTCTCAGCTTTGTGCTTTGCTCTGGACCATTCCCCAGCCTGTCCCACCCTCTCCTCCCAGGCCCAGCTCCCAGGCCTCCTCTGGGAACCTTGCCTGCTGTCTCCTGTTAGCAGTTGTCAGGTCCCACCCGCCCCCATAGCACCCTGCTTACATTTCTGCCTTCTATCATGGAGAGCTGTCCCTAGTCTGACCCAGTAGACAGTTAGCTCTTTAAGCATAGGACTGGTTCTCACTAACCTTTCCCCACCCACCCACCACCCACACCCCCACTCTTAGCACAGGCACTGGCCAAAGAAGGTTCTTAATAAGGATTAGCACATCTAATTTGTCACCGGAAACCAGGAGTAGCTACTGTACTAGAAACAGGAGGGAGAGGGAAAGGGAAGGGAAGGGAGAGGGGCTCATACAGCAATTAAACAAAGAGAAAAAAAATGATGGTTCATTTTTTCCCTTAAGAATGTGATCCAGGATTAATAATGCACAAATGGTTCTCAGGACCTAGTATTTCACTGTGATCAAAACTTCCTGTAATAAACTCTGACATAAAGTTTTTTTTTTTTTGAGTTTTGAAATGAAGTGTTTTTATTGATTTTAAAAGGTATGCAAATTAATTACAATTTACAAACAAACCTAAACTTTTGAAAATGATAGATTATTTTAAAATAATAATAACAGGTGAAAAAATAGTTCATTATACTCTATAAGAAATCATAGCTCTAGCTCAGTAGGAGGGTGTAACTCTATTTTATCACAGATGACAGATTTTGTAAGAAGCCAAATAAGTATACAATTTGAAAGATAGAGTGGTATATTGCTTAGTTACCTATTCTTTTGTATAAGTTTTTAATGAATAGATCAAACAGAAAAAAAAATCCTTAGGGGATTACACTATGCCATATCTTAAAACATTTTGTGCCACAATTCTAGCTTCAAATTATTTCTAAATACAAAAGACCATCTACCTCAGGCTAAGTAAAATCTTCATTTTAGTAGACATACTCAGTAGGTTACCTAACTGGTGGATTTTATTGACATAAAGTTTTAATGTTTGCATTTGTCATCACTATCAACCACCTCATTCACACCCAAAATAGAGCAAAAGTCTCCTGAGCCTGACTGCGCCTTCCCAGACCCCAGGAAGCCTCAGGCATCCAACTCCACATTTCCACTTGGCATCTGTTCCCTGGGGGAACAGAATTTACTGATTACCAGCCAATGTTTATTGGGCACCTACTGTGTTCCAGGAACTGAAGCCTCTATTTATATGCATGATATCTAATCCTCACCAGAGCCCTCTGGGATACTAGGATCACCATTTTCTAGATGAGAAAACTGAACTCAGGAGGTTGAATAACTTGCCCACAGCTGCACAGTTAGCAATGCTGGAAGTTGAACTCCAGTCTGCCTGACTGAAAAGCCCATGTTCTTAACTACTCTGCTAATTTTTAAATAAGAACATCCTTGTGATTTTCCAGAGTATAAGCAGTGACATCAAAATATCAACGGAAGAAGAAAAGGCTCTAGATCGAGGCTGGAAAACACTCTGCCAAGGACACAGCTTCATCACGGGAGCTTACTGGCCAGGGGCACAGAGCTCATCAGGCAAAGGTTCGAGCCTGCCCAGGGGCACCTCTAACTAAAGATGCCACAAGGGCTGTGCCCTTCAGTCCTGAGAACCCTGGGCTCAAGGGGACCTGGCGCTTCGCCAGCACTGCGTCTCACAAAGTTTCACGAACGGAAGGGCCAGGGAGACTCCGGACATCCCCAGTCTCATCTTCTCATTTTGAAGATGGGAAATTGAAGCCCAGGGAAGCTAGGTGTTTGCCAAGGTCACAGAGCTAATAAGCCCCTAAGCTGAGGTCCTAACCCATGTTTCTTGCTGTGAGTCAGACTTGTCTTATTTTCCTTAATAATTTTTTTTTTTAAATCACAAAGTAAATAGGATCACTGTAGCAGCAGAACAGGAAGAGCTGACATGAAGAAAAAAGTGTCCCCTGTCTCACTCTAACCCCAGGCTCCTACCTTCCAGAGATCAATGGCTTGATATGTACAAGTCATACACTGTCATACTATTTCCTAGACTCACACACTAACAAAAATATAACACACACACATTTATTCATTTCTGAACCTTTAGCACTTAACATATGTTGACTATATTCCCAGGTCAACTAGATCTAGTTCCTTCTTACTCAGTGCTGCACATCACTCCACAGCGAGGAGGGTGTACAGTGCATTCAAACAGCCTCTTACTTGTGGACAGTCCAGTCACGGGGTGCACCTTCTGCAGGTCATCCTACTGCTGTTTAAGTAATGAATCCTGCCAGTATGGGGTTGGGGGTTGGGGGGTGGTTCTAACTCATTTAGTTGCATGTGGATCAAAATGAAAACCTGGTCTCCTAAATGGAGGCTATGGCCAATCTTGCCTAAATGGAGTGACTAGGGGAATACTTAGTTTTCAGAGAGGTTCCGTTTCCTGGCACATCTGATGGCCAGCCCTTCCAGTAAACCAGTCTATGAAAATAAAATATTTTTACTGACTGCTTTAAAACTTACTTCCTAAGTGGCATGAATTTGGATGAGCCGATGTTTCTCCATCTGCAAAATGGGAAAATAATAGTACTCACCTTAAAGAAGTTGTGCAATTCAAAATCAAATGAGATAATACATATAACGTGTCCAACACGATGCCTGGCATACAATAAGCATTTAACAAAAATGGTTACCACTCTTATGGTTGTTATTGAACTTCAGGCAGGCATTCACACATGATCAAACGAGAGACAAAGGTTATGATATGAATGTTCATGCTTTCTATGTCTTGACCTCTTATTAACATGTTATCGCGTGTTTGTGGAATGCCTGTTCCCATAGGTGGGGGGAAGCGGATGGTGAAAAAGAAGGGAGGAGGGTGGGTTGGCCTCAGATGGATGTTGGTGGTTGAAGATTTCAAAGACACTGAAGAGATAATCCAATAATCCCCACACAGCCATTCAGTGTGTATAACAGGCCTGCCATGAAATGACAGAAGCAATTCTCATGTTTAAGTCTAGAACATTTCAGCACCCACAAATAACGCTACCTCTAGCAGAAAGGAAGAGGATTCGCTGCTTTGGGTTAAGGTTAGAGAATTCAAGTGAGCATGGGGATTGAGGGGATGAGTGGGGACTTGTGTTTCCAGAAATCTGTTTTTAAAAATACTAATAGGCTTGGGTTTTTCACTCTGGACATTTTACATCTTTGAATATGTTTGTAATTTGTGTGGTCTGCACACTCCAGATTTCGTTTTGAAAAGGGAAATTTATAAATCACTGCATTATTACTACAAATAATTGAACCAAAGACTAATTTGTGGTTGCACACATGTTCACAGCCACGTGAAAAATACTGCTGTCAGCACCAGGGCCCAGTTTCCATCACATCACTGTTTTTTACAATTTAATGGGCCTCTGAATGTTGCAAATCTGAGAGAGAAAGAATAAAGAAATGTTTTTAAAGCAAAAATGAGGAAGAAAGAAGAAAGTGAAGAAAAAAATGAAGAGGGGGCTTCCCTGGTGGCACAGTGGTTCAGAGTCCGCCTGCCGATGCAGGGGACACGGGTTCGTGCCCCGGTCCGGGAAGATGCCACATGCCGCAGAGTGGCTGGGCCCGTGAGCCATGGCCGCTGAGCCTGCACGTCCGGAGCCTGTGCTCCGCAACAGGAGAGGCCACAGCAGTGAGAGGCCCGCATACCGCAAAAAAACCCAACAAAAACAAAAAAAAAAAATGAAGAGGAAGGAAAGAGCAAGGGAGGGAAAAAAGTCTTCCTTCCATTTCTTTATTCTTAGCCTTAAGGAAAACTTCCAAGAGCTCTACCGGAAAGTGTGTTGGAATACTCCGATTCTCTATTAATGGTATTAAAAAAAAAATAGCAATGGACCTAATGTGTGTTTTTCAAAATCCTTTGATTCTAAATCCATTCAACTATAAATCTGGGTTATTACTTCAAAAGCTAGATACATCCTGACTTTCCTAAAGTGACACAAAATATTCAATCCCAGGCCAAGAAAAATCCCAAACCAACAGAAGTCAAGGAAAATTGAATACAGAAGCTTTCAACTTGAATTATTCAGATCCAAGGAAATTAAAAAGTCTTTCATCTTTTCTCCCTAGTTAACTTTTAAAACATTTTAAATACCCTGCCCTAAATATTTCAAAATATAATACAAAAGTGATCAAATTCCATATGTGAGTTGAAGAGCACAGATAAATATATCAATTTTACCTAGAATATGCATACCCATTTCTTTCAAGGGTACTAAAAAATAAGTACTGTGTTTATTAAAAATGCTTTTACAGTCGCATTGGAAAGCTTTTTGATATTTTGATTAATTTAACTCTAAAATAAACCATCACCCCAAAATGTTCCTTAAAGATGCCACCAGAAAACGACTAGAGCTAATCAATGAATTTGGTAAAGTTGCAGGATACAGAATTAATGCACAGAAATCTCTTGCATTCCTTTACACTAATGATGAAAAATCAGAAAGAGAAATTAAGGAAACACTCCCATTTACCACTGCAACAAAAAGAATCAAATACCTAGGAATAAACCTACCTAGGGAGACAAAAGACCTTATGCAGAAAACTATAAGACACTGATGAAAGAAATTAAAGATGATACAAACAGATGGAGAGATACACCATGTTCTTGGATTGGAAGAATCAATATTGTGAAAATGACTATACTACCCAAGGCAATCTACAGATTCAATGCAATCCCTATCAAATCACCAATGGCATTTTTTACTGAACTAGAAGAAAAAAATCTTAAAATTTGTATGGAGACACAAAAGACCCCGAATAGCCAAAGCAGTCTTGAGGGATAAAAACAGAGCTGAAGGAATCAGACTCCCTGACTTCAGACTATACTACAAAGTTACAGTAATCAAGACAATATGGTACTGGCACAAAAACAGAAATATAGATCAATGGAACAGGATAGAAAGCCCAGAGATAAACCCACGCACCTATGGTCAACTCATCTATGACAAAGGAGGAAAGGATACACAATAGAGAAAAGACAGTCTCTTCAATAAGTGGTGCTGGGAAAACTGGACAGCTACATATAAAAGAATGAAATTAGAACACTCCCTAACACCATTCACAAAAATAAACTCAAAATGGATTAGAGACCTAAATGTAAGACCAGACACTATAAAACTCTTAGAGGAAAACATAGGAAGAACACTCTTTGACGTAAATAACAGCAAGATATTTTTTGATCCACCTCCTAGAGTAATGGAAATAAAAACAAACAAATGGGACCTAATGAAACTTAAAAGCTTTTGCACAGCAAAGGAAACCATAAACAAGAAGAAAAGACAACCCTCAGAATGGGAGAAAATATTTGCAAATGAATCAACGGACAAAGGATTAATCTCCAAAGTATATAAACAGCTCATGCATCTCAATATTAAAAAAACAAACAACCCAATCAAAAAATAGGCAGAAGACCTAAGTAGACATTTCTCCAAAGAAGACATACAGATGGCCAAGAAGCACATGAAAAGCTGCTCAACATCACTAAGTATTAGAGAAATGCAAATCAAAACTACAGTGAGGTATATCACCTCACACCAGTTAGAATGGGCATCATCAGAAAATCTACAAACAACAAATGCTGGAGAGGGTGTGGAGAAAAGGGAACCCTCTTGCACTGTTGGTGGGAATGTAAATTGATATAGCCACTATGGAGAACAGTATGGAGGTTCCTTAAAAAGCTAAAAATAGAATTACCATATGACCCAGCAATCCCACTACTGGGCATACCCAGAGAAAACCATAATTCAAAAAGACACATGCGCCCCAATATTCACTGCAGCACTATTTACAATAGCCAGGACGGCGAAGCAACCTAACTGCCCATGGACAGATGAATGGATAAAGAAGATGTGGTACATATATACAATGGAATATTACTCAGCCATAAAAAGGAATGAAATTGGGTCACTTGTAGAGATGTGGACGGATCTAGAGTCTGTCATACAGAGTGAAGTAAGTCAGAAAGAGAAAAACAATATTGTATATTAATGCATATATGTGGAATATGTAGAAAAATGGTACAGATAAACTGGTTTGCAGGGCAGAAATAGAGACACAGACACAGGGAACAAACATATGGACACCAAGGGGGAAAGTGGCGGCAGCGGGGGTGGTGGTGGTGTGATGAATTGGGAGATTGGGATTGACATGTATACACTAATATGTATAAAATGTATAACTAATAAGAACCTGTTGTATAAAAAAATAAATAAAATTAAATTTAAAAAATTTTTAAATGCTTTTACAGTAGCATTGGAGAGCTTTTTGATATTTTGATTAATTTAACTCTAAAATAAACCATCACCCCCAAAATGTTCCTTAAAGATATAAGATACTCTCTAAGAAGAAACTACCAATGATGACACCCCTTTTACCAATATGCACACACCACCAGACAGGAGAAAATGCTTTATGAATTAGTTTAAACGGAAAACAACCCCACATATAACTGACAAACAGAAAACTGCCAAGAGATATCTGATAAACAGAAACATCACACCAATGGTACAGTCTTGAATAGCTAACTGCATAGAATACGCAACTTCTGAAATATCTTTTGATGGGATGGAAACATTTTCGTATATCTGGCCCATTATTTAATGTTTTTCCATGACCCTCCCTCATCCATATACTTTGGCACAAAGAAAACCTAAATACAGGAGGTCTCCTTTCTTTTGTGGACTTAAACCCAGAGAAACACAGTCTCATGAAATATCCGTGGACTTCTCTTTTGACGTGTAGTGTAGGCTGAAGGCCACCAGTCTGCAGTCGGCTTCCTCTGGTTCCTTTCAAGCCACCTCCAGTGTTTCAGCATCTCCACTCTAGGGAGAGTAAGGGCATCATTTAGCACAGCAGTTCCCACAGATGTGGTCCTTGGACCCCTGTAGGTCCCCAAGACTGTTTCAAGGAAACCGATGGGTCAAAACTGTTTTCACAATAATACTTAATACAAGAAGTAGAGTTTTCCAGAGGCTACATGATGTGTATGGCAACAGATTGAATGCAGAAGCAGAGGTGAGAATCCAGCTATCTTCTGCTAAGCCAGACATAAAAGAGATTATTTACAAGAATACAAAAGAATGCCATTCTTCTGTTTTCGTTTTGGAAAATAGTTATTTTTATTATAATATGTTATTTATGGTAGGATGCAATGGGTTTGTTACTATTTTTAAATAAATATATTTTTTAAACTTTCTCTATTTTCAGTTCTAATATGGCAAATGTCATTCACATTAACAAATGCTCTTGAAGGTCCTCAATAATTTTTAAGAGAGTAAATGGATACTGAAACCAAACAGTTTGAAAACCAGTTATTAGCACAGTTCTTGACTTACAGTATATGCTCAATACATAAATGTGTGGCAAATTGACTGATTAAAGGGCATTAATTATTTTTAAATGTACAAGAGACTCCAGAGTTCAATATATGGATATGGCCAGTAAAGACCCTGGGATGACCGTGTTCAGGCCTCTGTACCTGCTCACATGATTTTTTTAAAAGATGGTAAGAACACAAAAGTGCAGAGCCAAAACAAAGACAGAAGATGCCTGGTAAGTACAGGCTAAAGACAGGTAAAGGCAAATAAAGGGGTGTAGGTACTGGTGGCAATGGGTTCTGATTATCAGTGGATTTCCTTCATCCATCCTATCACCACTTATTTCTCATTTCAGAGAAACAGTATGTTCTCTGAATTCAGAGAGCATGTCCTTCCAAAGGGGTTTATGAGGACTTTATATACAGGCTAATTAAACTATGTAACATCCTGAATGATTCAAGTGCTTAAGAAGACCACGAAGTCATGGGGTCATCTGTGTGGACCAATTAGTTAACTTTCTTGGGTTCCATGGTGTTCATGTGCTTCTTCCAATCTTTCTTCCTGGAAATGTCTTCTTTATCTTGTAAAATCCATTTTGGACAATACCTCCTCCAAAATGCTTTCCTTGCCTTCTTTCCCAGAAAAAGTTTAAAATTCCTTCTTCTGACTTACCTCTGTACCTTGTACATATGTCTGTGGCAGCATTGTAGCACATGCTATTGAAATTCTTCATTTCCACTATCTCCTTAGTAGACCCTGAGCCACTTGCGGGCAGGGCCCATGCACTGCCTACCTTTGTGTTCCAGTACCTATCAGCGCCAAAACACTGTAGACATTTTAAAAACCCACACAAACTCTAGTCAGTCACCTTACAGACGCATAAGACAACTACCAGAATTAAGTACAATGCAAAAGAATAATAAGGAAGTTACTACTTGAAATTCTACTTGTTTCCAGCCAGCCAGAAATCTAGCACGTGTGTCTTAGTGATGATGAGTTAGTCTTGCCATGTTTGAGAATGAAGAGTAGCCCACTTAAAAGAGAGCCGTCTCCTAAAAACACATCTCCTTGGAAGAAGCTTTAGCTTTGCATCGTTCTGAAAGGATACAAATTGCAAATGGTAGAGGCAAGTATTACAAATGATAAATGAAACCAAGGTAAAAACTTCACAAGGCAAAAAAATGTAGTGAAGTGACAAACAGTCAATTAGCAGAAAAGGACTGGAGAAGAGGGGAAATCTAACTATCTGAATGCTTATATGACATCAAAGAAGGCTGGAAAGTCATGCTCTAAGATCAATCAGGCTTTGTTGCCACCTTTCAAGTGACATGCCCATCAGCAAAGAACACACATTTTCATTAGTATAGCAAAGGAAGAATTTGTATGCCTAGGGTTAGTGTTGGCAAAGAAATGGGTAAAGTAGGTCGTTTCCATGTTTACCTTTAAGAATGCGGCCATATGGTAAGAATGAAGATGCTGCCCAGAATCTAATATGGAAGAGATGTCCACATGCCTCCAAAAGGTGAGAGCAATACCAGTAGCACTCAAGTGGAAATTTGAGATAGGGTAACTAAAGGCCATCTAATCTTATGAAAAGCTCTAGCGAGTAAAGGTCTTGAAGCATAAAAGAGCTTGTCCATCCTCACAACGACCCTGTATAATTGGATGTGTATCCTTTTGTTAGACTTTGAAAATAGAAATTTATTTCTCATTCATTAGTCTGATTTCAAACCACCCTTACTGGATGTCTCAATTATCAGAGACTCCAAGGTCAAGTAACACCCAGACACGCTCCGTATCTCTTTTCTTTACTCCATTATAACTCAGTTTTCCTCGTTAGAGCTAGAGTCTTAGCCCAGGGGAAAATCTCATTGCAGAACCACAGAGTGTTAGAGGTGAAAGTCACCCCAGGAAGTGACTAATCTAACCCTATCCACTTTAGGAAAACTGAGGCCCAGAGAACTCAAATCCCTTACCTGGGGTCACACAGCTAAGGACTGTCAGAAGCAGACAGGGCCTCAAGTTTCCTTTCCTGCAGTACAGTGCTGTTTCCATCACACCAAAGCAAAGAAGTACAGATACTCGTTTGGAAATGTGTGTTTGGACAAATCGCTAGCCCTGAGCACCACTTCCTCCCTACATAAATATAAGCAATGCTTTCCACCTGCCACCACTACCCCGGGAACACACACAGCATGTGTTTATTACCTCGAGCTGACTGAGGGATGATGGAAGACAGACTATCACCATGAAGCAGCAGAGCTGATCCTACAAGGAGGCAGCGAGAGGGAGCTCAGGCCCAGGCTTGAAGAGCGGCCCACACTTCTGTATGTTTAAGAAGATGGGCTGTTTGCCTAGCCTCAAAGTGTCTCCCTGAAGTGTTCGTTGATTTCAAAGGGAAAAAGAGTGACTTTACAGTGGAGAAGCCTATTACACACCACCTTCACTAATGGATGGAGGTCTACATCCCCCCAAATGGGAAAGAGTGGGGTCCTTTTCCCCTGACATGATGTGCTGGGAAGGGCACTGCACCACTGTGGGCTTCCCCTGCAGCCTTGGCCTCCACTTAGCCATCAGGAAACACCAGATCACCCAACCTGGGGGACATTCTAGAAGGTACCTGACTAAAGCTCTTCACAAGGCTCAAGATTGTGAAAAACAGGGAAAAACCAAGGAATTGTCCTTGTTGCGGGAGACTAAGGAGACAAGACAACTCTGCGATGTGGGATCCTGGATTCGATTTTGGAACAGAAAAAGGACACTGGTGGAAAGCCAGTGTGAAATCCAAACAAGGTCTGTAGTTTAGATGGTGGCATCTTGCTAAGGCTCATTTCTTAGTTTTGGTAACTGCAGCATGGGGATGCTGTGGAGGACGCTAACTTTGGGTAGGCTGGTTGAGAAGCGGGCAGGAGTTCTTTGTACTGTCTTTGCAACAGTTCTGCATATCTAACATTATTTCAAAAGTTAAAAAAAGTCTCTCCTCCATCCCGAGGCAGGGGTCAAATCCCAGCCTCCGTCATCTCTTGCTTAGTCTGGTACAAGGGCCTCACTGGCTTCCCTACAGACCACCGTGACCTTAGGCACAACAAAGATCTCAGCTCCTCCCATGGCTCTGGTGGCCTCACCAGAAGATGGTCTGCAGTCACCTTCTCCCTCTGGTCTCTTACCACACAAGCTCCATGAAACACCCAGAGACTGAGACCTCCTCTGCTACCACTCGCCTTTCCTGGGATGCTCCACTCTCTTTCTCTAAGTAAAAAGCTCCTATACATCCTTCGCTGCCCAGCTCTAAAGTGCTCTGGTTAACCTTCGCCCCAGGGAAGACACAAACACATTGAATTACTCAGTACTCCATACTACAGCTCTCTCTGTGGCCGGACCCACCACACTGTGCAGAATGGCACATCTATGAATTGTCTACGGAATACAATTTGTCTGTTGCATTTAATCCCTTAACTCTTTGTCACTGACGTTTTCATGTGCATATGTGTTGTGTCTCTGACTAGACGGTGAGCTCCTCCCTCCCTCATATGTCCCAGCACAGCACTCAGCCTACGTGGGTCATTTAAAAAGATGTGTTGGGGTGGTGAGTGACTGAAAAACCATCCTGTACCAGGAGATGAAAGAATCTGGGGTTATACCTGTGGTCCTCAGCCCCTGTGTGCATCAGAAGCAGCCGGGAAGCTTGTCAAAAATGCAAATGCTTTAGCACAGCCTCTGCAGATTCTGACTCAGAGGACTGGGGAGGGTTCTAGAAATCGGTATTTTCCACTAGGTCCTCCACCCCTGCTAGTTGACTGTGCTGATCCCCAAACATGAGAACCACTCACTCTTTCACAGTGTGGGTTTGATGAGCTCAGCTCACCCGCTTGCCCTTCAAACTCCCTCCCTCTGGGGTCCGAGGTCAGAGGTGAAGTCAGAAGGAGTCACTAAAGGAGAGAAAAGTTCGGGGCCCTCCGTGCCAGCTTCCCTCAGGAACTGGCTCCCCATCTCGGAGGCAGCCGAGAGGTGACTGTATCTAGAGAGCACACAAACTACTTCTCTGCTCTTTCTGAAATGCCAGCGAGTTTGAAAGGCACTTTGTCCAATTAGAAGTGTGGAGAAATATTCATCCTGTCCATGACAGAGATGAAGTGCTTCTTTCAAAAGCAGCGGTGGCAGCCTGCCAGGTTTAAGAAGTCCAACTCTTCCACACTGAGCCAGCAGTTATTAATTAGTTTTATTAGTGGCAGGTCTTTAATGCAAAATGACAGAGGGAGAGCACGAAGATCCCCGTTGCTACTAAAATACAAATTGTCCGGATTTAGGTTGTGTTGTTCCCCAACATGTATAGGCGGCCAGCCAGGCCCAAGTGGGGAATGGAGGATGCAGCCAAATGCCTTTCTGCAGAGTTCCGGACTATTAATGGCATGACAAAGAGGCTCAGATGCTTACCTCAGGTAGCTCTCTCGGGGAAAATCCACCACTTTGAACGATCAAGGAGGAAGAGCCTCCTAGGAGAGGACAGGGGCATCTGAGGGGAAAACCAGGAACACGAGGATGGGGTGGGGACGGGCTGGGGGCCTGCGTCATCCACACTGCTCAATGTGCCCCTATAAGAAATGAGCACTTCCAGAGAACAGTGCGGGGAGACTTTGCGGAGAATTAGACTTACACTGTCAACCTGTTTTTTATGACCATTAATCACATTTGTATTTATAAGCGCTAAGACAGGATAATCAAATCTCATGCTTCAAAGCATATGTTTATCACCACAGGCATAGAAAGGAAGGAGAAAGAGTTTACAAGCCTGCACTGTTGGCAAGAGCGGCTGTTTATCTGGTCGCTTCCCCAGAAGCCCCCTGGGGGGCTCTGGAGAACATTCTGTGAGGGAGAAGACGGAACTGCCCAGTGTCTCGCTTTGTCAGTGTTTCTACTTCCCTCTGCGCTGGTCCTAAGGCAGGAATTTAAAGGCAGTCCCCTAACATCCTCTCCCGTGATTGATGCTCGCTTAATACAGCCCTGAGCTCTTTGCCTCAGGCCTTCCAGACCTTCCTCCTTTGCCCCATGAGAGGGAGGGTCCTGACAGGCTCTAGGCGGTGCCCTTCTCCGCGACACCTTTTCTTTTAACATCTTGTACATTCCCTGTGGTCCCCCCAACTACCCTCTAACCCAGCCTCGAGCTGCCTATGGCTTGAAGAGGTTTCACATACCACCTACCTCAGTAGCCTTCCTCTAGACCAGGCCAGAGATGTGAGAACTTTTTCTGTCAAGGGCCAGATAGTAAATATTTTAGTCTTTTTTTTTTTTAATTTAAGAAAGATATACTTTTTAAAATTTTATTGGAGTATAGTTGATTTACAACGTTGTGTTAGTTTCAGGTGTACAGCAAAGTGATTAAGTTATACATATACATATATTCGTTCTTTTTCAGATTCTTTTCCCGTATAGATTATTGCAGAATACTGAATAGAGTTCCCTGTGTAATACAGTAGGTCCTTGTTGGTTATCTATCTTATATATAGTACTGTGGGCATGTTAATCCCAAGCTCCTAATTTATCCCTCCCCCCCTTCAATATTTCAGTCTTCGCAGGCCCTACAGTATCTGTGGCAACTACTCAACTTTGCCCTTGTAGTCTGAAAGCACATGTAGATGATACATATATAAATGGGTATGGCTGTGTGCCAATAAAACTTTATTGCACAATTGAGCAGTACGTGGGCCGGGTTTGATCTGTGGATTGTAAGTTGTCTGGCTCTTACTCTAGAGCAGCAGTGCCCGATCCAGGGATCCAGGTGCTAATGAGTTATGCAAAACTGGATGGAATAGTTCCAAAATTCTGACAGAAAAGGTGTATTTGCGTTTGCAATACTAGCACAGACTAACCCAGATCTCCCGGCTGGAACTGTATTAGCTACTTACTTTGACAATACATGCCTCCCATTGTCTGACTAACGAAAATTGGGAAATAACCATTAAATAGTTAGGTGATCAAAATCTTTCAAAGCATGAGGTCCATGATTGGAAGAGGGCAGGTAATAAAGTGGTCCTACTGCTTATACACAAACGGGGCATCTCAAAAGCATCTAAGGCCACATGTTTCTCTAGGAGATTCCCTCAAGTAGCTCAAAACACTTTTAATGAAGGAGGACATAGTCTCCTAACACATGAATAACATAAGTCAGTGTGAAAAAGCCTTACCACCATTATCAATATTAAGAAGGAATATCTGGAGGACTCACTGAGAAAGGAAACATTTTACAAGCCTGTCAGAACCAAAGGCACTACAAATTCAGGCCCAGATTTTCTAGAACTGAATGGAAAATGAAAAAATACACAGCTCTGGGGAAAGAAAACAAGAGTAAAGAGACCCTGTTTCTCTTGACGACTTGGCTGGGTGATAAGTAGCAACTCACTGAGGATAAAAACCAAGTCTTCATCTTTGACTCTTCAGTGTTAACACAGTACGTAAATGTTTCTTGAATGAATGAATTTTTACATCCATGCTTGATGTTATAAAAGATTCAGAATTGAATATGAGATGACCTTTGGCCTCCCAGGGTTAATGGTCTAATAAAAGAGAACATAAGAGGATGAAGACATAAATAATACACAGCATCTATATGTAGGCACTGTGTTTGCAGGTTCCTACTCAGCATCCTTGGCCTCTTGTCTTAGTAAAGATCCACTAGCCTTCTTACCTAGCTTCCCAGCTCCTAGTAGATCCAGAGTGGATGATTTAAAGAATGGTAGAAGAAGGAGCCATATGAGGCCAGCACAATATCAATGTCCCAAGAAGGAGAGCTACAGCCTAAAAGGGGCCCCAGATGCTAAAGATAGAACTAATATCTGCGCTTATTCCAGCATTGTGAGAAACAAAAAAAACCCAAAAAACCAAAACAAAAAAACCCCACTGCAAACAATATACATATTCATCAACAGGGATGAATAAATTAACACGTGTCTACACTATGGGAAATGTTGCAATTCTTAATAAAAGGAATAAATTAGATTTATATACATTGACTTGAAGTCCATGATACATTTTGAAGTTCATCTGTTCCTCACTCCAAAAGCCTGTTGAAGCAAATTCTCATGTATATAAATAAGTTATTTTCTCCATCAGTTAGCACGTTGGCCAGAAAAAAAAAATCAGTGTGTCCTGCATTAAGAACATCAGTGTGCTCAGACCTAAAATGAGGAAACACACACAAAAATGCTGTAACTCCTCAGTTTACAAAGGGTGGCCACTAACAAAAGGGACTCTAATAGATTCCCTAAAATTGAGTATTTTACAGGGTGCATGGAAAGCATGATGTCTCATGAAAATTAAACTGACTAAACTTTACAAAGACATCTTCTACATAAGGTGAAGCCTACCTTTAAATATCAGAAGATGCTTTTGCTAAAAAATAAAGCCATGAAAAATACGTTATATAAATAATTCAAGGAAGAACCTATATATCACCCAATGGATACATTAAAGAATGCTTGCATATATGTATATGTGTGTATATATACACGTATAATTTCATATATTTTTCACATAAAGCATAAATACTTTTGTTTATTTATAAGAATTCTATTTTCCTACTGGCTTCCTTTAAAAATACAAACACCCAATTGATCTTCAACAGCTCATAACAGCATAGTTTTGAGATTCCTAGCCTATCAGCTGAGAAATTAATGGTCTATAAACAAAGACTAAATGCATCAGGGAGATATTTTGTATATTTGGGTTTTCACTGGGGAAGCAGTGTTGTGTAGTAGAAGGAACATAATCTTTAGAGTCGAAGAGACCTTTGATGAAAGGCTGGCCCCACTGCTGTGGCTTTGGGCAAAGCTCTGAACCTCTGTTTCCTCATCTAAAAATAGGAACAGCAGCCCTTCCCCTGCACAATCATCATGCAGGATGGAAACACTACAAACGAAGCCTCTGGTACCACTCCCGGCCGAGAGTATGCACTCTGTCACTGTTACCTACATTATTATTTAACAAATTGCTATTTGTGATATCATCATCAGAAAAAAAAAAAAAGGGAAATCCACTCTGATCAGGGCACACCTAACAGGTGAGAGTGAAAAGTGAAATGGGAAGTTGATACCACCACCCAGCCCCGTTCAAGTTCATGCTGATGTGCACCAGGACACTAAAATGCTGGCTACTGGGTTTCTCAGGCTGTGTCCAAACCACTTTAGTCAAAACCAGAGCTTCGCAGATGAACACACTGTCAAGCTTTAAAATATTCATCTTCCCCTTCTACCCTTCCTTCCAGTGGAATGGAGAGAGTGACTGCTGAACTAGGCTCTCTCTCTCTAAAGAATAAACACAATAAAGTGGCACTCAGGCAACCACAACCCACGCACTAACCCAAGGACACACCCTCATAACCCCAAGTACAGTTCTGTCCATCAAGGCACCTTCAGCAAGACCCAAGCTGCCAATGGGCTCATTCGTGAATTCTGCTTCCCCGCATTCTGTAGTCTGGCTTCTGTTCTGAAAACCTGGTGGCAACAGGAATATTTTAAAATCAGGTCTGCAGAGTGCTATAAGGTCTGAATGCCAACGACTATTGCCATTCAAGCTTCACTTCTCACAGAAAAGGCTCCCCGGAATGAAGATGACAACTGCAGGCCAGGCTCAATCTCAACCTTGTTTAATGGTGCACAAGGTACTTAAGTGGACAGCCAAGGGAGATGCGCAGCTTTTGGGGGGAAGCTCTCCATAAAGCATGTTGTGTGCAAACAGAGGTCATGTCGACACCAGTCGTCCCTAACCAACACATGGCTATTTAAGTTAAGTGCTAACCTGTGGTTTCGGCCATTGTGATTTATTGAGGAGGATGGTGTGAATAATGCAGAGGACTTGACCGTTGGCCCTTAATTTCCCTCATTTAGGCAGGCTGCGCTTCACCATAAAATAGTCATCCTGTAAATTAATGTGTTTTATTTCAAAAGTGACATGTTGTACTGGCTTGTGCTTCAAAGCAAATTACTCTGGATTGCCGGTTTCCCAACCAGGGTACAAGGGTTCCAGCCCACTCGACCCACGGTCCAAGAGAAAATCTGAATGGGAGGGAAAGGATGACAGATCTACCATTCCTACCAGGGGCCTACAGATACTCCATTCACCAGCAAAGGCAGACGTGCTACAAAATATGGGGAACCGTGCTCAGTAACCGGGCGTCATCTGCAGCTCTGTGCTGGGCCCAGTCTCAGCTACCTGGTAGCATCCCAAATACAGGTGCCTGCAGGACCCAAGGTGGCTCTTCACTTCGCTAAGACTCAAAGCCAGTTGGGCAGTGAGTCAGTCTATTGCTTTTCCTCGCTTAGCACACTCAACAGTGAGTCAGGGAATGAATGAATGATTGGCACATGCGGCTCCCAGTTTACATCCAAACGCACTGTGTCCCTCACCCGGCATATGTGATTTGGTGAGCAGAGCACCTCCCAGCTCCGAGCCTCTGGCTCTCAGAGAGCTCTAGCAAGTCCCTTAATATCTCAGAGTACTTACTTTCTCATCTGTAAAAGAGACACAGCCTCCCAGGGCTGCTGTGAGGTCCAACAGACAAGGTATCTACGGCAGTGACTGGTAAATGCAGAAGAAGTGTCTGCAAATATTAGCTGTTGCTACTACTATTATAACTCCTTAGTGTTGAAACCTTCAGCAACTCTCTTTCACCAAGAGAATAACAAAAACCCCAGCAGTCAAGACCCACTGCAGCCCATATTCCCTCTCCCACCTTACATCTCCCTCCCTTCCAGGATAAACATCCATTCCAAACATAACGTCTTTTGATTAATCCTACAACAGATGATGTCAGTTCCCATCCCTTTTACTTTTGTTGGTATCATCCTGAAATACTCCTGTCTTTCTCTCAGCTCAGCCTAGCTAAATTCTATCCTCTCATCAAACAATAATATATTTGTAGAATCCACTGTGCTCTCCACAAGGCCAGGCACAAGATTCAGGATGGCCGTGGAGGGTCATACAGCCCCCACCAGAGGTGGTTAAGGGTGCAGGGTGGGGTCACATGACCCAGCCTGAGCCAATGAGTATGTTTTTAAGGATTACACAGCCCCAGGGGGAGAAGACAATTGTACTTTTTCCCTTGGATCTCTTACTGGAGAAGAAATGCCTGAGAACAGAGAAAGGCCAACTCAGAAGCTCTTTGGCTGTCCTGACCTTCCCCTTAAACTTTCTAGCTACGTGAGCCCATTAATTTCCTCTTTTGGCTAGTCTGAGTTTGATTTTTCTCATTTGAACTCAGAAAAATTGTGACCAATACCAGTATCAATAGTAGCTCCATTTGAATGTGAAAAACATTACGTGAATTGCTTTACATGTATGATATCTTTTAAATTCTCCACTTTTACAGTGGTAGATCTGCTGAGAACCAGAGAGGTCTGATAATTTTCCCAAGATCACACAGTAGTGCCAGAATCAAAGGCCAAGACTCCCAGCTAATGCTCCATTACCACCATAAGCCACCGGAGGCACTAACCTAAGTGGATGGCTCTGAGGCATAGGAAGGGTTACTGGTCTTCTAAGGCCCCATTTTCAAGAACTGCCTTAGTTGAAAGGGGCTCCATAGCAATTCTCTACAGCCCCGAGGAGGGCACTGTTACAAAGCTCACCTCCTGCTGCCCTTCACTCACCCTTGCAGCCAGGCCAGACTCATAATGAATGGCCAGTGAGAAGTACACTGAAGTCCAACATGAATCAATAAGAGCACTAATGAAATTGCTTCAAGTTCTAGAGCAGAAGGTAAGTTGAATGCCTTTCAGAGATGTACGACCCTGTGCCCTTCCAAGTTCCCAGAGAAGAAAAGAAAATGCACATGGTGGGGGCAGGGGGAATAGGCACAAAGCAACACATAGTTCTTACCTTGACTTAAAATGTGTGATACTCTCTCAGACCATATTGTTGGAGAAAGCAACAGAACTGATTTCATAGATAACAGAAACTCAGTTTAGTTTGTCACTGTTCGTATTTTTGAATGAAACACTGGACATTTCAGTGTGCTATTAAAAGAGTTTCCTGAATATTTTTTTTAAATGACTAAAGGTTTGGAGGTTATTAGGAAGTAGAGAGTCTTTGTTAAAAGCACAGGTAGAGCCACACTGCCTGGGTTTGTATCCTTGTTATACAATTTTCCAACTGTTGTGACCTTGGGCAAGTTAATTAACCTCTCTAAGCTCCATTTTCCACATCTGTAACACAGGACCATTCTCATTTAAGTGCCGTGAGAATTAAGTAAGTAAAATGCTTAGCACTGTGCCAGTAAAAAAAAACTTAGCCCTTTTTTTGTCATTATAAGTAACATTGTTAAGGTTGTTACTTTATGTCATCAATTATTATTTTTTTGTAAAGCAGTGGTTTCTTTAGGATCAACAGTGGTATACAGGTGGGTTTGTGCCATCCTTAAATGACCCCAGGCTGTTTTATAATTTTTTTCTCTGCTTTCTGTAGTTCTTTTGACACTGTGAGATTTCAGACTGTGGGCCATTACTGCTGTCAGCCTGGATATTATTTACATTCTGCTTCCAATTTACAATATAGCCAAGCTTGTGAAAATTACACGTGAAGCAAGATTCGCATCTTTAGACTTTGCAATAACTCTCTCAGCCACTAGAGGTCTACTCGCCATCCCCTGGTTCACTGCCCTGTTGGGCTTCCCAGAGGTCTGCTGGTCTATCCTGAGTTCCATGGTTAAACAAGCCAGACCATGTTAGATAATGCAATGATTTCCTTGGTATTCAGAGCTCTCCACAGTGGGGTTCAGGTCTACATTTCTTATCTCCTACTCCACTATTTACCATATACAAACCATCACTCCCAGACAAAGCATATTCTACTGTTTTCCATATCGACCTTGGGTCTCTTCATCTCTGTGCATTTTCACACACTATTTGCCCCCACTGATAAGCAACTGAAACCCCCTACACACACACACACACACACACACACACACACACACAATCCCCAGTGAGCTTTCCATCTACCTAAATTCTTTTCGTCCCTCAAAGACTCATCAAGGTACACCTGCACTTCAACTTCCTAGTGATCTAGCCCCTCCTTTAGGTGAACTTTAGGTCTATACCAATCCCTAGCCAATGAGTCCCAGACTATTTGTGACGGATCTCAAAGGATTATTTTGTACCTTGATTTAACTCAGTACACATTGATGCTTTGCCTCGCCAATGAGACCATAATCTCCTGAGGCCACAGATGTCTTTCTATTCCACATGAGTGTCCAAGAGCAATAAAAGGAAGGTCTGACCACTTAGTGAGCATCTCATATGCGCCAAGCACATTGCCGGCCGTTTTATAATCTTGATCGGTATGCTATTAGGTGGATATTTCTATTGCCTTTGTAGAAACTGAGCCTTAAGGACATAAAATTATTTGTCCAAGGCCACACCGTAGGTAAGCCAAAAGCCAGAATTCAAAGCCAGATTTGACCCCGAAAGCCATGTATTTTTGCCCCATTAGATCATGTCTATTTAGCATCGTGAGCAGTACCTCCTCAATAAATATTTAGGGCTTGCTTGAATAGCTAAGGAGCAGCTTGTGCTGAATACCTGGCGAGATTAGACCATCAACCAACCAGTAACATGTGTCACCGGTCCTCAGACCCCCTGAGTCTCTGTGTGACAACTCAAGCAGCTCAGCAGTCCCCCGACAAGCCAAGGCTGCTTCAAGATGGAAAAGCCTCCTTTTCTGGCTGCAGCAGCTCTTAAGACACCATGTCTGGCCCACCGGCCCACTACAGCTTGCAAGGGATCTAATGATCTTCTCAGAGGAAAACTGGGGAGGTGAGAGCCACAGAGAAGTAACACGACAGCACACAAGGCTACGATCAAAGAGTACACGGGGGCTCGCACGCACATTTCCCCTGCGAGGAGCTTTACAATTCCAGCAGCACTCCTTTTCAGTTAGCCATAATATTATGAAAGACGCTGCAAACAACTGGATTTCATTTCAAACAGCATAAATTAACAAATTGCACATGTGCACACAGCATCTGCTAACCTAATAATTAAGATATTTTAAAAAGTCACCTAATAGCACCCAAGTCAGGATAATGGGATAATTGTTACAGTGTTTAAAAAAATTCAAAGACGTACAAGCCATGCACCCATGGAGCGCACCAAACGGAAGGTTGCGTTTTCATGGTCTCTTTGAGCCCCATGTTTGGATTAGCACGATGTGAAAGGCAGCAACTGCTGTTATGTAACTAAACCCTGCATATACAGTTGTCAGTCGGGGTAAATTTAACTCTGCAGGTTTAAGGCAGAGCTGGCTTGCCAGAGCAGAACTTAGGAAACAACGAAAATTTAAAGCCACACTGTCCCGTGGACCACAGGCGCTGGTTCAGGAGCTGCTGGAGAAGGCCAGCCCGGCCAGTCTGTGCCATGCTAGGGCACTAGCCCCCTGTAATAGCTGCTTGGACGACACCGAGGGCTGACAAGAGCATGGTTGTTCAACTACCAAGCTGTCTGCATTTTCTCTCTCCCCACGTGGCAATAAAGGCACTTAGGGGGCCTAACGCAGTCCAGAAGGAAAGGCACTGAAACCTAGAATCAGGGCGAGGCTTTAATAACCAGTTGCTTTCCAGAGAACAAAGTGGGTCCCCATCCCCAGGCGAGGGCTCCACCATGGCCACAGCATGGCGAAGGCTAGCCGGGGAGGAACTGTGGCCTGGGTTCTAGGCCTGGCCCTGCACTGCCAGCCGCGGGGCTAAGGAGGAGCCCCATCACCTCCCTGTGCCTCAGGTTTGTCAACTGCAAAATAAAGACGAGGGTTAACTCTCCAGGAGGCCCTTCCAAGCCTATCATTTCTCCCTCTGGTTTTATTGGCAGATCTTTGTTCATTTCAGACAAGGAATAACTCTACAGGGAACCTCTCATTCTAAACTGGGTTATGTCAGGTGAGGCCAAGAGAAGGACATTCACTGTCAAGATGTCAAAAGAGATAAATCCACTGGACCATGTTGCCCATCCTCTTCACTCCCTAGCAGAACTCATTATGAAGCGGGTTTGTCCTGGACCCCATCCAAAGAGCCTTGGTGAACTCAATCTCGACAAAGAGGTGTCCACTGATAAGATGTTCTTCCCCTGCATATCTCAAAACCTGATGGGGAGGTGGGGGTGGCCAGGAAAGAAGCCATCACCACTAGAGACCCCCAGGGAGCTCATGGAGGCTGGAGAGCTGTGTTGGTTTATTTGTTGTTTGTTTCGTGTGGTGTGAGGGGCATATTTTAACAAGGACGGAGCAGACTGGAAGAGATGCTGAAAAAAATTCACAGCATGGAGAAGATTTTCCACTCTGTTTTGTAAACTCAACAGGGCCAGACTAAGCAAGCAAGCGAGATACCTCAGGCACAACACTTAAAGGGGGCCAAAAAACTCAGTGATCAAGATAAATAATATTTTAATACAACACTTTAAAAGTTAACATTCATGAAAAAAACATGATGAACAAAATAACAGAATCTTGAACAGAAAGCGGAGCAGTCCAGTAATGACCAGACAGCCAGATTCTTCTAAAAGAGTAAGTCTAGTTTGTGTGAAATAAACGATCATAACGTCTTCCCATCCCGCTTTAAATTTAGATCTAAGAAAATAACCAGGGGAAATTACCGCTGATGACTGATCCACATTTTCATCCTTGTCACATCCACATCTGCATTTGCTAAACATTCTGATCATGGATATTTGGGAATGAGTACTATTCTGCAGAATCACGCTGGTGGGATATGCCAATGAGTGGGATCCGGCTTCTGTTTGCTAAGACCAGACTGTGCAGAAATTCTCAAGGATGACTCCCAGGAAAGTTTGTGTCCTGGAAGAAAATATTCTCCAAAAAGGGTTTATTCTAGAATGACAGTTCTTTAAAATAATTACTATTCAAGCATCAATAAAGCTTTGGCCTGCATTATATTTTCCTCTAAAAGGAAAAGACAACTCTGTATGCAGCTGTTATGTTTACTTTGCTGGAAACATAATTCTGATGATGCCACCCCAGCTCAAAAACCTTCCATGGCTCCCAAGTGCCCACAGACTTAAATTCAAACTCCAAAGCCCAAAGTAATCAAGAACCTTACTCTCTATGCTAATTCCTATGACTCGCCTTTATTCCCCCTTCCTCCACCCACATACCAGGAGGCCTGTCCCTTTCCCCACCCTGGCTTTCCAGCTTTCCTGCCTTTACTGAGGGTGTGGCCCCCTAGAAGCAGAAACACCCTTCTCTCACCTGCCCAACCACCAGTCCTTCTCTAAATCTTATTCATTCTTCCAATCTCAATTCTACAACTACCTTCTCCATGAAGCCTTAGAGCTCTTCTGGGTGCTAAATTGTAGGACAAATTAACGTTAGTAAGAAAGATTTCCAAGTAGCTTCTGTATTTCAGTTTAACCCAAAATTAACCAAAACACTTAACTGACCAAAAATGCCCCACTGTCAAAGCATACTGATTCCTCCTTCTTTGCTCTCAGAAGCAGCACCACTGCGGGGGAGGGGAGAAAAGAAAAAGAGAAAAATGGAAAAAATAAAGCTCCTTTTCCTCATTGTTCCTCCTGGAACAAAAAATAAAACCAAACACATCCAACTTCTAAGGAAGAGGAAGTATGGAAAAGAGGTCTGTCCAGTGGTCCCAGATACAGATACAACATGAATATTCTCTGGATGCTGAAGAACACACACACAGAAACATACACCACTGTTGGCCCGAGCAGGGGAGGAAAGAAAAATTCCATTTCGAGTCCGGAAGCTTAACCGAAGACCCCAGCTATCCCAGGCCTGTGCCGCCTGCCCCAGGTGATTTGCTTCCACAGCTAAGGGCCTGGTGCTCGAAGCCTGATTTTCCCTGAGCAGAGCGATTCAAAACCACCTTAGTCACACAGATAGAAGGTGAAAGTATATTCCAAGCAAACTACTGGACTGAGGTTGAGTTTATCAAACCAATTACACCGAGATGTTATGGGAAGTGGGGGGGAATGTAATCACGTATGACAGGGATGATCAAAACTGCTTACACAGTAAATCAGGAAACTGATAATGGGCTGACAACGGCATATACCTGACTGCGGAATTTCAGGCTCATATTCCCCAGGCTTGTAAAACGGAAATAACGACACTGAACCAGCTGTGCAGCACTGCTGGGCACCTGGGCACCTCTGGGGTGAAAGATGGAGGGTGAGGAAGGCCTGGCACTGGGGGTGGGGATGGGCAAAGGAGCCCCTCTGATAGGCCCACCTCCAAGACCGTGGTTTGCAGGAAGCAATTTCTCTCGTTGCCCTGCTCAAAAAACATCTTAACGGGTCCTGACCTTGGACACAACAGAAACACAGCACTAAGTCAAGGGACTCTTTGGGGAGCGGAAAGAGACAGAAAGAAGTCAAAGTTGTCCATCGCGGTGAGGACTAGAGACTGCCGAGCGCCACCCGGCAGAAGTCAGGGAGAAGAATCACTCTGCAGGGTTTCTGGCCGAAGCTGACTTGCTGAGGAATGGCCTAGAAAGCTATGTGGGCCTTCTCGACGACGTAAGAAAGCACCCCACCTGCTGGGAAGGTCTCTCTCCTTTTGAGACCCTGCCTCTCAGGTGTTTAGAGAGCCATCCAGGGTAGGCAAGGCATGGAGAGTGGGGTCACTGTGCATCCCAAATAAAATAGTAATAAATTAATTTGGGGGAAACACAGAGTCACTGCAGGAGCCGCGGGGCCCAGAGCAAAAGCCAACTGCAGGAGATACCTAATGAATCACTGACAGACAGGACACCAAAACAGAGGCCCTAAATAAAGCAACTGACCTGAAAAAGGAAATAAATACCTGCATTTTAAAGGAGGGGCCTCATATTCCTCTGTGCATCACTGGGCTTTGTTTTCCATTCACAACGTGGTGCCTTGAAACACCCTAACAAGTGTGGCTGACTCAGGGCACGGGCTTAAACTTTATCAATGCCTGCAACAGTCGTGATCTGCATCAAGCTCAATGCTGTCCTTTTGGCAGTTGTTGCACATAATTGAGTGAAAAAAGCTGTCAGTCTAAAGCCCCGATCCCAAGGTAAATTCACTCTGAACTAACCATCTGCCAGGGCTTCTCCCACGGTAGTCAACACGTATGATCCAGAGGACTGGATTCACTTCCTCATAATTAGATCATTCCTGAATTAAATTGACGGTCCCAGGGGAAACAAAAAAAAAAAAATGCAAAGCGTGTTTTGAGACCAGAAAGCAGAAGCCGGCTGGTTTTAACAAATGCAAGAAGCTACATATTTTTTCACAGCGATAGAGCAGCACCATAAACGATTTTTCTAAATCAGTCTTCATAACAATTATTATCTTCCATGCCACCCTCGTAATTTACATTTGGGTTTTTGTTTTGGAAGTTGAGGCATTTCTTGGAGGTACCACGCACAAACCCAAAGGATGGGTAGCTATTGTTTTCAGACCCAGGTGCCAAGCAAGGTCAGACCAGGTTGACCAACCTTATTAAATGTTGTGGATGTCAAAGTCTCTATGAATTTGTTGCCACACCCATGAACCTGCTGCTTCTTCAAAATAAAGGGAAAGAATTACAGGCTGTTTCTTATATCGCACAGTAGCCGTGGTGGCTGGTAAGAGAGGCGGGTAGAATAACCCACTAAGAAATAAATCTGGAATCAGGCCCCCAAAACAATGCAATCATGCTGTGAGCCTAAAAAAATGGTTAAGAGATGAAACAGGGGCAGGTGGGATTCTGAAGGTTTCTCTGTAAACATGATTTCATTCCCTGCCAGTAATTGGGTGATTTGCCTCTAGTCAGATTCAGTCCTGTGGGTACTTAACTGCACAAGTATCTTCAAACCCTGCATATTAACTCAAATTTTTCCAGGAAATATTTCTGAATTAACTAAAGTATTTAGTAATTCTATTGTTCTTCAGAAGTTTGCACACCACTGGGTTATCATGACATTTCTGATGAGACAGAGACAGAAAATAGTGAACCACTGTCTCACAGGGCCTCCTCCAGCCATGGGCCAGGGAAGATTAATGTAACTCAAAATAGAATGAGACCAACTCATTTTTGCCTGAATATCCAGATTAGACATTTCAATGCCCACTTTTGTAGGGTTGTGATGTGAGAGGTAAAATAAAGGAGGATGGACAGAAACAGAGAAAGAAACATGAGGTCCTCGTAACATCACAGACTAAACAGAACCTAAGGGATTACCATATGTAACATGTCTCACACTTGCCTGATTTTAATAGCCACCTGGGGCATTTCCTAAACACAGCGTTTTTACGTCCTCCTTCTAAAGATCTGGATTCAGGCGATCTGGGTGGGCCTCCATAATGTATTCTGTTATACAAGCTTACCGGAAGCAAAACTTAGGATGAAACACAGAGGCCAGAAACAAAGCAAAAATGTTAGAGCCAGAAAAGTAATGACGTCATGATGCAGTGATGGCCTGGGTTGGGGGCAGGGGGGACACATCCCTATATGTACACACCCTGGGGAGGGCTCATAGGGGCCGGGGTCCTAACACCCTCACAGCGATGGGAGACGTGACCTTGTACCCTTGCTAGGCCAAAAGCTAGAAGTGAGATCACTACTAAAACAGAGATCCATGAAAAATTTCCCCCTTCATGAAAGAAACCTACAAAAACTCTACCTCTGACCAAAGGAAGCGAAAAAGAAACTCGCCACCTACTGAGAATTCCAGGTAGGTAATAAAAAAAAAATCTCCTATAAGAAGTTGAAATCCTAAACCAATGTAATATGCAACTGTATCCAGGTTCTGAATTTATACTACCCTTGTACTGTAAGATAGGAACACTTCTACAGCTCCATATATACAGGACTCCCTGATGAAAAATTCTGATCGAAGATGAATCTGCAATCAAAAACTACATAAGGAAAAGATCCGTTATACATCAGATACAAATTAAAAAATTAGCACCATAAGAACTTGACATAATAGAATATTATGGTACGTTCTATAGAATAAGCTACTCCGAAATTATTAAAGAGGTTAAAAAAAAAAGAGGATAAACAATGAAGTGACAGAACACTAAGGCAAAAAATAGACAAGTTTGAAAAAAATTTCTAGAAAGGACAAATGTTAGTCATTTAAAATTAAAAACTCAAAGAACGTGACACAAAAGAATATGTTTGGTATGTTTCCACTCATACAAAACTCAATACAAGCAAAACTAATCTATGACAATGGAAGTCGAAAGAACATTTAGCTTTGGGAACAGGCAATGTCCTCTGTCTTGATCTGGGTGACGAGTACAGAAGAGTATTCACAGGTAATGCCACGATTATTTCCTTGTATGCATATTAAATAACCATGTAAAAAATTCAATGGGCAGTTTAGATGCAAATTAGACATAGAAGGTTAGTGAACTCAAAGAAAAAAGCAAGGAGATTGCCCAGAATGTTGAACAGAGAGAAACAGAGATAAAAGGTATGAAAGAGAAGAGAAACAGAAGATGAAATGAGATCTCACATACATCTAAAAGGAGTTTCAGAAAGAGAGAGAAAAGAGACAAGGTCTGAGAATTTTCCAGAAGGAAAGCATTATCAGAATGAATAAGCTCACCGAATCCTGAGCAGAATGAACACATAAATCCACAATAAACATATCATAGCGACCCTGCAGAACACCAAAGACAGAGAAAAAGTTAAGAGCAACCAGGAAGACAAATTACCAGGAAGACAAATTACCTATAAAGAAGCAACAATTTGACTGACAGCCAAAACATCATCTACACAATTGGTTCCTCCTATAGGCCAAAGGCCACTGCCAACTTGTTGACAACGTGGAGAATGCATTTTGCTTGAAACGACTGCAGGGAGAACATTTTTCTCACTAAGAGCCTTCCATGTTAAATGCATCCTTCATTCACTTCTTCAACAGGTTTTTACTGAGCACCTACTATGTGCCACCCTGGTCAAGGAACTTCCTCGCTCTCAAAGAGCTCAAAACTCTGGATTCAGATACTCTGACAGTAGAAATACAGGTGATCTAAAAGGCCAAGGAAATATATCTAACCCAGAGGAGAGAGGTCAGGGAAAGCTTCCAGGAACAAGCAAATCCAAGCTGAGGTCCATCAGATGAACAGGATTAGCAAGGGAAGATTTCAATCTATGAGAGCAAGGGAAGACTGTCTGCGCTGCTGCATCTCTAGGATTCAGAACAGTACCTGGCACCGGGGAGGTGCTCTGTAATTGCTTACTGAATGAATGAGTGACGGGCAAATCAGTGGAGTGGCTAGAACACAGGTATAAGGGAAAGCAGGTGAAGGCGAAAAAGTATTGCATGTTTGAGCACCAAAGTTCAGTACAGCTAGAGAACAGAGTATGTATGTGAGTGCAGGGAAGATGGGGTGATGAGGAGACAGGTGCAGGATGAGGCTTGAAAGCTAGACAGGGACCAATTTAGGCTATGTTAAAGGGTGTGGATTTTATTTTAAGAGCAATAGGAATTCAATGAAGGGTTTTAAGCAAGGGAGAGGTATATTAGATTTGCATTTGCAAAAATCACTTGGGTCCTAGTGTCAATGTCAGGGAAGTTAGCACTGTTCTATAAGGAGAAAGAATACTTCCTCACCAGTAACATGAGGAGCAGCTTTCAGATTTCCCCCAAAAGAGCTTGAGAGAGAAGATGGGAGGGAGGGAGAGAAAGAGAAGAGGGAAACAGGGGGAGAGGGGCAGCGGGGTGGGGGAGGGAGGGAAGAAGAGAGACCGAGAGACCGTGCATGAGCAGGTCTAAGAAATAAACATAAAATCCTGGCTATCCACATCCTGCGGCGGGTGTGTTTTCCAATCAGCCCCGAGGCTTATGGCAGAGATAAAATAGGAAAGGAATATGTCCCCAGCTCCAGCTGAACATTCTGTTCAGGCTTTTCAATCTAAAAACTTCAGTGTGCTGGTCGGCACCGTTGCTGTTCTCATGTTGTTTGCCCTGCACTGGGCCAAACCCTGCCTCGAAATACCAACGTGTCACATGTGGGCCCAGGCAAGTCTCACTAACTTTATGAAGTCTGGGTTTCCCCACTTCTTGCAAAAGCAGTGAACCAGAGAAGGGTCCATGGTAATAATTATGACTTTCCTTGTATGGACGGCTTCCATACCAGGGGCGGCAAGCCCACAAGAGTCTGGCTGAATAAAACCATGCCCCAGCCAATGCCAAGTTCAGCAGCTTCTCTGTTGGCAGCTCCTGTTAGGGCTGCAAAGCGCTGAAGGAGCTGGGGGAGGTTCTGAGGATATGTTCCCAGGCCCTGGCACGTGGTAAACTCGGCACCTTTAATAGTCACAGTCTATGGCACGTGCAGCTGCCAAGCCGCAATCACAGGTTGCTCTGAGCAGTCAGTTAAAGTTACTTGTAAGGACTGCATGCAGGAATTCCTCCAGCAACATCGGGGTTTTGCTTTGTCTAGTCAGCCGGAAGTCGGCCAGGGCAGTGAGGAAGAGTTAAATCTCAAGGAGTTCTCTGGCAGGACCACCTCCAGCCCAGGAAGGGCAACAGGATACCTAAGGAATGAAAGGAAAACCTGCAACCAGAACGATGAAGAAGCTACCACAGGAACAGCCAGAGGGCAAGAGAGAGTAAAGAACCATCTCTAGGGGAGGCTGTGGTCAGCTGACTTGGCTGGACCCTACACAACTCCAGGGAGCTCCATCCGCTGAGACTGCAACCTCCCACCTCTGCAGATGGAAAGGAGCATAAACAGAGACAAAAAGGCCCCCGGGGCCCCAGGGCTGCTGTCTAGACACCGTTATCACAGTCAGGGGAATAGGATGTGAGCTGTGGTAGGAGAAGTCCGTGTCCTGGGCTCTGACTAAGCCACTCGCAAGAGGCCTCAGTCTTCTCATCTGCAAGATGGGGATCATAATACTTGCCTCATAGGGAGGTAGAGAGAATTTTAAGAGCTGAGCTCAGTGTGCTCAGGGCCTGGAGCAGAGTAAGTGACCAATAAGTAGGAGCTCGTAACTATTAGGAACTCTTATCAAATCACATATCAAGGTAACTGTTCTTGCAAACTCACTAGAGATACAGATAATAGTTTATTTCATATCTGTAACCTAAATGCCTAGTACAGGGTAATATTTTATTTCATATCTATAACCTAAATGCCTAGTACAGGGCCTGGTAAGCATAAGAACTGAATACATGGTTGTGGAAGGAAGGAGAGAGGAGGAGGGAGGGAGGTGGAGAGGGAGAGAGCCGGGGACTGGGTCCTTTATTTCTCTATCTTTGGCTCCCAGCAACAGTAGCAGGCCCTACAGTGAATGCTAACATTGTCACAGATACCGTTTGTTGTACGGAAAGTATCTACTCATCATCTACTTATTCACAAAACGATAGCTGAGTGCCTGCTGTATGCAAAGCCCTGTGTTGGGATCACTGGAAAACACAGAGGTAACTCTACTGCATCCCTATCCTCAAGGATCTCACGATTTAGGCAGAGACTCATATATAAATACTTCTAGTAGTGATCAACTGTGATAATACTGTAACATGGGTCCAAATAAGACAGGCCACCGGCCTTCCCTCCCTCACCCCACCCACAAAGTGACATGACACTTTTCTCCTAACTGGTTCCTTCCTGCGTGAGAGGAGGAAATTGTTTCCCTCTTTAAAGCCGTGGTTCGAAGGGCAAGAATGTGATCATGCCTGGATGCAGCCTGCTCATCCTTAGGAAGGCCTGGAAGCACCCAGCCCTGGGCAGGCTTCTCTGCCCACAGCTACCATAGCTCAGGCCCGGCACAAAGGGGGGTCTGAGGTTTACTAAAGAATGTCCTGGTTTATCTTTCTCTACAGTAACCTACCATATGGATTCAACCAAGGCAAAGCTTTCCCAGGATCCAAGAGGCAGGGTGTGATGCTCTAAACATCACTTCCACCACTGGGAATAGTAAACAGTATTACTGTTTACTAATTTAGTAAATATCTAAATTCCAAAAGATATTACTGATGCTGTGTATAATTAGGATGCTAAATAAAACGGAGTCAAGCTGCTGGCTTACAGAGGCCTAGACATATTATGCAGTTGGAAGAATATACATGTGTGTGAATCTATGTGTGTACATATACATACACACACATGCATGTGCACGCACACACATACACATACACTACTTATGGGTCCAATTTCTGAGATTTAGACTAGAGCATGGCTACAAAACGTAATGAATCCATGGAGGTGAGAAAGACAAAGGGAGTAGCCTTTCTCCTTCATCCTCCATGACACACTAGCCAAGAAAATTGAATGGACCTGGGAATAGATGAAGATAGAAACATATTGCAGATCAGCCACATTTCAAAAGGTAAACTCCAGGGCTTCCCTGGTGGCACACTGGTTGAGAGTCTGCCTGCTGATGCAGGGGACGCAGGTTCGTGCCCCGGTTCGGGAAGATCCCACATGACGTGGAGTGGCTGGGCCCGTGAGACATGGCCGCTGAGCCTGCGCGTCCAGAGCCTGTGCTCCACAACGTGAGAGGCCACAATAGTGAGAGGCCCGCGTACCGCAAAAAAAAAAAAAAAAAAAAAGGTAAACTCCAAACTGGAGAACCATTTGAGAAGCATCCAGAGTACTGAATTGCTACCCTCTGTTAGCTAAGAGCCTACCAAATGGCATACACATCTCATTTTCACTCACAACACAAAAAGAACACCAAATAAAATCCCTAGAGTCTAGCCTATGGCATCTCTTTCAAGAAATCAACAGCCCGAATACTTAACTCAAGCTTCTCTCATTTTATCCACCTTTTCTTCACAATTATATTCAGTGGTCTCTGTGATTCATAGCTGAAAAGTGAAGAATGAATTTCTCTACAAGTATTTCCCTCTCTAGATTTGTTGTTGCTCATAATAATTCTGATGACTTTCAGAGGAAAATGCTGAAAATTAACATTATTACATCAGAGTCATGGCCAGTATCCTTAACACTTGCTTCCAAGTATTTCATCACCCAAAGTGTAAAACAACAAGCAGGCTGTCACTGGTAAAGCTTTCGACTCAAGTTCATTTATGGGGAAACCTCACATTAACATTAACCGTATATCATGGAGAAGGGTCCACAGCTAGTGTTTTCCCATTTACTGATAGTTACTACATGGTTGTTTGATCACATTTTCAATGACCCAGACAGCTCAGTCCACTAACTTGGAAGATTTTAAGTGGTTTAAAACACAAAATTCTGGCCTCTTCTACTAAAGAAGATATGAGATAAAGAATTAGCATTTCTCTAAGAGAGATCCGTTCTTTCCCCATATGGAGTAGGCTACAATGAGAGTAAGTACCCCACAGGACAAAAAAGGAAGAAAAAGGAAACTATCAACTAATGAATGGATAAAGCAAATGTGGTATGTCCATACAATGGAATAGGATTCAGCAATAAAAAGGACCCAGATAACAATACCTGCTACAACATAGATGAACTCCAAAACCATGATACTAAGTAAAATAGGTCAGACACAAAAGACCACATATTATATGATTACATTTAAGTAAACATCCAGAAAAGGCAAATCTCCAGGGACAGAAAGTAGATGAATGACTCTCAGACTGGGCCATAGGAGGGTGTAGTGACAACAACTGGGCATGAGGGATCTTTTGGGGGTGACAGAAGGTGTTCCACAACTGGATCGTGGTGGTGGTTATACAACTGTATAAATTTACTAAAAATCATTGACCTGTATACTTCAGAAGGGTGAATTTTATGATATGTAAATTATGCCTCTTTTTTTTAAAGAAGGGAGAAAAAATAAGGAATGTATATTCATTGTTGCACTTAAAATTTGGGTCTTAGTCACGAGGTCATAGAACGTCAGAGCTGGCAGAACTTGTAGCTCAGTGCCTCAGTAAGCTACACCTGGGACTCACCTGAAGAAGGTGGGGCTGGGGGGCTGGGGGAGGGTGGGAGGAGGTGGTGGTGGTGAAAGCCAGTTGCTCAAAGCCACTTCCATGATTAATGGTCAAGCTGGGATGAGAACCCAGGTCTCTTGATTACTGGTCTAGTGCACTACTCACAACTTATCTTTATTATTTTGCTTCATGCAAACTCCCAAGGCATTAATCATACAGATAACC
Organism: Pseudorca crassidens; assembly: GCF_039906515.1. Taxonomy (NCBI): domain Eukaryota; kingdom Metazoa; phylum Chordata; class Mammalia; order Artiodactyla; family Delphinidae; genus Pseudorca; species Pseudorca crassidens. Next base: position 109,714,539 of record NC_090296.1, read on the forward strand.
ATTCACAAACAGATGTGCTTGAGTCAAAGGTCAATGTTTTGGGGAATATAGAACATACTGGATAACCCATAAATTAGTTATTCTCTGCTTGCATTAGTGCTTGTATATTTCATTTTCTTGTCCTCTCAGTATTTGTTTTTACGTGAAACCTATGCCTGTTTATGACCTTTAGATTGAAAACGCTTTCCTTACCCAAAAGAGTCACAGATGCGTTTTTTTTAGAAGCTGAATCGACTCTAAAAGGCTCACTGCTTCAGTACCACCAACAGCAAACATCCAAATTCAGACCTAGCCACAGGGGCTTGTCTTTCTAATAGAAATGTAAAATAGATCTTTATTTGCCACAAAATTAACATGTGATCCAATTATGCAGAATAGGAAGGAATTTGTCGTTGAATTACATTAAAAAAATCACCCACACTAATTTAAAACAATGATACCACAGCCTTAATTACCTTGGGCTTTACTACTGTAGCTTTCAAACAGTACAGGAATATGATGAGACACAGCCATGCCTACGATAAAACATACACAGAAAAATCGGATTCTGTTTAAACAAACAAATGAGCAAGTTAAGAATTTTAAACAACTTTTTGGAGACAAATCGACCACTCTGAAAATTATTAGAAAGCGGTAAGTGTCAACCAACATTACAGACTATATGTATGTGTCCCTGCCCCCTCCCAAATTCATATGTTGAAGCCATAACCGCTGCCCCTTGTAATGATATCAGGAGGTGAGATCTTTGGGAGGTAAACAGGTTTAGATGAGGTCATGAGGGTGGGGTCCCCATTGGGATTAGTGCCCTTATAAGAAGAGGAAGAGACACCAGAACTTCTCTCCATCATGAGGATACAGTAAAAAGACGCCCATTGGTAAGCCAGGAAGACGGCCCTCGTTAAGAACCAAATCTGCCAGCACCTGGGTCTGAACTTCCCAGGCTCCAGAACCATAAGAAAATAAATGTGGTTTAAGCCACCCAGTCTATGGTATTTTGTCACTGCAGCCTAAGCTAAGACAACCAAATACTTCCATTACAGTTTTGCAGACCGCTGTACAATTCAATACGGTGATCAAGGTTAAGTGGTTATACAACATCCCTTTCTCAGGAACTCAATCAGAGGTTAGTTATACATGTGCATTAAAGTATGTGAGAAAATATTTAGCCTTCCTAAATCTGCATTTTGCAAGGGGCTATTCTTGCAGTGACTTACTTATACATTTATAGCCTATCTACCAATGCTTTCGCCTTGGCATAAAGTGAAAATTAAAATAGAACTGCATATTTAGCTCAACTTCCCTGTCACAGAACCAGTCCTTAACTTTCTGAAATATATGACTTTAGCTTTAAAACAATGCCCATCTCCAAACCGCTTCACTTTTCAGTTGTCTGTATACCCAGGGGCCAGATGGATGGACACTCCCAGGATGCTGGGGTTCCCCAGACAGGCAGGTGTCTCCTCCTCTGGAAACACAGAGGAAAATATACAGTTAATGAGGAGGGACAGAGCTTCACTGACCAGTACGAGTGGAAGCTCAGAATTTAAATATATCAATGACCTCATGCTCAAGAAGGTTCCAAACTGCCCCGAGGGATCAAACTTGTCTAGCCAGTCTTTCTCTAACAAAGCCCAAAACTCTTCCCCTATTCCACCTGATTGACCCATGCGATACCTAAAGTGGAAAGAAAAATTCCAAAACTGAAGGCAGTACTTGTGCAATGAGGTCTGTGAGCCCTAAACCAGAGGATCTTTGGGGCAGGAATAAAGATTCTGTTTCAAATCACAGAGCCTAACCTCATACCTGTTATAACAGAAGCAAATAAAATAACCTCAAACTGCACAACCTCTAAACTATCAAATCCTATATATGCCCTAATTTTCTCAAATAACTCAGTTTACCTAGTTTGTGAAAGAAAAAGGCAGAACTGCAAATAACAGAAATATGTGAGGTGGGCTAAAGCTACGGATACTTTTTTCTTCGAAAAAAAAAAAGTAAGTAAATGGAATAAAATGAACTCACTGAAAGCTTGAGCAATAAAGGGAAAAAACTGCACCACTCTAAGACAACTAAGCTAATGATCATAAATATCTACTCTGAGCTATTTCCTCTCAGGATCCTTATAGAGCCTCAACTGTCCGCAAGCCGACACTGGACCCTTTAAAACATAACCCAACCTATGCTTCTTCACTAGGAGCCGGAACTCTCTTTCTGCATCTCTGCACAGAAAGGCCATGACCCTCAGCTTTCCCTGGCTCTTGGGATGGTGGCCAAAGCAAGAAGTCAGGCTGGAGAACTCCCCAAGGTGGTTCTCAGGTAACCAGCTGGTTAGATTTCATCTTGTGTGGGTTAGCTTAGCCTCGCTAAGCAAAGGAGACACTTGGCCCGGGCTGAGAATGATTTCTGTTTAGATTTCTTCAGGCCTTGATTCTAAACAGCCCAAAGAAAGGCTCCGCTGTCCCAAAGGGCACCTTTCAAGAGCAACAAAAATAGGACGCTCACTGAACAAAAGGGGACTGTTTGGCCACCAACGTCCTGAACAGGGTCTGACCGTAGAACTGGAAGGGCTTTCTGCAAAGTTAAAAAGACCGAGAAGAAAACAGCAGCAAGAAAAGAATCATCACAGAATCACCCACTCCAAACCTTCTTTCCCCTCCTCAGAAGTGCCAACGGATAAAATTTAAACCTCTTTGAAGAAAACTCCAGCCGGAGCTCAGCTTTCGAGTCTTAGAAGACACTGGCGTCCCAAGGCCTCCCCACTGTCAGATCAAACACACACAAAACAGTTCCCTGATATGTGCCTGGTTTCCCCCATACCACACAAAACAGGCTTTCGCGTTAATCTGCGTATCGCACTGTGGGGAGAGACCTCTAATTTCACAGCACGGAGATAACACAAATAATTCATGTGACATATTAGCAGCGTACCTGCGGGGAAAGTGTTTAGTCAGGGCTCACTGAAAAACAATAGGAGCTCGGCCACCACGTCACAAGGCAAAGAGAGGGCCCTTCCAACAGGCTAAGCCCCTCCTGTCACACTCACTGGAGTTGTTTCAAGTCAACAGGTCTCCCTAATTACACGACACTTCTTTATTCTTTAGTCACTCTGTGGCCTGCAACAGTATCAACTTCTTTCCAGGGCCTCCAGATGCTACTGAATACTGGAAAGCTCCTTGCAAACAGTAAGGGCTGCAAACATGCAGAATAGCGACCCCACTAGAATCATTATCAACATTATCACCACCAGCCCACCAACGAACACTTGTGCATTTCTTTGTCTCTTCCTGGTCAATTAAAAAAAAAGTTTTTTCCCTTTAGTTTCCCATGGCTAGACCCATCCTTTGAAGATCTCACACCCTTTCTCAAGACCCTCTTTCAACCTTCTCTCCCACAAAGCCTTTCTCCCAGGGCAATGTGGCTCTCCACAGCTACTATGCATTCCACTTCTCCCAACCCTGAGGTTCTGTCAAGTGTGAGGCAGATTCCCTTTAGAGACAGGATAAATCAATGCTGGACCGTGTAGAAAGTTTAAAAAAAAAGGGCAACAACTCTACAATCATCAATTAGACTTGTTGGGAACAAGACCACCACCCAAGCAGATAAAACTCAAATGCAACCCGAAGCAGCAAAGCGTATTAAAACCTCACTCTGAATTTAAAGACATTCTTGGTTTGTTCTGTGTGTGTGTGCCTCTAGTAAATGTAAGATATCCAGGTCCAAAGCCAGTTTTCTGAGATGCTTTTCTCTGTCACTGCACCAATCCATCCTCTTAACTTTCTTAGCCAGACCCACCTGGACCTTAGGCTTATTTTCTCCTGATTTCACTTTAAAATCCAGGAACATGTCCTGTGTAAAAATTTCACCTGCCAGTCCCCTGTCATAACTGCTGCTTCGTAATATCTCCAGCCCGGCGGTCCCGCCTGAGCTCCAGGCCCTGGCTAAAAGACTGGTTTTCCTAATCCCAAAGGCGCCATACTGTCACATGCTCCCTGCCAGACCTACATTTCCAGATACTTCCCCGGCACCTCCAACTCAGCCCATCCAAAATGGAACCCCTGCCATCTCCCCTCTTCACGTCACACCCCAAACTGTCCCAGTCAATAATTCCACCCAACTCTGGGGCTGACTCCTGTCGGAACGTCTACCATGCACCTCCAATTGCACCCCCCGGGAAATGCTCCCTCAGAGCCCACCTCCTCACCGCATTCCAGTCCCAGCCTGCAGTACGTCTCTCCAGAAGCACCACAGAGATCTCCTAACTTGGCTCCTTATCACCGTCAATCCTCCACCCCAACCTCAACATACTTACGCTTAAGTACTTTACCAAAAAGAAATCAGATATTTTTCACTTGCTCAAAATTTTGTCCTGGGAAAAGGTCCAAAATGCTTTGCCTGGCCCCTGTCTTCTTTCTCCAGCTTCATCTCCTAGTCCTGCCCACATAGTCTATGCTTAGGCCAGGCTCCACCTCATTCACCCTACCTGAATGTGCCATGAACTTGCACTTCATGAACCCTGGCCCAGAATGCCCTCTCACTTTCTGCCCTCTAAGCAAATCACTCCCCATTTTTCCAAAAATTAGGCAGAGATGCCCATTCAGTGAGCTTTCCCTGACTCCTCATGAAATGTTTCCTCCCTCTTCTGTGCACTATACATTTTGTAAATATCTCTATTATAGCACGCTCCATATTTTTTTGAAATTACTTGTTAATGTGTCTTTCCTGCCTATCGATTCTTCCCTTAATTTAACTCTGTACCTCCACTGACCAACAGGGGATGTGGCACATAGTAAGTGCTCAATTAATACGTGATGTGTCAATGAAAGGAGGCAATATATTGCATCACCTTTAAACACCGAAGCTTTCGAAGAATATTAGATTTTCTTGCCTCATCCCAGTTTTCCCTCAGCTGGCTCATCTTTCACATATTGATTCTAACCTGTACCGTCACTGGCATCCTGAGGGCATTCACTGAACGACAAAGTAAGAGGCAGAGATGTGGGACAGAAAACTCAAGACAATCTACAACGCTGTCCTCCAGGAACTGAGACCAATAAGAAGATAAACAGAGCTGAAGCAGCAAAAGGTGACTTCAATAAAGACTGTAACTAATGAGCGATAAAACCAGAGTGTGTTTGCTACTAAGAAATAACAATGGACAAGACCAATTAATACCAGGATGTTGTCAAACACCATGGTAATTTTCATTATAATGTTTTATTGGGCACAATGTGATATTGATATTTTTTCACCGAGGTTTGCAATAAAATTTCTCCACTAAATATATTCTTAATCCAGATGCCAGGCATGGATGCTGTGTACTCTTTCCTCAAATGCTCACGGAGTTTAAAAAATCAACATTGTTGACCTGAGATACGGAAAGCACACAGTTGTTTATGAAGAAAATTTGCTTTTGATATTCTGGTCATCAGAGCCAGCATTATATATATATGAAAGTTAGATATATTCTAAAGTACATAAAATCTCAACTCTTTGGATGAGGTCTTTCTGGGGTTTCAGATTACCAGGTGGTGGTACTGACTGACAATGCTGCAGAAGCAAGATCCTGGAGTGAGGGCAGGTGAGAGATGGAGATGACCAACAAAATCCCTTCCAGATGGCCTCTGCACGAAAACATGGAGAGGAGGTCTTGGAGGCGGCAATCCAGCCTGGAGATTAACCAGGTAAGTCTTCAGGACCTCCCTGGAAATGGCTGGAAACCCATGCACATTTACTGCCAAACTACCCCACTGATGCCAATTCTCCTGAAGGTTCAGGGATAAAGTCACTGGAACCAAAGCAAAGTGTAATTCATCCTGGGACTTTTTAATTCACATGCCCCACTGGGAGCAGCCACATCTGATGCCGCCTTCTCAGATCCTGTTTCTGCTCTAGGGTTAGCTTATGACTTAAGGCGTAAAAATATGCCTCTCTCCTTCTGCTGTGGTAGAAGTTGTTTGGCCAATGTCCTTCCTTGGGAGACAAATGACAAAATAAAATGACCAGAGTTTCTGGGCCATTAATGCTTCTTTCCCAACTTGAAACATGTCAATTAATAGAGGCTCCCAGACATAATAAGGATGAAAAGGTTGAAACAAATACACGAAGCCTTGTTTTCAAACCCTACCCTTGATACTATTATTGACTTGGCCTGCCGTAACTGATACCTGTCCCAAGGCAGGCCAACCAATTTGTTAAAAAGGCAACACAGGCAAGCATTTTAATGCCAGTCATATATCTTCTTCTTGATCTGCCTGACTGGTACAATATTTGTGCCTGTGTGTGTTTATGTGTTTGTGCTTGTATACATTTATATTTAAATACATAAAAATTCACTTTTTCACTGAACAATGGTTTATTTTCATTCACTGACTGTTCAATATTATATAGGATTGGGGCTTCTCAGCTAGAGTCTGTTTCTTAAAGACCAGCTACTCTAAGTCTGCACGTGTGTGTATCACTCACACCATCACAATACAAGTTAGACAAAATAGATGCTTAATGGTGTAATTCACTTTACAATGGCACTATTATTACAGCATTACTCTATTTTCATTACTACTGCATATTAGGATCGGCTTCCAACATGTTTGAGTGAAGAAATAAAACAACCTAATCACAGTGCCAATTAATTCTGTAAAAGTCATACAGTATATCAAAACAAAAACATTTTCACAGCATCCCAGGAAGATGGGATTCCACGCCTAGCTCACTTCCTCTAGCTTCCTATGCTTCTATCCCTATAATACTTTGACCTAGCCTAGTCCAATTACAATCCAAAAATCAAAGACCCTTAGCAAGTTTAAATGATTCTCTAAGGAAGGCTATTATAATCCATCGGCACACCCTCACCTTGGGCTAACATTATTTTCCCAGATTTACCCAATACCATTGTAGTACCAATAACTACTCTTTCTCGTGCTGCTCTCTCATCAGCTCAAATACTGTAACAGCAGAGTGATTTCAAGCAGGTTGTGAGTCTCTGAGAGTATTGCTTGCAAAGTGCATGTAAATTATTAGATTACATTACAAGTGAAAGACTCAGCGGTGGGTCACCATAGTGGAGCATTAATGTAGAGCAAGTTGAATGGAACCCTCGAAGACAAGCTTCTCCACTGTGATTTTTTTTGGCAGGGAGGAGAAAGTGACTAAGGGGGGAGGGAGGGCAAGCAAAGATGGGTTGCTGAGGAATGAGGCATGAGAGAGCACCCAGCAGAGTGGGAAGGAGGGCACTCCCTCAGCCTAGATGGCTGGAGGGGGCAGCCAGCGGTACTACAGGAATAGTGAGGGTGGGGGAAGGGAGCAGGCAGACATGAGGCCCTCTTCTGGCTCAGCTGAAGGTGTGGGGTGTAACCTCAGGGAAGCCCAACAAGGGGCTGATGGGGTTGAACTTAAGTGATTCGCCTGCACTTGGCAGGATCTAGCCTGTGGCAGCGGAGCTGAGGGACTGGGATAGGATCCAGTTCAGGAAAGAGAACTGGTAGTTAAACGGAAAGACTCAGATGCCCTGGGACTCTTGCTTATTTCACAGAGCAACCAATCAGAACAAAGGAGGAATGCTGGAAGCAAAGGGAGCTGCAGACCTGAAGAGGAGAGAGGGGAGATATGGCCAAAGGGCCCCCTGCTCCTGGGTGTGCTCCGCCATCACCACCAACACTGGAGCGACACTGAATGTGTGCTGGGCATCCCGCCAGCTGCTGCACAGGCATCCTCACAGGTGAGCTTCTCAAGTACCGTGGGAAGCCGGCATCATAAACATCCCCGGTTTTCAGGTGACATAAGAAGCAGACTGAGTGGTGAATGAACTTACCTAAGGTCACACAGCTAGCACACAGCACACCTGGGCCTCACTCCCAGCAGGCTCGTACCAGCCACATATGCTGTTTCCCAACACGTCTAGCCTTGGTCTGAGTTGCTCAAGACTGGAGCAGGCCTGAACCTGCTATGGAGGGGAGGATTGGTGGATCCACGAGAGACAGAAGTGGGACAAACAAGGGTGGCTGGGTCCAAACCCAAGGCCCAGTTGGAAGTAGAAGCAAGTAGAAACTGCACTTGCAGAGTTAGGAGGTGCAGAGCTGAATCTTTTGAGGCAGCAAACAGCTCTGCAGGGCAACGTGGGAGAGACGATCTGCACAGTTAATGAGCACCAACTTTTTGCAAGGCGCTGTGCAGGGGTGAAAGAATAAACCATGGAGCTCGTCTTCTTGTGGGGACTAGACTCCTGCCCAGGAAATAACACTAGAAGATAGTGTAAGGGAACCTGGCGAAGGAAGAGGCCACATGCTGATTGAATGAGTAAGGCCCATGTGCCTGACCACTGTAAAAGACACGGGGCTTGAGAACTGCAGGAAGGATGGGGTGAGTCTTATCTGAAGCCGAAACGATTGTAGGATCTCAAGAAGCAAAGAGATTGGACATAAGATGGGAGATGGGATGGGGAAGAAGAGAAGGGGGAGGGGGAGGGACCATACAAGGAATAGAGGTAAAAAGAGGCTAAGTTCAAGAAACATGTGGAGGAGAACCCTCAGGAGTGTCTGGTCAAAGGCGACCCAGACAATGGGCTACACTGAGATGCCACCACGAGAATGTAGGATCCAGGAAGGCAGGGATCTGACTTCTCTTGTCCGCTGCTTTATCCCCAGAGCCTAGCACAGTGCCCAGCACAGAGAAGGTGCTCAGTAAGTATTTGTTGACTGAAACAATGCCACCCTCGTGCCTGTACACAGTGATGACAGCTCCAGGCAAAGGGGATCCCAGAATTTACATGCTAAGCCAAACTAGGCAGATGCACGTCTGTCTAAACGGAACACGCTATTGATGAGCATGTGCTAAAAGTGGCACAAAGATAGCGAATGATTACAAATAATAAGCATTTACCTTATTTTCCCTCCCCCAACTCTTCCTTGAAACTATAATGAGTAACACCTGGAGTGCGACCTCAGTTACTGTGGAAACCCTCCCTCCCTCCCTCCCTCCCTCCCTCCCTCCTCTCCTCCCACCTCCAGGCCACAGCCCACAGAAAGGCTGCTTCTACCTCATGCCCAGGACAGTGGTTTTCAACTTCGAGGAGCAGCCCATAAATAGATCATGAAACCAATTTGGTGGCTCATGACTTGTATTTTGTCTTTAAATAATAGAGCAAAAATAACAGTGCATTGCAGGTAATGGACATTCTATGTGAAAAGTTTACTGTGTGTGTGTACACTGGCTTACAATATATTATGTTTTTCTCATAATAAACCCATAATAAAGACACTGCACTAGAGGGAAAAATTCCAATATTAGGACACTTGTTTTCATATCCAAGCTGAATGACCCTTGTTTTCCTGGCTAAATATGACTGTCAAAGGTACTGCTCTTTGGGCCAGTAAACTTGGCCCATCCTGAAACATCAAGAAATTCTGTGTAACGTACTAAGTTCAGATCAGTTCCTTCAAAGTGGCCTCTCAGTTTCACAACATACAATCTTTTTTGAAAAAAAAATAAGATTTATTTTTTCCAGTTATAAAAATAATACATGCATAATGCAGGAAACTCAGAAAATACAGAAAGGCACAGAGAAAGAGAAACTCAAAGATAATCCCACCATCCAGAGTTGACCACTTTTTCACTTCATCATTTAGGTACACGTGGGCCCATGTTAATATATACATACATATACACACACACACACGCGTGCACACACACACTATGGTTTTTATTAAAATATCCCATTCCCTGCACACTACTATGAAAGCCATGACTTTTCACTAAGTGGTAGATCCCAAGCAGCTTCCACTACAACATGATTTTTACTGGCTACATACTATTCCATTCACAGACTTGCTCAGGAGCATCCGTATAAAAGACATAGCCTTAAACCCTCTGCCTCGATGAAAGAGGACAGCTGCTGAGAGGTAACCCTCCCCCACTGCACAGCTAGAGCTGGCTGCCTCTAGCTCCAGCAAACATAAGGGCTCCAAGTACTGGATGCCCCACTCTATGTCCTGTATTTTACTTTCTACCAAGTCAGAGCAGGAGACACAGGCACAATTTTCACTATTCTTTCGAATGGCTTTACTGGCAGAGCCGCAAGCTCACCGGCTAATTTTTAATGAATAATAAAAATGCCCGGTGGGATTAAAATATAATAATACTGATAATGTTCTACTGTTGAGGCACAGCCAAAACAAAGTTACTTTCATACATATCTACCACCTAAGGCTGGGCTGACCTGCGTACATAATGTAATAGCCTCGGGGCGGGGCGTGGGGGTGTCTCCCGGTGGACAAGAACTTGCTGGAACTTCTGAGCATCCTGACATAGCACTCAAGTGGAAAGAACATGGTTAGGGAGGGAGAAGACCTGTGTTCTGGTCACAGCCTTGCTACCTACTAGGAATGGGACCTCAGGCACATTCTGATCTCTGTGGGTACCAGTTTAAATGGGGGGTGGGGTGTAGGCTAGATGGTTCTTAAGGCCTCTTCTGGCTCTAACAGGCTTTAGTCTAATAAAACATGACCCATGGCAGCCTCATGAGTGAGCCCTACATATCTAATGTACACCCCCAAGCTCAAGATTAGAAAGCGAGCTTTTGAATTTTCTAGAGCCCTTTCAGGGGTACATTCAGTTCTCCTGATTCTTTTGGGGAGCCTCGAGAAAGTTTAAGCAGCTCACCACTCTTCATGCACTTTCTGTAGAAACATGCTCATCCAAAGTGGGTCACGGTGCCAGAAACGGTAAAATACAGCTCCAGCAATTTCATCCTTCTCATCATCAGTCAACTAATACTCTCACTAGAAGAAGCATCGTCTTTGATTATCAAAGGATTTCATTTGCCTTTGCTTTCCCCCTGCTTCATTACCTGCACAATTGAGAGTTATGGGCAGTTCACCCTCCCAGGTGCTCTGTACTTCCAGATATAATATCCCTATCACACAAACGTTCCTGGGAGTACATGCTGTATTGTTACCGTGGCCTTTTTACCATCCACTGGCTTTATAAGTGTACAGTGAAAATGAAAAGCAATGCAGTTTATTGAAGAGAATTGCGACATGTACCCGTTTCTTCCGCCATTTGTCTGTTGAAAATCCATTAACTTCTAAGCAGTCACTCCTCCCCATGACTGGCGTTGATCATATGGGATTATATAGGCCTCTTTGCTTCTGGAAGGGCAGAATCATATCGGGTTGTCTTTTCTCCATCCTTGTCCATTTCTTCGGGTTTCTTTAAAACTAACTGGATGAGTCAATAAACACGCCAGCCATTTCCCTTAACACCTGTTCTTGCTCTGTTTCTCCAAATATTCCCTTACCTGCCTTTGTCAGTTGGCATTCTCAACAAGTTCATCATAACTTCTCAAAGTGCCAACTTTTCCTCTGTTCGTCGTCCTCGTTAAAGATAATTTAAACTTAGAAAGGCACATTCCCAGCCATTTCAGAGTCACTGCTAATTTCATCCTCTTTTGCATGGGAATCTCCTTCCCTCTAGAGATTCCCTTCCTTCACTCACAGCCCCCGCTCCCCAGCCCCCCACAGGCAGCATCCTTAATCTCTGTATGCACGACCCCCTTCCCCTATTCCACCACTCTTATCTTTCCCCCCCAGTACTTCACCCAGTAAAACACACTTTAGCATGTGGCTCTCCTTCCTTCACTCCAGTTCTGAGAGAAATGTCTGTGTCTGGAGATTGTAAAGTCACCTTCAGGAAACAGGCATACAGTCGGCTGTCAATTAATCAGGATAAGACAGAAAAAATTACGTGTGCAGCGCTGCTTCTGAGTCCATGCCTTTATGCTTTGGGGACCAAGAGGATTTCTCCCACCCAACCTAAAATTCATAGTGATGCCTTTTGTTTGGCTATAACGAATTCTCTACCTAGCAGCACAGCTGTTAATAGTCTGGATTATTTTAAACAGTGATTACCATACCTCATTATAAATTCAAGTGTTGGTCTCTCCTGTTTTCCCCCCATTCTGTTTCACCTCTCTTCTTTGCAACCTGCCTGTTTATCCTTGGTAGCATTCTTCGCTTATAACATAAGTCAAATGACTCTATATGCTGTAATTTTTAGTCCCACATTCAGAGTCTGACATATAGATTTTAAGCCACTTGATTCTCCCCCATTAGGCACAGACCCGAACATCACCATTCTTGTCACGTATACAAGTCCATCAAGTTTCAGTGTCATTTATACACCATTTTATTGCTTTTTACTTCTTTCACACACGCCTACCACTTACGTACAGCAACTGCACAACATTCATATTTCATAAACTTCATCAGTATTCAGCCAAATCCTCCCCCGAAGTAAGCTAGGTATTTTTAACAGTGCACTGCCTCCTTCACAGGCGTGAGAATCCTGTACCAAGTGGTACCCTTCCTGGTACCCAGGAAGAGTTTTATCTATTATGGTCTGTTCACAGATGTAGGAACTTCCTAATTGTTTCAAAAAACTTTACGGTAGTTCATGATCAAAACTCAAATGCCCAACCACGCTGTTAGAGATCATTGGAGGCTGGATGACTATAAATCCTCTACACCTTGATTATTCCTATCCATTTCCAGCCTCTGATTGAGCTCCAGGGAAAGCAACAAGGGTGTAGAAACTACCTGGGACAGCCTGGAGGCCTCCAGCACCTTCCAGGGTGTGGGAAAACCTGTCCTCTCCACTGTGGTGGGTCCTGCAGACAGGGCCACGAAGGGCACCTTCTGTGGACAAGATACTCACTGGAAAACCACAGGGCCGTGCCATTGTCAACGTGCCACAGCACGTAATGGGATAAGACAGTTTGTAATAATGATGTGTCAGTGGAGGCCATAAACATCTGTTAGGAAAAAAAAGATTGTTCTTCCACCAACACAAGGGAATTGTTACCTGTAATTCCTTTTCACATTAGCATGTAAAAGCCAGAGACGAAATGGAGCCTGCCTAACCCATGGCTATGGTACCTTTATTCGTCATCATGCCCTACTCCACTTTTCTAAGGATTTCTTTAGACAATCTCCTTTATGTCTTTACTCCGAAAGTAAAATAATGATAATAATAATAATAAGGCTGTCACAAAAGAACACCAAGACTCCCAAGCTGAATTTCCAACACTAGGATATCAAAGATATCATAAGATAACTCAGTTATTTGTAGTGAGGTACATCGACCTAGAGTCTGTCATACAGAGTGAAGTAAGTCAGAAAGAGAAAAACACATAACCGTATGCTAACACATATATATGGAGTCTAAAAAAAAATGGTTCTGAAGAACCTAGGGGCAGGACAGAAATAAAGATGCAGACGTAGAGAATAGACTTGAGGACATGGGGAGGGGGAAGGGTAAGCTGGGACGAAGGGAGAGAGTGGCATGGACATATGTACACTACCAAATGTAAAACAGATAGCTAGTGGGAAGCAGCCACATAGCACAGGGAGATCAGCTCGGTGCTTTGTGACCACCTAGAGGGGTGGGATAGGGAGGGTGGGAGGGAGACGCAAGAGGGAGGAGATATGGGGATATATGTATACGTATAGCTGATTCACTTTGTTATAAAGCAGAAACTAACACACCATTGTAAAGCAATAATGCTCAAATAAAGATGTTAAAAAAAAAAAGATATAAGATAACCACAGACTACCATTAAATCAGGTGGGACGGTCTTGAGAAAGTCAGTCTCTGACTGTAGTACCTGGGATGCTTTCCACACTGGTCCAGTGAACAAGGGCCTAAGCTTGGAGAGAGAGAGTCTCCTCTGGAGAAATCTAACTGTTCTTTATTGACATTCTTGAAAGTCTTCCTTCTAACCCTAGAATTTCCTAACTTTCAGGATTGATGAAACCCCTTCAACTCATCTAAAGGAGAGGCAAAAATAGCTGACATTTCTATCTACCACTACACAGGGGAGAAGTTACATAATGCTATGGTAATACAGCACGTAACTTATCTGTAAATAAAATAGCCTTCCTAAATTCTTAAGGATGATTTTACATCCTCTACACTGCTAGAGAAAGAATTAAGGTCTAGACTCAGGTTGAAATTTTCCTCTAAAGTAAAAATATCAACTAATCAGAATCAACTAACTGATGTGAATTTCTATTCTGCAACTTGCAACTCAGAGAACAAAGGAGGCAAGTAACAAAACATACTAATATTGAAGATTTAACCAAAAAAAGAAAACAATTTCCAAGCAGGGATCAGGACAGATTAGCCCAATTTCTGATACTGTCTCCATTTACAGTTGTATAATGTACAATCATAATTCATCCTCAGGACAGTGACACTGTGGTACCCTAAGATCCTCGAACCTCCAAGAAAGATTCAGTTACATCCTCAATGTTCTTTCCAGGGCAGGAAAGGGGATCAGCACACTTTAAAAACACATTCAGTAAGGAAAAGACAAAAAATATTTCTGCTCAATCTCCTGTTAGCCAGAAAAACTAATTCATCAGTGACACCTTGGTACTCTTATAGAAAAATCATGGTTCATTGTATATTAATCAATGCTCCAACACTGTCTACCTGTAGAGTTTTGGGGAGGTGTTAGTTCACAATATTCAACTGTATTTTTCTTAATGTACAGCTTAATAAGATGGATGAACATTTTAACAGCTCATTTCAAACCAACACTTTCCATTCCGAATGAGATACCAAAAAAAAAAACCACCCTTGTAAAAAAGCATTTTGTTTTAAATGATGGAAGAGAGAACACCTCAGAGAGGCAGAGAGAGAAATAAAGAGGAGGCTGTTCTTAAATTCTCAGCAAGGAAGACAGTCTTCATTTTCAGAAAGGTATTGCACATTCTAGGTTGGTGTTCACTCTGGCACCTCAAGGCCTTTCAAAGCAGACTCTTATTGCTCTGGAAGAACCTATTACTAGTCTGGGACGAATGGGTCAGGAATCTCCTTGAGGAGGGGAAGGATGATGTCTACCTCAGAGTCCCAGCACTCTGGCTCGTGAAAGACAAAGAGAGCAAGCAGCAGGATACGTCATTTGAGGAGAGCGGCATTCTCTGTAAAAAATTTTGTGCGTGGGGCAATCACATTACAACTCTTTCCCCAGACACCTGAAATGTAGTTAAGTATTTTGCT
Organism: Pseudorca crassidens; assembly: GCF_039906515.1. NCBI lineage: Eukaryota > Metazoa > Chordata > Mammalia > Artiodactyla > Delphinidae > Pseudorca > Pseudorca crassidens. The sequence goes on from NC_090296.1 coordinate 109,729,593, forward strand.
TCCACAGACACAGAAATACATTGATAAGCATAGAAGCACCATTCATCAAGGAGACCAGGAAGATGGGCAGGGGGGGCGGGGGACACCCTCAGAAAAAGTGGCACGTGCTTTTAGGGACCACACCACACCAACGTAATTCGAAGTGACACCCAACTCAGTCTGTCCTTCCAACATCACATCACAACTTCCTAAAGGCAAGAATGGGAGAATCGGGAGAAAAACGTGAATCTTAACTCAGAACTGACAAGAGTATGGCCCAAGGAGAAGAACCCCTGGGCTTGTCTCACTCACATTCCAAAGGTTAGCTTTGGACAGGGATCAGTTTGCTTTCAAAAGTGATTCAGCTGTCACCAAAAACCCCAGAACATTTGCATCCGGAGGCAACAGCTATTGCGATTAACATTCCTACAACTCCCTACATCCCACTTAGGAGTCTGATGTGGAACCAGCAGTTCGCGCTTGTACCCCCCACCCCAACCTCTGCTACCTGGAAAACACAAGCTTAAGGTCTCCTGGTGAGGGGTCTGGTCCATGCAGGCTCCATATTTCAGTTTCGGAAACAGAGACGTTTTCTAAAGCCAAGGGCTCCTCTTAACACCGGTAGGTTTTGGAAAATTCCAGCAGGTGACTAACATAAAAAAAGAGTCTGTTGTAAATGTTTTTAGCCACTCAGGATTTGACTTCTGGATTAATATAATTCAATTCTTTTTAAGAAAGAAGAAGGAAGCAACAGAAAAGGTTCTCATAATCATCATCAAATGCATTTTCTAAAATTATTCTATTACATTTTTAAAGGGTACAATTATAAATGTTTTTATGAGCAATTTACTGGAAAATAAAAGCCCCTTAGTTTAAAAAATAATTATTCCATCCCTCTGGCAAAGAATTTTATCCCAGCCAGTAGCTCCTTCAAACTATGGGGCATCATTTGTTCCCTGGGGAGAGCCAGGTCCACATAAGAAAAGCTGATTCAAGAATCAATCTCTAGAAAGTGCTCGAAATTGCCAGGCAAGAAAGCAGACCAGAAAGTGAATCAGTCAAGACTGAGGAGGGGAATGGTGGCACAGCACTTTGAAAGGCAAAGACTTCTGTGGGTCTAGAAGTCCTCAGGGCTCCATATAAACTACAGGCCTTCTTAACTGATTTTAAGTCAATCTAAGCGAGCTTCCAGGGGGTTCGATCTCAACCCAACTGAGCTTTTCAGTGTTAATCCCATCTTTTGGCTTCGATTTTTCCCTTAGGTCAGCCTGCCCTAAAAGCCTTCCACCTTCAGCACTGGTGTTCCAGACCGACTGCGTGACACACAGCTCCGTGAGGTAAACTTTAGGGAGGTAGAATACGTAAGCTCTGGCATGCGCATAATAAGGAGATTCTGAAAGAGGGTTTTGTTTTTGGGGAGGGGGGGTTGAATTTTTAAATTTTATTTTATTTATTTTCTATACAGCAGGTTCTTATTAGTTATCTATTTTATACGTATTAGTGTATACATGTCAATCCCAATCTCCCAGTTCCTCCCACCACCCCCTCCTTTTCCCCCTTGGTGTCCATACGTTTGTCCTCTACATCTGTGTCTCTATTTCCGCCTTGCAAACTGGTTTGTCTGTACCATTTTTCTAGAGTCCACATATACGCATTAATGTACGATATTTGTTTTTCTCTTTCTGACTTACTTGAAAGAGGGTTTTTAACAACAGTTATGTCACAATGCTCATGGCTCCCTGACGTCCCTGAAAGCCTTGTTAAATTAAAGCTTCGCTGTAGTTTTTCCGCTTCATTCTTACTTCCCATGTTGCCTCTTGCCTTTCTTTCTTCCCTTTCATTGGGCTGAAAAGATGGAACTGAACGACACCAGCCATCATTAATAGCACCCAGAAAACGGAACAGTTCCACTAAAACTGCTAACATTCCCTGCCCAGTTTTCAGAAGAAGGGGAGGCCGTCTTTCAGATTATGAAGTCACACATCTGACTTTGGAAGCTCAGGCACTCATGGTGCATGGCCCATTCACCGGTAGATTCCCAGGTGTTCAGAATCCAGCAACAGCTTCAAGTCTACCTAGGTAATGTCTCATGAGGTCACCTCAATGTCACGAGAATCCTGACCACAATCTCTGTGGACTGCAAACACTGGCTGCCTGGAAGCTAATCCAGCTACCTCTCTGGAAAGCATCTTCCGAATCAGAAAGCATCGCACTTCACCCAATACCAAGGACTCCACTCAACCCTCCTTGAGGTTGAAAATGCTAATTTTAAGGTGATGATGTTTGCTTTTCCTTTTGAGTTGTGTGCCTTTATGTTTTAAGTATTAAAAAGCCATAATCACCTAGTGTGTAGGTTAATTTCTTTCCGATATTGTAATTTATGCAACATTAATACTGGATGCCAGCTCCAATTTTCTTGCTGCTTACACTCTGGGAGCCGACTCGCATATTCTGCCAACTCCATTACATCATCTGAAAACCCAAACATTTCCCATTTTCAAATCACTCTCATCTACCAAGCATACTTACACATTCTCTCTTTTTCTCCCTAGCTCTCACTCTCAAAGGTTGGTACCCCTGAGGAGCAGACAGTACATCTGAGGTTAAAGTCTGCAAATGCACATAATTTCTGGAAGCTATTACTACTGCTGTGTTAGCTAAAGGATGCCTCCATCTCTGACCTTCCTTTTTCCATTCAGACTGTTATATAACCTAGTGCCTGCGTGCAGGATGTGAGTTGAGTGTTTGGGCCTTACCTCCTCTCCCTCCCCCCATTAAATCTCTGGAGGGATGGACAAGAGGTTGGTTCAAAGAAGAGAGAGTGGGGGGTGGCCCTCTAGGGGGCAAGGGGATGTGGGTCAGCAGGTCAGCTGTGCAAGATGCATCCTACCCCTACGCTGTCCCTCTCCCCTTGTTGCTGAGCCTAGAGGGCTGGTGGTACTGAAAGCCCCATCGTTATATAATTTGCAAGAACAGCCAGTTACGGATTTGCTAGTCGGTTCTGCAGCCTGCCACCCCGATCTCTTGCAAGAACACCTTCTGGCAAGAATGACACCTGAAGATGCTAATAACACACGGGAGGGGGATGCCTAAGATGGAGGGGGGTGGCAGCACAAACCAGAAATTACTGTGGCTTCCTACATACTATGTCCCCCACCCTTCCCAAAAAAAAAGCCTCAGAAACACATGAAGGGGATTTTCTCCAGTGTTTCTGATTAACCCTGTTACATAACCCGCTCGCATTCCAAATCCACCGTCTCAGGTCTAAATATACTCTGTGCAGCCAAAAGCTCGCCACACACAAACTCCCCGAGCTAGCTGCAGGTCCCGGCCCCCAGCCCCGATCCCCCTCCCTGTACTCCCGACCCTCGCTGCCCCCTCCCTCCCGCTCAAACCGCAGTTCAATGTGTTCACTCTTTCGAAATCGCCTTTAATTAAATGTTTTTCGCGTGTGTCATCCTGATGGCTTTTACTGTACTCGAATTCCGTGAATGGGAAAGCGCCTGGACAGGGGGTGTGGCTAAGGTGTGTGTGTAGGGGGGGAATACTGTAAAACAGCTAGCACATGATCAGCCATATTCCTACCTCCAACTCTAACATCGAGAAGAAGGGAGCGGCTCCCGGGGGCCCACACTCGCCTCTCCCGCCCTCCCCAATCGCCGCCAGAAGCCGAGTGGCAAGAGGAGGGGGCCCGCTGGGCCAGTGCCCAAGCCAGGGCTGGAGATCCTCTCTGCCCCCCAGCCCTGGGCGGCTCGCGCGAGCCTGCTTCCTCTAGAGTGACAGGGATGATTTATACATTATTAACAACAGTAATTAAAGCCGTAGCTTCCTCCTGTTGTTTGCAAACTCCAGGCGCATTCAAATAAATAATCCCCCATCCCCAAGAAAAACCCCACATCAGGTGCCGATACCTTTAAGAAAGAAGGAAGAGGGTGAGCTTTCCCCAACACTCCACTTTAACTAGAAAAAAAAGCAAGGAGGAGGCAATGGAGCCCCCTGCAAACAAACACATACACACGCACACACATTCTACAAAATGAAGTGTGTAAATATCGCCCGGGGAGGGGGGAACATCGATCGCACTATCCAACCAGCATTCAACTCGCACTGACCATTCCCAGGTTCTTGCAGAAACGCTTGGAGAGGGAAGGATTTCCCAGGTCAGAAATAAGTTTGGGTGCCTTGGCGATCTTTCTTTTTCTGCTTGTTTGCTTTTGCAGACTCTCACTCCGAATGCGCGTGGAGCGCCCCACAGGACCGCCGCCCCGGGCGAGTTGACGCGCACACGCCCCCCGCCAGGCTGGGCGTCCGGCTGCGAGCCCCGGGTCTGCAAACTTGAGCATCTCCCCTCGCCGCGCCCGCCAGACAACTTGGCGAGCACCTCGCGCGCCCGCACCCTGCTTCCTCCAGCCCAATCTCCAAATCCCAAACCCACCGCCGTGCTCCAGAGAAGGTGCCCACGTCGCCCCCCAAGTCCAGGAGCGCCCCCTCTCCACCCCCGGGGCTGCCCTGGTCACTCAATCCTAACGCCCCCCTCAGCTCTGCGGGGAGCCGAAAACCCACCCAGTCTCGGGCTGCCGGGGCCGAGACTGTCAAAGGAGAAAAGGTAAAGGGGGAAGAGGGTGGTCATAAACAGAATTTTTTTTCCCCTTCCTTTCCTTTTTAAAGGACACTGCCGCTTTAAAAGTTTCTTTCCCGGGCCCCCACTCTCCGGTTCTCCGTATTTTGGGGAGCGTATTTAATTTCGGCAACGCGGCTTCCCTCCTCTCTTTGCAGAAAAATCAAAGCCAGGGGGTGAACCCGCCGGCTGTCAACCCTCCTGCCGCGTCCCCCGCACCCCTCTCCTCCCGCAACCCGAGAACGGGCTGCAAAAGTTTGCAACATTTCTGGGGGGCGGAGGGGGGAGGGGAAGGGGGTGCTCCGAGCTCTGGGCGCCGGCGCAGGCTCGCGCGCGGCCCCCGACCCCGCGACCCGGGCGCCCGCTCCCGGCCGCCCCCAGCTCCGCGCCGGGGCTCCCGCCGCCCCCTCCTCAGCCCCTCTCGCAGCCTCCTACCTCTGCTGGTGCTGGAATAGCTCTGTCTGCGCACCGGGGCGGGCGGCTCGGTCTTGCGGGCGGATTCCTGGTTCAGCGGGGTCTCCCTGGAGCCGGCGGCCGCGTCCGCGCCGCTGCTGCCCGGCTCGCTGGCGGCGGGGTCGGGGGCTGCCGGAGCTGACTCCATGTTTTTTCCCAATGTAGAGATCGCTGGAGATGGCGAGCTCCGAGACTCCCTCTATCTTCTGTTTTCGGAGCAACTCTATGGTACCAAAAAAAAAAAAAAAAAAAAAAAAAAAAAAAAAAACGGAGAAGGAGACCGGGGAAGGAGAGAGCAGGCGGCGGCGGGCGGGCGAGCGAGAGCGCAAGGGAGCGCGCGAAGTGTGTCTGGGTGGACGTGTGTGTGCGCCTGAGAAGGGATGGGAGGCGGGTCTGGCCACAGGCAGCGCTAGCGAGAGCTTCTCCAGCCGGTCCCCACACCCACATTCCCCACCCTCCAGACCCCAGACCGAGAGCCACGGACTGGCTGCCAATTTTGGGAGGTGGGGAAAAGAGTGGAGGAGGAGGGGAGAGCCTCACGTGCCCCCCTAGCCCAGGGACAGAAATTAAGATTGGCGACAATGATTCTGTACCTACTTCTGAGACTCTCTCGGGAGCAGAACTTGTCCCCATCCGCAGCCAGCCTGGGAAGAGACAAATCCGGTTATCCACGTCGGGGAATCGCAGGTAGCTCCCTGCCAGCCCAGACCAGGACTGAGGAGAAACTAAAAAGGAATTAGACCTGGGCTGACACCCCAAGGAAGGCAGAGGATGGGAGGACGGAGGACGTGGCACTTCTTACTTTGCCATGGGACGTCCAGTGGGTTTCCAGTATTGGTTTGATATATGTGTCTAAAACACAATTTGTGAGTCTAGAATTGCCATGGATAGCCAATTTTTGGTATGGTTGAAAGCGGTCGCTGTCAGCTCCTTTGCTGTTTCCTCCGAGAAGGATCCAGAAACCACTTGGCAGGGCAATTTCTACTAAAGAAAACTTTGGCTTGATTGGTCGAGGACTATCTAAACTGGATGAAATATGCCACACTGCATCTAGTTAATGCATGGCTGCTAATTGTCAATTCCCACTGGTACTATTGCTATAAAATGTACAGTCTCATCCATAAAAGATATACTGGAGAGGCGTTAATAACATCTGAATGATAAAATTCAGGTAATTAACAGCTTTTAATAAGTTACATCATTGTAGGCATCACTCCACAGTCCCCCCTTCCACTGAAACACGCCCATCGGGTGCTTAATGAAACCCAAGGGTAGTGAAGAATTGCATCAGTGTTACTTTGATCTGGAACTCCACTATGAAGGAAAAATACAAATTGGATGAGTGGAAAATATTCAGGTGGTAGTAGCCTGATTTCCCTGCCTCAATACTCAATCCACCATTTCCTCTTGCCTGCCGAGACACTGATGAAATCAGTACATTTTTAACACACACCCACCTTCCTTTCAGAAGCCTTGCAAATTTTGACAACAAAAAATATTGTTATATACCAGAAGGTGGCATAAATATGAGTATTTAGGGGGTGGGGAGGGAATTGGGGAACATTTTGCTTTTGCTAACTTCCTGGTTTGGAAAAATGCTTTTGAAAAATAAGGAAAAAAACCTAGTTCGATAATAGCTTAAGAGGAACCTCCATATGCCAAACTTCACACATGGTTTGTGTTACTGTTACTGATCTTGGTCTGATTTCAAATACACAATGCTATTTGCCATGGTCTGTGTGTTAATCAGCAAAACCTGTGGTCCACTCTTCGGAGTGATGCAAATGAGATGTGAACAGTTCTGATACCTTAATCCAGTCTCTGCAAGGATCCCTGGCTTTTGCCTGTCTGTTGGCGCCTACAAACAATGCCATGATTGTCTCCTCCCTCCCAAATCAGATGTGTCGGTTTCCCCATACATCAAAGCACAGATTTCCAGAGCAGCCTTCACGCCATTTACAATGGGTCAGCCTGTTAATAACGTTCTTGATGCAATTGACCTAGCTTGTCACACTTGACTTTTCTAAGTAAACAAATATATCAAAGTGCACGGTTTAATAAATAAGTTCCTCTGGGACAGCAAGTATGTCAAAATACATCCACTGCTCCATATTTATTTTAGAATATTTGGGAGAAAAGAAACTTTTCATATTAAATTTCACCAATGATTCTATTTGGGATGCAAGCAGCTCAAAAAAAGATCTCTGGCTCATTTTAGGTACCAATAGCAACTTATTAATATTTTGGGTGAAATGTATTCCCCTGGGCCTTTATGGGTTCTTTTGCTGTTTTCCTTTGACTAAACTGGTATTTGTTTATCCAGGAAAGACCATCCTGAGTATGGCCCCAGTGACCTTAGTTAAGAAAGACTCCATATTCCCGTCAGGGTACCAAAAAGCCATTTCTCTTGCCTTCCTAAAACAATTACTGCTTCTGCAATTTAAAACAATTGGGAACTCAAGTGCTTTCCCTAAGGGAAAAATAAAAGTGAGTTAGATCCATTCCTTGACTGTCAATCATTATTACTAAAGTGTAAATTACCTCCATTGGGGAAGTGTTTGAAACCTGAGAAGCACAGTGATTAAGGTTATATTTCTTTCCTTCCCTTATGTCCCTTCCCTGATTACTAATTACAAGGCTTTCCAATTTTCCCAATATTTGGAAAGATGGGAGCCTTCCTTAGACTCTGTTCATTGTGAAAGGCAATAGTGTTTGCTTAAAAATGGTTATTTTACTTTGCAGTACTGAGTTCTGAGACAATGGCTTAGAAAAACCTATGCTTTGTAGAAGACAGAAGCCTAAAAACCATTTTCTGTAGACTCCTCTTGCCCCCCCCAAACTCACCAGAACTCCCCTACCTCCTCTTCAATCACAGGCTCCCCTCTTGATGGTGACTCCAGTTTTTTCTTATTCCAAGGTCATTACTGGGAAGCTCAGAGTTGGCTTTGACTCCCCTCTCTCACTCCTGCACCTCACTCTCCACAGCCAGCCAGACTCGCCAGTTGCTTTCAATTCTACCTCTGTGACATCTGCCCCTCCTTTCTGCAGCTAACACTCCAATTCCAGACATTATTGCTCGTCTAAACCATAACCTTCCAAATAACTGGCCTTTGGTCTTATAACCATGCTAATCCATCCCAGAAAGCATTGCCAAGTTCATTATCCTGAACTATAGTTCTCATTTCCCACCATGTCACTTCCCTGCTTACAAGACTTTAATGGCTCCCTATCGCCTATCCAATTAACTACTAACTAGTCAACAAGGTATTCAAGGCTCTACCTCACTTATCCCTGCACTCCTGCACCAGGGATGGCAAATTGATCTCATCTCATGAAGGAACTCCTGAGGCTGTCTGGAAAGGTGTGGGCTGTGATTGATGAATGCTGTCTCCCATGGGTGGAGGGTTGGGAGCGGGACACTGGCGCCAGGAGTTTGCTAAACGGCCTGACATCCTTACATAATTCCTGCAATCCATGTGTAATCCTCAGACCAGGCCATGTGCTGCTCTCTACTCTTCCTGCTTGTAGTGCAGGATACAAGCACAGTTGCCTCTGCCTCTTCTGAAATGCCTTTTCTTTTCTGCCTTCTCTGTTAATTGAATCCCTACCTTTCTTTAGAGGTCCATTCTAAAAGGCAACTCCTCTGTACAACCACCCCGGTTTACCCCAAACCAAATATTTGAACTGTCTTAGTACTGTGCACCCCTCTTAAGGCGTCTGGTCTGCCTTGTGCTGTGGTTGGTTGAACATTTGCCTTACCCTTCCTGGTGGAAGATCCATTCCTAGAAAACAGGGGCTTTGCCCTTGCACACAGTAGGAACTTATTAGAGTTAGTGGATTTGAGAAATGGAATTGATGATCTAATCATAAAGTAGCATGTCCACACAGTGATTCCATTACACAATAAGAATGAAAACCAAAGTGTTTCAACTTTCAATCACTTGAAATAAGCTTTTCCCTCCTGGATAAAAGATTAGTTGACATGTACAGGCTGTTAAAATTTATGTATGCAAAAAAATGTTGACAGTTATTTTCTTTGCATTTCTGGGAGAGGGAGAGAAGGAAAATTATGGAAATATATAGTAGAATTTCCTTGGGAGAAGGGAGCTTTCTACAACATACCTAAGAACAAAGAAGACAGAAAATTAAAACCAAGTGCCCAGGCAAGAAGTTTCTTTTCTTTCAAAAAAGCGTCAAGAAACTGCAGCTGAGCTTCCCTGGTGGCGCAGCGGTTGAGAGTCCGCCTGCCGATGCAGGGACGCGGGTTCGTGCCCCGGTCCCGGAAGATCCCACATGCCGCGGAACGGCTGGGCCCGTGAGCCATGGCCGCTGAGCCTGCGCGTCCGGAGCCTGTGCTCCGCAACGGGAGAGGCCACAACAGTGAGAGGCCCGCGTACCGCAAAAAAAAAAAAAAAAAAAGAAAAGAAACTGCAGCTGGAAAATATGATGAAAATAGAAGAAACTGAAACGAACATGCAGCACCACTCTTGGGCATGGGAGGGGCTCTCCATTCTGCTGCAAAGTTTATAGGTTTATGGTCAGAGCAGCCCCAACCAGAAAAGTCCAGGTTAAGAACAGCACTTTGTTCAAATCAGAGGAGGACCAGTGTAAATCCGAAGTCCTCATGGGTGGAACAGGAGATCCAGGCTTGCCAGATGCTTCAGAATAAAAAGGAAGATGAAGGCATGCAATGTCCACTCTGGATGATCCACTCCACCCCTCTTCCTATTTTGTAGAAGAGGAAACTACAGTGACTTGCTCAAGACACCCAATTAATCCATGGCCGGGTGTGGAATCTTCCTATTACCGGAATTCAAGATCCAACTCTGCCACGTACTAGCAGTGTGGTCAAGGATGAGTCACTAACCATTTCTACGCCTGTGTTTCCTCATCTATAGATGAGGGTAATTAGGAGGGTTAGATAAGATGAGCCTTCCAAAATGCTTGCCACTCAAAATTTTGCTATTATTGTTATGCATCTTTAATAAAATCCTGTATAAAACTGTACTGTCCAAGGCAGTAACCACTAGCTGCATGTGGCTATTGACTACTTGAAATGTGGCTGATCCAAACTGAAATACGTGATAAATGTTAAAAATCCACATTAGATTTTGAAGACAGTACAAAAAAATGTAGAGTGTCTCATTAATAATTTTATATTGAGTGCATGTTGAAATGACAATAGGTTGGATATATTGAGTTAAATAAAATATATTATTTAAATAATCTCATCTATTTTAACTTTTAAAAATCTGGCTACTGAAAATATAATATTACTGTGTACTTTACATTATACATCTATCGGTCTGGGCTGGTATGGAATGTGTCTGGTACATAGTAGGTATTCTAATGATTTAACTAGAGTAATTGCTAGGGTTCAGCTGGGGGGTACCACTGGGTCAAGAGTTAACATCCATCTTGTCATTTTACAAAATCTTAATCGCGTGCCTACTTTTTGCAGGGCATTAAGCTGGGTGCTAAGGAAAAGAGAAGCAAAACTACTGTGTTTTACAGAGAAAGTAAGATGTGTTCACCAAAACTAAGTGGCATTCAGTGATGAGGCTTCAGCTGCCCTAGAGACCACCACAAAAATAAAGGAAGCTGTGAATACATCAACAAATAAAGGAGTGCAATTTATTGAATACCTATTAGATTCTAGATACTCTCTCATGTCTCATAGTTATTCTATAGATTAGGCTCCTCCACTTTGCCATGAAGCAATTCACTTAACTTCTCTAAAGATCCATGTTTCCATTTATAAAATGGGTTTGATCACCTTTTTTTTTCAACCACTTACAGCAGAGTTGGTGAGGGTCTCATAATATAGATGAAAGTGACTTGGAGTCTTAGAGGAGTCTTAGAGGAGTCTCTCCAATAGAACCATATTTGTGTTATCCAGTATGATGGCCACTAGCCATATGTGGCTATTAAGCACTTGAGATAAGGTTGATGTGACTGAATTTTTTCCTTTTAAATAGACTCTATTTTTTTAGAGCAGTTTTAGGTTCAGCAAAATTAAGCAAGAAGTGCACAGATTTCCATATGCCTCCTGCCTCCACACGCTCACTGCCTCCCCCATAATAATATCCTCCACCAGAGTGGTACATTTGTTACAGTCAATGAACCTACACTGAACCGTAATTATCACCCAAAGTCCATAGTTTACATTAGGGTTCACTCTTGGTGTTGTACATTCTATGGGTTTTGACAAATGTATAATGATAGGTATCCACCATTATAGTATCATACAGAGTAGTTCCACTGCCCTAAAAATCCTCGGTGCTCCACCTATGCATCCCTCTCTCCTCCCAACCCCTAGCCATCACTGATCTTTTTACTGTCTCCATAGTTTTGCCTTTTCAAGAATGTCACGCAGTATGTAGCCTTTTCAGATGGGCTGCTTTCACTTAGTAATATGCATCTAAGTTTCCTCCATGTCATTTCATGGTTTAATAGCTGATTTGTTTTTAGCACCGAATAATATTCCATGCCTGGGTATACCACAGTTTATTTTTCGATTCACCAACTGAAGGACATCTTGGTTGCTTCCAAGTTATGGAAATTATAAAGCTGCTATAAACATCCATGTGCAGGTTTTCGTTTGGACATAAGTTTTCAGTTCCTTTGGGTAAATACCGAGGAGCCCAGTTGCTGGGTCATATGGTAAGAGTATGTTGAATTTTGTAAGAAACTACCAGACTGTGTCCCAAAGCTCTGTTATCATTTTGCATTCCCACCAGCAATGAATGGGAGTTCCTGTTTCTCTACATCCTCTGCAGCATTTGGTGTTCTTGTTGTTCTGAAGTTTGGCCATTCTAAGAGGCTTGTAGTGGTATCTCGTTGTTTTAATTTACATTTCCCTAATGACATATGATGTGGAGCATCTTTTCATATGCTTATTTGCCATCTGTGTACCTTCTTTGGTGAGGTATCTTTTCCGATCTTTTACCCATTTTTAAGTGGGCTGTTTGTTGTCTTATTATTGATTTTTAAGCTATTTGTTTAGTTTAGATACCATTCTTTTATCAGATATGTCTTTTGGAAATATTTTCTCCTGGTCTATGGCTTGTCTTCTCACTCTCCTGACACTGTCTTTCACAGAGCAGAAATGATTAATTTTAATGAAATCCAGCTTATCAATTCTTTCTTTCATGGATCATGCCTGTGACGTTGTATCTAAAAAGTCATCACTGTGTCCAAGGTCATCTAGATTTTCTCCTATGTTACCTTCTAAGAGTTTTATAGTTCTGTGTTATGCATTTAGGAATATGATTCATTTTGAGTTAATATATATGAAAAGTTGTAAGGTCTGTGTCTAGGTTCATTTTTTGCATGTAAATGTCCAATTGTTTCAGCACCATTTATTAAAAAGACTACATTTTCTCCATTGTATTGTCTTTGCTCCTTTGTTAAAGATCAGTTGACTGTATTTATGTGGGTCTATTTCTGGGCTCTCTATTATGTACCATTGGTCTGTTTGTCTGTTCTTTCACCAATACCACACTGTCCTGATTACTCTAGCTTGAAAGTGGATTTTTAATTTTATTAACTTAAATAGCCACATGTAGCTAGTGGTCATTGTAATGGATGGTGCAGGCTTTTTATTTCAAGTTTTAATCTTTTGAACTTCTGCGCCACCTTCACATAGATATTCACTAATCGGTTTTAGATTCTATACATTTTTATTTTGCACCCGCTATGGAAACATGCTATAAGGGATTCTGATATGAATCAGGTAGATTTACATCTTCTGTGAGGGGGTAAGTCAAGTCCGTCAGCACCTGTACTCTAAGCTATGTAGTATTAAATGCCATGGGAGAGGTTCAGATAAAGTACTAGGATTGTAAAGAAAAAGCCAGTGTTCGCTGTTGGAGAAATCAAGGAAGGCGTCCTTGAAAAGAGAGCTTTTCATGAGTTGTTTTTCCTGGAGTCAGGACTAAAGATATACATTTAGGAAGTGGTCGGGGGAATAGGTGAGCTTTTTGCAAAGAGATTTGAGGCTGCTGACTCCATTTCTGTTCTCCAGGTGGACCAACTCTTAATGTTATATACAGGCATTTTTCCACTGAGGAAATATGTAAGAATCTTCCTTGTGCAAGGCAATGTCCCAAAGAGAATACATCTCAAATATACATACTTTGTACTCCAGTCAGTGGTTCTCAAAGTGTGGTCCAAAGACCAGCAACATCAGAGTCACCTGGGAACTTGTTAGAAATACAAATTTTCTAAACTTAAAAGCTTTTGCACAGCAAAGGAAACCATAAACAAAACAAAAAGACAACCCTCAAAATGGGAGAAAATACTTGCAAACGATCTGACCGACAAGGGATTAATCTCCAAAATATACAAACAGCTCGTGCAGCTCAATATCAAAAAAACAAACAACCCAATCAAAAAATGGGCAGAAGATCTAAATAGACATTTCTCCAACGAGGACATTGAGATGGCCAAAAAGCACATGAAAAGATGTTCAACATCACTAATTATTAGAGAAATGCAAATCAAAACTACAATGAAGTATCACCTCACACCATCAGAATGGCCATCATCAAAAAGTCTACAAACAATAAATGCTGGAGAGGGCGTGGAGAAAAAAGAACCCTCCTACACTGTTGGTGGGAATGTAAATTGGTACAGCCACTATGGAGAACAGTATGGAGGTCCCTTAAGAAACTAAAAATAGAGCTACCTTATGATCCAGCAATCCCACTCCTGGGCATGTATCTGGAGAAAACCATAATTTGAAAAGATACATGCACCTCAATGTTCAGTGCTGCACCATTTGCAATAGTCAGGACGTGGAAGCAACCTAAATGTCCATCAACAGATGAATGGATAAAGAAGATGTGGTACATATATACAATGGAATATTACTCAGCCATAAAAAAGGATGAAATAATGCCATTTGCAGCAGTATGGATGGACCTAGAGATTATCATACTAAGTGATAAGTCAGACAGAGAAAGACAAATATCATATGATATCATTTATATGTGGAATCTAAAAAAATGATACAAATGAACTTATTTACAAAACAGAAACAGACTCACAGACTTAGAAAACAAACTTATGGTTACCAAAGGGGAAAGGTTGGGGGGAGGGATAAATTAGGAGTTTGGGATTAACATATACACACTACTATGTATAAAAAATAGATAATCGACAAGGACCTGTTGTATAGCACAGGGGACTCTACTCAATATTCTGTAATAACCTAAATGGGAAAAGAATCTGAAAAAGAATAGATACATGTATATGTATAACTGAATCACTTTGCTGTACACCTGAAACTAACACAGCATTGTAAATCAACTACACTCCAATATAAAATTTTTAAAAAATACAGATTTTTCTGGTCTCACATCAGACTTACTGAGTTAGAAACTCTGGGGGTGGGGTCCAGCAATCTGTGTTGTAAAAAGCCATCCTTGTGATTCCAATGCACACTCAGGTTTGAAGACCACTGTCCTAGATCCAAGACTACCTAAATTATAAATGCACATATATGAACAACTGTGAATCCTAAGGAGGGCTCTTATATGAGAGAAAAGATCCATGCCTCTGTGGACTTAACTTGGCCTACATCTGCAGCACAACCACTGACCCCCCACCCGGTCCCTGTAAGGAAACTTTTACCATAACTAAGTCTATACTGGGCTCATATTTTGGTGGTAGTTTTTTCCCGTTTTTTTTTTTTTTTTTCCCCCTGTTTTTCCACAAAAACTTGGATAGAGCTTAAATTTTAAAATTAAAAAAAAAAAAAAAAGAAGGCAAAAGAAAAAAACCTGTTAAACTAGCCTGGGGCACTGATGATTCAGAATGCCAGTTCTGCCCTGGTGAAGATAAATGTTTAGATGGAGGGCCTGTGTGAAACTGAGTAAGAAATCAGCAGGAAATATTTTCTGCTTAACAGATCAGAAGGGTGACAAAGACAGTAGCACTGTTCCAAAAAGCTACATCATAGTAGATATTATGGGTCAAACTTTCCTTTAGAAATAGTTCTAAGTTGCTCCTCTCTTTCATGCCCAAAGAAATGTAGTTGGCCCCAAAATGTAGTTGGCCATCTCACTAAATAATTTTTTAAAATTTTACATATGTCAGTTACTTTACACACCAATGCTGCCTAACAAAGCATCCCCAAACTCAGTGGCTTACAAAAATAAGCTCTTCTTTCTCATTCTTATGTCTGTAGGCAAGCTAGGGTTCAGCTGGGCTTGGCTCCTAGTGGCTGACTGGATCTAGGTCTGCTCTGTGCATCTCTCATTGTTCTTGGGACAGTGGTTGACTGAGGCCTGCTTTGTTCGTGGCCAAAGGCAAGTGCACAAGAGAGCAAGCCCATCAACCAAGCACAGGTCAAGCCTTCGCATGCATCACATGAGCTAACAGCCCATTGGCCAAAACAAGTCACATGGCCAAATCCAAAGTCAAGGGGTGGGGAAACACCCTCAGCCCACCAAGAGGCCAGGGCGAGGGTTTGAATGTGTAGCCCTACATACCACAGGAGAGTGAACAATTGCGGCCAATAATCCAATCATCAGAGATGGCTTATCTGTAGACCAGAGGTTCTCAAGCTTGGTTGCACGTTGTAGTCACCTGAAAGTTTTAAAACCTACTGATGCCTGGGTCCCACCCTCAGAGATTCTGGTTTGATTGGTTTGGGGTGCAGCCCAGGCTGGAAGCGGTCAAAGCTCCATGGGTGACTCTAATGAACAGCCGAGTCTGCTCAGCCGAATCTGAGAACCACTGATGTTAAACCAAATGCCATCAATAAAGGAAACCAAAAAATTTTGACCACTGCTTTGGGGAGGTCCCTTTCCTATTCATTTTGGGAACTCCCTATCTTTTAGGACCTTTTACAGTTAGAGCACATTATTGTGTCAGATGCAATTTCTGTTCCCTCTAGTGAGCAGCCTCAGGTCAAATTCATAAAAAGGTATCATCAGAGATTTTCTTAGGGTTGAATTTTAATGAATTGCTGGTGAGTCTGTTACTTAGCTATCGTTAAAGTGAAAACACTGGTGTGAGTGCTAATTGCTAAATGTCTATATTTCTGGAGAACCTGTGTATAAGAGTATAGAATCCTGCTCTTATTAGAAGTTAGGATCTATATAGTCTCAAGGCATAGGATGCTTGTGTAGATAATGTATGTATTTATTTTGTTTTTCATATCTTTTCATATTTTCAGTATGTATGTACACTAAGATTCTTTTTTTCTTTTCTCACTTTCTTCCTTTTTGTGCCTTCTGGCATTCAAAATTCTGTAAATACATGGAAGTTATAAAAGACCTTATAACTGATCTTATAAAGATCTGTTCTAAGGGATCTGTATGTTTTCTGCCATACATTTTGGAAAAGGGATACCTGAGGCTAATTAAAATCAGCAGCTTTAGTCTTCTGTAAACCACGCTTCTTCCCAGCAGAGTTTTCGCCACTTAAGGGTCTCAGTGTATATTTAGTCTTAAGGCTCTCATGTCATTTATTTCATCACTAATTTTATTTCACAGTTTTCAGTTTGGGATCTTTCTGAACCTCTTTATGACACAGTGAAAATAAAAATATTACATTGTACTCCCCTTTCTGATTTTTTTTTTTTTTTTTTACAGTAAGAAAGCTAATATTTCAAGGACCAACTTGAGTTTTAGAAAACCCTTCATATTTTTCAGGGATCATCTAGATATAGTGATCAAGCAAATCATCCTCCCATAACTTCCCAAAATGTTGTCTGGCTCATAGACTGGCTCATAGACAGGCTCATTTGTTGGAAAAAGAAGAAGATAAATCATCAGTTTACATATTATTTTCCCCCTCAATTGATTGCTGGCTGTCAAGATGCTTGAGATTTTGAATAACCAATCAAATTATTAATTTTTGGATGAAATTCCATAGTGCTGTGGCTAATTGTGGATGCATATGCATATTTGGGGAGGGGGAGCCCTGTGTAGAACTACAAAAATGTCAGTGTCAAAGGAGAAGAAAAAAAAGATACATCCGCCCTGCAGATGAGTCACTGGGAACATATTAGATACATTTATCAGAGTAGGAAGCACTAAAGAGTCAATAACATTTCAGTTTGACACTTGCTTCACATCCAAAAGTTAGATCCGCAAATATTTTCTTCCTGGGGACATGTTGTCAAAACAAAGAAAATAAAGCCTTGGGTCTACACAGCTGTTACCCTTCGTACTTATTCCATGATGATATGACCAAAAAGGATACATCATCATGCACCAACCACTGTGTCACTGCAGGAGGCTGAAGGCAGGAGTCACAGAACAGCTGCCAAAAGGCTGTGTGGCTTTGGAGAAGTTGCTCAACATCTCTGAGTTTCAGTTTTCTCATCTGATGGAACCAGATGATTTCCAAGGCCCCTCTGCAATTCCATTTAATTGCCAAAAGAATTCTTGGCACTACAAAAGACACAGTGTTGGAGGGAGCTGTGTTACAAGAGATGGAATAAAGCAGATGTTCAATATGGAAGATGTTACGGATGGAATGTTCTGGTGCTGAGGAAGTTCATCAAATGGAGAAATAACACTGTGGACCCAGAGAACAGGAAGGGTTCTTAAGTGTCAGCAAGGAAACTAGAGAGGTCAGTGCGGACTTGGCCAAAGTCACTCACAGAGCTGGTGGCCGAGTGAAAGGAGGACCCAGGACCCCCATCTCCCCATTTACCACCCCTCCCCCCTCTGTCCCAGGCTGCTTCATGGGCCCAAGTTTAGCAAACCAAACTTTACTGGCAGCTGTCCTCATTGGCTGACAGAAAGGTCACTTGAGAGCACCATTTGTTTTACTGGAGCAGTGGGATCTTTGAGGACAGACAGAGCCTTTATGATAGGAGACAACATGATCCCCATGAACATGACCCCAAATGGGGTCAATAGTTTACATTCATTGTCAGCCACACCTTAACCATATGACTCTACAAGGTCACCAGTTGGCCTCAGCCTTAACCAAACGATCAGGCTGGATTCGAGTTAATTTGGGCTTGGCCCATTTGGGCAAATAGTTCCACTCTTCAATTTTAGGGGTGCCCCAGAGAAGATATAGTTATGACTTGGAATCCTTACCTGCATGCTTACTGAGTTGTGGCTTCAGGGAAAAGTCAACATGTTCTGAACGATACAAGGAGTGTTACTTATGTTATCACAGTGCTAGGAACTGCGTGATGGAATCCCTGCTTTACAAAGAAACTTAGCCCAGATTCTTAGGGAGTTTGACCAGAGCTCCATAGTTAATATTCAGTGAATATAGGCTCTCAATCTAGGTCTGTTTAATTGCAGTGCCCCTGTTCTTTCTATGACAACATTTTCTTTCTAATGCAAACAATAATAAAATGAAAAACAAAACTAAAGTTTAAATCTCAAACTAGGGAAATGAAGAAAAGGGGGCAGATGGATGGATCAGTGGAAAGAAACAAGAATTAAGAAACCTGGGACCAGGGCTTCCCTGGTGGCGCAGTGGTTGGGAGTCCGCCTGCCGATTCAGGGGACACGGGTTCGTGCCCCGGTCCGGGAGGATCCCACATGCCGCGGAGCGGCTGGGCCCGTGAGCCATGGCCGCTGAGCCTGCGCGTCCGGAGCCTGTGCTCCGCAACGGGAGAGGCCGCAACAGTGAGAGGCCCGCGTACCGCAAAAAAAAAAGAAAGCTGGGTCCAAATTCCAAGTCTTGATCATTGTCTCATCCTCCTCATCAGCACATATTAGATATTATTGTACAACTAACAGCTACTGAGCACTCAGCCTTCAAGTTCTTTAAACATATTTCCTGCACTTTACACATATTTCCCAGACAGTGACACAATAAACAGCTAAAGCGATCGTTCCCCTGTTATATTTCAGGAAACTGAAGCACAGAGAGAAGTAACACGACCAAGATCATACAACTCATGGATGGCAGATCTGAGGGTGACAACCCTGCCCCCCTTCTCAACTTCAGATGACACCAGACCTGCCCATCACTGCCCAATGCAGGCTCTAGAACTGTTCAGATTTCCTGGACCAATCACTTTCCTCTCCTCTCCCCAGACATCTGCTTCCTCATCAATCAAACAAGGAGGCTAGACTAGATGAGTTGTAGGGTCCTTTCCAAATCTAACATCTGCTGATTCTATGTAAGACAGGAAGACTTAAAAAAAACCACATGATTACAGAGAAACAAGAGTAAGAAGGGAAAGGAGGGGGAAAAGAAGAAGGAGAAGGAGGGAGAGCAGGAAGGGGAAGAGGATAGAGCAGGAGAGTGGTGGCAGCCTCCCTCCCACTGGTCCTTCCCCCAGAGGAGTCCTCCACACTTTGGTCAGCAGAATCCTCTCAAAGCAAAGGGCCCTGGTTTTTGAAGGCGCTGAGAGGCATTTGAGAGCCAGAAGTTCAAGCCCTGTGTTCTGGAGACAGAGAAAACAGGCTTCAGTTTGGGTTTGGCTCCAACCAGCTCTGTTTCCTCAGGTGAGTCACTGCTTCTCCTGGACCTCAGTTTCCTTATTTCTAAAATGATGGTCTCCGTAACCACAAATTCCCCTTTTGCTCTTATGGACAGTGATTCTATCAAAAGAATAAGCTTCCCTCCTCTCCAGTACTTCCTCCACTGAACTCTGACATGTTTTACAGTGAGAGCTTGTCTAGGTTTAAACATGTAAGACTACCATTAAACTGACTTTTATAGAGCGGAAGTACCTTAAATGTACATATATATATGCCATCCACCCCTCAATAGTCACTCATGCGTTTATTTGGTCATTCCCTCCACTGACAAACATTTTTTAGGGCATTGTGAAAGTAATATTAGTTACCATTTATTGTGGGCCTGGCATTTTGCTAGGTACTGGAGATAAAGATATGATAGTCTAGAATTTCAGCTCAAGAAACTAGCTAATGGGGTGGGTGATGGGAGTGGTATGGAATACAGTATGAGGTACGTGTGTGAATTACTGTATTAATTTTGCGCCATCTATCGGAACCATCATCCATCAGGATCCATCCTTCAGCAAGTTATGTTATGGAGAGAGCAGAGGTTTAAGACCTCTGAACCTGAGTCCAGATGCCTAGCTCTGTTACCCTTGGCCAGTCTTTCTCCATGTGGGACTTTACTGGGTTGTGGAAAACCCACTCAAAATGTCTTAAGAATAAAAATGTGTCAGAATACAAGAGGTCCTATGATAGGATGGATCCTGGGGTTGGCTAATTCTGCCTTCAGTGATATTGACAAGGGCTTTTCCATCTCCCAACTTTGCATTCTCTGAATGTCGGCTTGGGCCTCATGCTACCTCCCTCTTGATGACAGTATGACTGCTGCTGCACCAGGTATCATGTCCAGCAGGAGAAGAGGGCCATCTCATCCTTGTACTTTTTTTAAAGAGAGAAAACAGGCCCCAGGAGCTCCTCAATATATCTTCATTCATTACTGTTGGCTAGACTGAGTCACAACTCCACTCCTAAGCCAACCACTGGAAAAGGGATTGGGAGTACCAGAATTGGCTCAGGCTAACTGAGATTCATTCTAAATTGTTGAAAGGTCACCTTCCCTGAGGGATGGATACCCAAGCACAAATGCAGTCCTGTTAGTGAGCCAGCCATTTCTGCTACAGAACCTTCCATTCCTCAGTTGGAAATAGGAAAAGTAACCATTGCTCCTTTGCAGAACCAGAACTGTTACCAGTATTAAAAGCATGTAGCAACATTTTCTATAGTTTAAGCACTCTGCAGATATAAGATACTAGTATCCCTCTAATATAAAGAGCAGAGGCTCTCAAACTGAGTGAGGGTCAGAGTCCCCTGGAGGGCTTGTTAAAAAGACTGCTGGATCTGTGTATGTGTGTGTAATTGAGTCACTTTGCTGTACAGCAGAAATTAACACAACTTTCTAAATCAACTATACGTTAATAAAATAAATTTTAAAAATTAACAAAGAAAGAAAGAAAACAAAAAGACTGCTGGGCTCTAGAGTTTCTGATTCAGTAAGTCTGGGTGGGGTCTGAGAATTCATCTATTCAACAAGTTCCCAGGTGATGCTGCTGATGTTGGTCCCGGACCACACTTCAAGAATCGTAGCTCTACACTATGAGCGTCTTGAGTGTAAGAAACAGGTTCTTGTTATATTTATCTCTCTAGTACTTCAGTGCCTGGCACATACAGTAGATGGTAAGTATAATAAGTAATATTTATTCTGTGCTCAGCACTATTAAACCTTTCAGAAACATTGATTCATTTAATCCTTACTGTAACACCATGAAGGAGGCACTTTTATTACCCTAATTTACAGATGGGTAAAGTGAGGCATAGAGGCAGGAGGCCAGTACATAGTGGAGTCTAAATTTAAACCCATATCCACCTAAATCAGAAACTGTGCGATTACCTAAGACTTTATCCTGAATATACTAAGCAGTTGGTAATTGTTTGTTGAATGAATGTATATATGAATTAAATATCCTCAAAGAAGGAAAAATAACAGGGTGATATGTTTATGAGGCAAGAGAGAGAAGGTAGGACAAAAGCATGGACATCTTCCTGGGACTGTGGTCCAGGAAAAACCCTTGACATTTGGGATCCTGGGCAACACAGCAGGCCCCTCAGGGAGGGATGAGCCCCAGGGAGGAGGTGTGGAGCTGAGTCCCCTCCTTCACTAATTCACCTTGGCTTATCTTCCACTGACACAGCAGCCCAGCGTGAGAGTGTGATGGGAATAGAAGAGCAGCTAGGGGGCCTTGCTCTTCCCATTTTCCACCCTAGGCTGTCCATGCATTGCAGGGAGAATTCTGAGAGTGCATCTCTGGATGCGAAGGAAGCCCTGTTATAGATGTGCACTCACTCACCAAGTTACCAGGGTACCGTGTGGTAAATTGCTGCTGCAAAGCACTGAATGGTATCCTAGTGGCCTCACAGACTGACTATATCCCTAAAAGTGTTTAATTTATCTCTGGGGGGAATTTACACCCTAGGAAAAATCTAGTTAACCATATAAATGAATCTTCTAACCAGCCAAGATAGAAGATATGAAATCATAAAGCCAGAAGGCACTCCTCAAGAACAGCGGTTTCACCCACCCTCCTGGCACACTCTCACCACCCAGTCTCAGGCAAGGTTGACATCTTTGTTGATTTCAAAAGAGAATCAGGAAGGAGATTCCAGAACATTATTCCACCCATTGACCTTCAGAATATTTCTGTTCATCTAACTTAAACCCCTTCAGCTGGGGCTCATTTCAACCTTCCCAGCCTCCTGTGGAGATGGACACTCCATCGGCAGCACACTCTGAATCAGAACTTTCTGCAGCTTGATGACTGTCATTAAACTTCCAGTAGGTCTAAAGCTTTTGGGGTTAAGCCTCAGCTTAATGATTCTCCTTCTAATTCCTCAATGCAAAATAAAAATGCCAAGAATCACTCCACTGGAAACTTTCAAGAGTGCCACAGTCAGGATAGACTGTTATATGGTGGATGCAATCAACCGCCCAGTCTTAATAGCTTATAACAACCAACGATTGTGTCTTGCTCACCCTAATGTTCACTGCAGGTCAGAGGTGGGGATCTGCTCTTTGTAGTCCTATTTCAAATACTGCTGGTCAATGGACCAGTGGGAAATCACATAAGGGCTCTTCAAGCTTTCGCCTGGAGGTAACACTTGGCACCCTGTCCAGACTACATGGTCCAAAGCAAGTCACACAGGCTCGCCTTACTCAAGGCGGCAGGGAAGGGAAATCCCAACACGTTCCCAGAAGGGAGCCTGGGAAATATTTGGTGAATCAGCTAATGATGACCAGACCATAGGGGACATTCCTGTGTGGGAACTTCCTTGAAAGATACTTTTCTTCACGTTATCTGGAAGTACCTGGAGAAAAGTTCAGCCAAGTTGTAAGTATGTGTATGCCACAGGAAGATGAAACCACAGTTCTCTATTTTGGATGGGACGTGCACTTTTGGGGGAACTATGTCCATTCCCACAAATTAACATTCCTACTTCCTACAGTGGTAATCCATTCAAGGGCTGACAGAGAGGGAGATTTAAATCAGATGAGCTAGTGCTTGTTCTGTGTCATCCTGTACTACCTACCGAGAGTACAGAGTGAATACAAAATGTCCCTCGTCTTAAGAAACGTAGAGTCCATGAGGGACATCTTCAAATTAATAAATTAATTCATTGTAGTACAGTACACCATAATGGCTAAGTGCACAGGCTCCAGAATCAAAAAGACCTGAATTTGCACCCCTGGTTCTATTTATTCAAGTTTCATCTTCAGCGATTGTCCACAATCATAGTAACCTCCCCAAGAAGGCTTGTGAGAACTGAAGTAGGTAATCCATGCAAAACATTTATGACACATAGTAAATGCAGTGCTCAAAATAAACATTTTATTGGAATAAAGATGCAGATCATTGCAGGAGCACAGAGAGAGCCTCAGTCCTGGCATTAGGGATCACATCCTGAGAAAGCAACACCTGTGCTGTGTTTTGAAAGGTGAAAAGGAGTTCGTTAAGAAAAGAAGGAAGGTAAAAACTTTCTTAACAGTAAAGGTAACATAACCATGGTCTGGGGCCTAAATCAGAACCAGGGCAGAGCTGGACACAAACCCTTGCTTTGCCACTTGTTAGCTGTGTAGCCCTGGGTGAGTAGCTTCACCCCTCTAAGCCCCACTTTCCTGACATCTTTCTCCCTGGGCTGTTCTGGGTGTTACATCCCAAGCCGGTACTTGATAAATTGTAGATTAAATAAAGGAAGATCTGAGCACGTGCAAGAAAATGGAGTGTGAGATGCCAGTATTTTTGTCTACCCTCCGTTTTTACTGATGCCTCAAATCTACAGCAGAAAGCTGGAGATGCTCGCTCTCATTATTCCATGAACAGCAGGTGAAAAACAGCAGTTTCATTGGCTGAGGTGGAGGACAAGAGCAAGAATAGAGCTCTGTGTTTGTTTTTAGTTCTAAGTGGTAGCCACTTAGGTAGCAAAGGAAGGTAATTGACTTACAGGTCCCACTAAACTTGAGAGCTTTAGTTTGTGCCAGACGAAAATTAAATAATTAGCAAGGAATGTTCACTTCCAACATCCTTGGACAACTGCCTATTTCTCCATAAAGATGGGCCCCCAGGGAATGCAGAAGGATGTAACTGCAATTAAATAGGCGCATAAACCTTGCAGAGAGCTGTCACCACGGTGCCAGGGCTTAGTTGGGCTCTATTCTAGATAACTCACCATCCCCCATTCATAGTACGCTCCAAGGGAAAATGTATCAAAATGGTGGCTAGCACTCCTGGATTTGCCCATTCTTAAGAAATAGAAGTTAGGTCTTTGGTGACGCAGTGGTTAGGAATCTGCCTGCCAATGCAGGGGACAGGGGTTTGAGCCCTGCTCGGGGAGGATCCCACGTGCCGCGGAGCGACTAAGCCCGCGAGCCACAACTACTGAAGCCCGCGCGCCTAGAGCCCTTGCTCTGCAACAAGAGAAGCCACCCAACAAGAAGCCTGCACACCGCAACGAAGAGTAGCCCCCCCCAGCCCCGCTCGCCGCAACTAAACAAAAGCCTGCATGCAGCAACAAAGACCCAAGGCAGCCAAAAATAAATAAATTTATAAAAAAGAAACAAAAGTCAAACAAAAGAGGATCTCCTAAAGAGTTGCCTGTGAAAGATGACAATTATGAAAATATGGCTGAGAGGATATAATGTTTTCTTTAAAGTTTCAAAGTCATAGGCCCAAATATGAAAGATGAGATGTGAAATGTATATATATCAACCTTCCTGAAATTCTCAGAATCACTACTATCTTGCCTATAAATGGAAATATGTGCCTCCTACAAACATTTGTTGAGCATTTACTATCTTCTAGGTCCAGTGTCAAGTCCTGTGACTATAATGCTGAATAGCACATAAGCCCTCTCTGTGTTTCTATATCATTCAGGATTAAGTTCAGCTACATATAACAGAAATCTAATCCAAAACAACAATGTTTTACCCTAGTTAGGAGTTAATTTTGTTTCTTGGGTACAAAAAGAGAAGTAGCAGGCAGTCCAGGATTAAAATGCCAGCTCAACAAATTCAGGGACCCAGGCTACTTCTGTCTCACTGCTCTGGGCTCTTTAACATGATTCCACAGAGTCCAACATTTTTGCTTTAGCTCTGGCCATCATGCCACATCCTAGCCAGCAATAAAGAAGCAGAGGTAAGAAAGGTCATACAGAGGTAAGAAAGGTCATGCCCCCTACCTTTAAAGACATTTCATAAAAATCAGATACTTCCCAGCTTTCAGGAAGTTAGTAATTATATAGTCATGTTGGCTGGTCATGTACTTAGCTAAGAACTGGGAGTTCTGTTACTAAGGAGGAAGGCAAGAACTGATTTTGAGGGATAAATAACAGCTTTTGCCACAGGATTAAAGAGCTTGCTTTCTCTCTTTTCTCCACTGTCTTATTTATAACCAAAGCATCGAAGTAGCACCATTCTCCTCCAAGAGGAAGGAATAGCCCTGGGCACAAGTATGTTACAGGAAAAATATGTCTTGATTTTTTCCTATCTTTCAGATTATTAAGTCTTATATAAAAAACAGAACAGGAAAATATAAAAATATCAGAGAACTTTTAAGGGTGTCCCTCCAGGAAATAATAGTTTAAGCTCTTAAGGAAAAACAAACTTTGATGCTTACCTCATGCTGTAGATATTAAAAGGAATTTCATAAAGATTAAAAATTCAAATATGAAAAATGGAAGTATTCTACAATTAAATTTAGGATGTTACATACTTAATTTAGTAGTGGGGAAGGCCATAAACAGAACATACACACACATACATACAAACACACACATGCCATACCATGCACAGAGATGGCATATTAGGAAACATATTTAAACTATACACATAATAAAACATAATAACATCCTTAACATAAGAAAAAGATGAATGCTCCAAATTAAAACATGACAAAGGCAATGCACAAAACAATTATAATACAGTCAAAAACAAATAAAAAGATATAAAGGGAGAGAAAAATCACAATGAAAACTATTGGGGTTATTTGGCTCACATTCCACTCAATGAACCAGATTGCACTTGAGACAAGAGATGTTGGCCCTATCTCTCTATACTTCATGGACAACGTAAGGGATCTTCAAGAGTCATTTGGACTGTATCTGATTTTCTGTATTAAGTGCTATCTTAAGAATACAAGCATCAGGGGCTTCCCTGGTGGCGCAGTAGTTCAGAGTCTGCCTGCCGATGCAGGGGACACGGGTTCGTGTCCTGGTCTGGGAAGATCCCACATGCCGCGGAGTGGCTGGGCCCATGAGCCATGGCCGCTGAGCCTAAGCGTCCAGAGCCTGTGCTCCGCAACGGGAGAGGCCACAACAGTGAGAGGCCCGCATACCGCAAAAAAAAAAAGTATACAAGCATCATATGAAATGCAACTTCTCTTTACCCAGAGTTGGTGAAGAGTTGGGGAGACAGACTTTCTCACACACAGCTGGTGGGAAATATAAGTTGATAGGCGCTTTCTGGATGGGAATTTGGCAATGTATGAAGCTCAGAGGCCTGGGAGGTGTTTAAGAACTCTAGCTTGTTCAACAAGCAAGGGGAACAGACTGTTAGCAAAGTTGGGTAACAACTTAGTGAAGCAGTTCAAGAAGACAGGCTTGGTAGTTGGCCGCGTTTAAACATTCTGGTGATGTGTCTCAATAGAGAAGTAAGTCTATAAACCAGTATTTTTCAGGTGGGTCTTGGGCATCTTGGTGGTCTCTGGTAATCTAGCAAATGTTCTCCAGGTCTTTTGTGGTTTCAGAGGAAAAGGTTTTTAAAAATTCTGTTTATATACATTTGAAATATGGGCTTAATTAAGATTTTCTAGAAATTGAGTTATACTCTGAATCACTATATTCTTAAATGTTGGTTATGCACTACTAGAATTATATTAGTTATTCTGTCTTGGCTAATTTCAGGTAATTTGTATAGTTAATATTGGCTAAAACTTTTTTTTTTTTTTTTTTTTTTTGCGGTACGCGGGCCTCTCACTGTTGTGGCCTCTCCCGTTGCAGAGCACAGGCTCCGTACGCGCAGGCTCAGCAGCCATGGCTCATGGGCCCAGCCGCTCCGCGGCACGTGGGATCTTCCCGGACCGGGGCATGAACCCGTGTCCCCTGCATCAGCAGGCAGACTCTCAACCACTGCACCACCAGGGAAGCCCAGGCTAAAACATTTTTTTAATGTCTCTTGTATGTTATCATTTTTGTGAAATATGCATTTATTACTGTTACTCTATTATTATAGTTCCAATAACTTGAAATGATCACTAATTCAGCAGTCACTGACTGAAGCACACGAGTGGTGATAAAATAACAAACACAATTCAGAATAATGTCTGAAACGTGAAGAGTGAACAGCCCCAGTGCAAACAGAAGCTGTGCATCTGTGTGCTGGGACAACATGTAGTTACAAGTGTGATGATTTTTCACACACATTCAAAAAAGGAAAAAGATAATAGAAAGAATTATGATGAATCTGAAAATTAGATTTTATTGAGCCAGCCAGCCACTCACTTTCAATTCTGAATGTTTTTTCTGATACGAAATTGTCAAATAGTGGTATGAAACTGCCACATAAAAAAAATCCCTCTAAACACACTGACTTCTCTAGTAAATACATTTAGATTTTCCATAGTAAACACAAAATAATCTTTCCAAAATAAACACAAAATAAACACAGAACTGATGTACACTGTTGCTAAAGGCAAAGAAGAATCCAAAATTACAGAAGCATCCTTCAAAGTCACATTCTCTATAGCATAACAAGGAGCAAGTGTCACTCCTGAAAGAAAAGCTTATAAAGTAATCCCCAATATAACAAATATACTTAGAAAGAACAAGCTATCGGTAAAATTCCTTTATCAAAGGATAAAGATGGACATGGCAAAACAACAGTGGCATACAATGTAAAAGAACAATTATTCTCGCACAATTGGAAAAGAAACAGCAATATGTAGCATACAAATCAGGTCCTGACATATTATGGTATACATATGAGGAAGAAGTGCTTGATAAGCTTTTGTTTGTGAATCATTAAAAAATTCATGCACAGGCGTTTAGGTAATGGCATTTTCTGAACTAAGATTAAACTGGAAAAGGTACATTGTAAAAAATACTGATGGAACACCAGGCATGTATGCAACAGGATGTATTTCCACAGACACACAAAGATGTTTTACATGAACACCAGTCCACAGACCGATTTATTCAAAACAGGCAATTGGGAGTGAACAATGCTCCTTTTGATCTTGATTAAATACTGAAGGAAATATTGACCTCTGTGAATATAAGCAAATCAGAGCCACCAAGCACATTTTTTTTTCAATTTGCTGTGCAAAGAAATGGGCAGTAGATACAAGAATGTTCTCCTACGCTGATGTATGCTTGCTGTGAAAGGGAAAGGCACGCACCTGAGTTTTTAAAAGCTTAACCTATCCAATGCCATCTTGAAAAAGAAGAGTAAAGTTAGAAAACTTACTCTGACTTGGAAGCTTACAATAAAGCTACAATAATCAAGATAGGGTGGTGCTGGTATAAGGAACAAATAGATCAATGGAACAGATTAGAAAGCCCAGAAATAGACCCACACTTATGTCATCAACTGATTTTTTTTTTTTCAAAACATGTTTTTGTATTGAGATAAAATTCATGACATAAAATTCATTATTTTAAAGTATACAATTTTAAATTGTGTGGGTTTTTAAAGTAGATTTGCAATGTTGTGCAACAATCACCATTACCTAATTCCAGAGCATTTCCATCGTTCCAAAACAAAACCTGTACCTGTTAGCAGTCACTCCTTGTTCCCTTCTCCCTTATTCCCTGAAAACCACTAATCTAGTTTCTGTCTCTATGGAGTTCCCTATTCTGCATATTTCATATAAATGTAATCCTATGATACGTGGACTTTATAGTGTCTGGCTTCTTTCAATTAGTGTAATATCCTCCAGGTTCATCCACATTGTACAATTAGTATAATATTCTCCAGGTTCATATTAGTACCTCATTCCTTTTTTACGGCTGATAATATTCCACTATACAGATATACCACATTTCATTAATCCTTTCATCCAGTGATAGACATTTGGTTTTTTTCCTATTGTTTGGCCATTATGAATAATAGTGCTATAAACATTTGTTTTAATATGAACATATATTTTCAATTCTCTTGCATATATAACTAAGGAGAGGAACTCTTGCCTCATATGGAAACTTGAAGTTTAACTCTCTGAGAAACTACCAAATAGTTCTCCCAGTGGCTATACTATTTTCTACTTCCAACAGCAGTGTATGAAAGTTCCAGTTTCAACAAATTCTTGCTGATACTTCTTATTTTTCTATTAAAAACATTACTATGATTACAGCCATTCTAGTGGGCATGAAGTGGTATCTCATTATAGCTTTGATATGCATTTCCATAATGGCTAATGATGTTGAGAATATTTTCATGTACCTATTGGCCATTTGTATACCTCCTTTGAAGAAATGTTTATTCAAATTCTTAGACCATTTTTTCACTGTGTTTGTCTTTTTATTGTTGAGTTGTAAGTATTCTTTTTATATTCTGGATATTAGACCCTTAACAGATACATGATTTGCAAATATTTTCTCCTATCCTGTAGGTTGCCTTTTTTTTCTTGATAGTGACCTTTGATGCACAAAGTTTTAAATTTTGATGAAGTCCAACTTATCCGTTTTTATTTTTGTTGTTTGTGCTGTTAGTATCACACCTAAGAAATCATTGCCTAATTTAATATTATGAAGAGATACATCCATGTTTTATTTTGAGTGTTTTGTAGTTTTGGTTGTTGATATTTTGAGATAATTTTTACATATTGTGTGAGGTTGGGATCCAAATTCATCCTTTGTACGTGGATATTCAGTTGCCTGAACACCATTTGTTGAAAAGTATATATTTTCTTCCACTGTATGATCTTGCCAACCTTGTCAAAAATCAATTGGCCATAGATGTCTGGGTTTATTTTTGGACTCTCACTTCTATTCCTTTGGTCTATAAATCTATCCTTCTAATAGTACACTGTCTTTTTTTTTTTTTTTTTTTGGCTGCATTGGGTTTTTTGTTGCTGCTCACAGTCTTTCTCTGGTTGCAGTCAGTGGGGGCTACTCTTTGTTGTGGTGCGTGGGCTTCTCATTCCGGTGGCTTCTCTTGTTAGGGAGCACAGGCTCTAG
The DNA here is from genome assembly GCF_039906515.1 of Pseudorca crassidens. Lineage (NCBI taxonomy): Eukaryota > Metazoa > Chordata > Mammalia > Artiodactyla > Delphinidae > Pseudorca > Pseudorca crassidens. The sequence goes on from NC_090296.1 coordinate 109,759,821, forward strand.
GTGCGCGGGCTTCATTAGTTGTGGCATATGGGTTCAGTAGTTGCGGCACGCAGGCCCTAGAGTGGGCATGCTTCAGTAGTTGCAGTGTGTAGGCTCAGTAGTTGTGGCTTGTGGGCTCTAGAGCGCAGGCTTGGTAGTTGTGGCACACAGGCTTAGTTGCTCCGCGGCACATGGGATCTTCCTGGATCAGGGATTGAACCTATGTCCCCTGAGTTGGCAGATGGATTCTTAACCACTGCGCCACCAGGGAAGTCCCAGTACACTGTCTTTATTACTGTATCTTTAAAGTAAATTTTTAAATCAGGAAGTGTGAATCCTCCAATGAGTCTGCTAATCTTTTTCAAGATAATTTTGTCTATTTGGGGTTCCTTACATTCCATATGAATTTTAAAATCGGCCCGTCCATTTATGCAAAAAATGCAGTTGGAATTTTGATAGGGTTTGCATTGAATTTGTAGGTCAATTTGAGGAGTATTTCCATCTTAAAAATATTATGCCTTCCACTCATGAATACAGGATATTGTTCCTTTTATTTAGGCCTTCTATAATTTCTTTCAGTAATATTTTATAGTCTTCAGTGTAGGGGTTAAACTTATTCCTAAGTAGGTTATTCTTTTTGATGGCATTATAAATTGAATTGTTTCCTCGACTTCATTTTTTAATTGTTTACTGCTAGTATATAGAAACACAACTGATTTTCTACATCGATCTTGTATCCTGTAACTTTGCTTAACTTATTAGTGTTAATATATTTTTTCTGGATTTGTTGTCATTTTCTATATATAAGACCATGCCATCTGCAAATAGGGATTGTTTTTACTTCTTCCCTTCTAACAGGTATGCCTTTTCTATACTTTTCTTGCCTAATTTCCTTGGTTAGAACTTCCGGTATAATTTTGAATGGAAGTGTTAAGAGCTGACATTCTTGACTAGTTTATGGTATTAGAGGGAAATCTTTAAGTCTTTGATTATTAAATATGATGTTAGCTGTGGGTTTTTCATAGATATCTTTCATTAGGTTGAGGAAGTTCCCTTCTATTCCAAGTTTGTTAGTGTTTTTATCTTGAAAGGGAGTTGCATTTTCCCAAATACTTTTTCTGAATCTATTGAGATGATCAGTTTTTTCTTTAATTTCTTAATACGTATTACATTGATTCAATTTTGTATGTTGAACCAACCTTGCATTCCTGAGATAAATCCCACATGGTCATGGTGTATAATCCTTTTAATATGCTGCTGAATTCAGTTTGCTGGTATTTTGTTGAGAATTTTTCCATCTATATTCACAGGGGATAATGGTCTTTAGTTTTCCTTTTATATGTTTTGTTTGTCTGCCTTTGGTATTAGGATAGTACTGGCGTCACAGAATAAGTTAGGAAGTATTCTCTTCTATTCTATTTTTTAGAAGAGTTTGACAAGGATTGCTATTAGTTCTTCTTTAAATGTTTGGTTGAATTCACCAGTGAAATCATCTGGTCATAACTTTTCTATGTTGGAAATTTTTTGATTACTAAGTCAATCCTTTTACTTGTTATTGGCCTTTTCAGGTTTTCTATTTCTGCTTGAATGAGTTTTGGCAGTTTGTGTATTTCTAGGAATTTGTCCATTTCATTTATCTACTTTGTTGCCATATAATTTGTTGACATACAATTATTCATAGTAATTTTTTGAATCCTTTTATTTCTTTAAATTCAGTAGTAAGAGCCCCTCTTTCATTTCTGATTTTAATAATTTCTTTCTTTCTTGTTCAGCCTATCTAAAGGTTTGCCAATTTTGTTGATCTTTTCAAAGAACCAACTTTTGGCTTACGGATTTCCTGAATTGTTTTTCTATTCTCTATTTTGTTTATCTCCATTCTAATATCTATTATTTCATTTCTTTTTCTTGCTTTGGGTTTAGTTTGCTGTTCTTTTCTAGTTCCTTAATGTGGAAAGTCAGGTTATTGAGTTGAGATTTCTCTTATTTTAATGTAGGCATTACATTATAAATTTCTTACTGAGCACTGCTTTGAAATGCTCTGTTTCTGTTTTGATTTATCTCAAAGAATTTTCTAATTTTTCTTGTAGTTTCTTCTCTCTAACCCATTGGTTATTTAGAACTCTGTTGTTTAATTTCCACATATTTTTGAAGACTCCAAATTTCCATTTTATGTTTTTTTTTTTTTTTTAATTTTGTTTTTTTGCGGTACGCAGGCCTCTCACTGTTGTGGCTTCTCCCGTTGCGGAGCACAGGCTACGGACGCGCAGGCTCAGCGGCCATGGCTCACAGGCCCAGCTGCTCTGCGGCATGTGGGATCCTCCTGGACTGGGGCATGAACCCATGTCCCCTACGTCGGCAGGCGGACTCCCAACCACTGCGCCACCAAGGAAGCCCCAAATTTCCATTTTAAATTGATTTATAATTTCATTCCATTGTGATCTGAGGATATAGCTTTGCATGATTTCAACATTTCAAAATTTGTTGAGGCTAGTTTTGTGGCCTAACATATGGTCTACTCTGGAAAATGTTCCATGTGCACTGGAGAAAGATGTGTACTTTGCTGTTGTTGAGTAGAGTGTTCTATAGAGGTTCACCTGATTTTTTACAAAAGTAAAGAAGTAATCCAGTAGAGAAAGCAAAGTCTTTTCAATAAATGGTGAAGGAAAAACTGGATGTCCATTCAGAAAAAAAAAAAAATTAAGAAAAAAAATTAATCTCTACCCTTCCCTTACATAATACACCTAAATTAATTCAAGATAGATAATAAGCTTAATGTAAAAGCTAAAACTTTAAAACTTATAGTAGAAAATATAAAATAATATTTTTCTGTGACTTGGGGGTAGGCAAAATTTTCTTAGACAAGTCACAGAACACAATAACCATAAAAGAAAAAATGAATATTAGACTTCATTGCAATAAAAACTTCTGTTCATCAATTGACACAATTAAGACAATAAATAGACAAGACATAGACTAGGATAAAACATTCACAAAAATATATGTGTCTGGCAGAAAATTGGTATTCAGGATGTATAAAGAATTTCCACAAGCCAATAATAAACAAATTCACAAAAATATTTGAACAAATATTCTACATAGGAAGATATACAAATGGCTATGAGCACATGGAAATGTGCTAACATCATCAGGAAAACGCAAATTAAAGCCATAATGAGATACTACCACTATAAACTAGTTAACATGGCTAAAACTAAAAAGACTGACACCACCAAATGTTGGCAAGGCTGTGAAGCAACAGAGACCCTCACATACTGTTGGTGGCCTGTAAAAAGTGCTTTAATCATTTTGGGAAAATGGTCTGGTAGTTTCTTATCAAAGTAAATATACACTGACCTTAGATCCCAGAAATTCTACTCCTAGGTATTTACCTAAGAAAAACTAAAACATATATCTACAAAAAGATTTATACAAGAATGTTCATAGGTGCTTTATTCATAATATTCTCAAACTGGAAATGGCTCAGATGTCTGTCAACAGGAGAATGGTTAAATAAACTGTGATGTATTTGTAAAATGTAATAGAGCACAAAAATAGAAAATAATGGACTACAGGTATACCCAATGGCTTGGATGAATCTTTAAAGCATTATGCTCAGTGAAAAAGTTCTTAGAAAAATCAGTTCATAGTGTAGACTCTATGATTACACTTATATGAAGCTCTAGAACAGGAAAAATTAATCTATAGTGAAAAAAATCAGAATGTGATTGTCTCTGGATGATAGAGGTGGAAACTGTCTAGGAAGAGGCACAAGGAACTTCCTGGAGTGACGGTACTTTTCTACATATCAATAGAGGTTTGGTAACATAGGTGATTAGATTTGTCAAAATTCACAGAACAGTATACTGAAGATTTATACATTCATTGTATACAATGAATTTTATCTTTACTAGGAACTATAAAAGAAACTGAACTCCAGTTAATAATGTTTATGCTGCAATTTACTTTGAAATGTATCAGAAATGAGATGAATTAAGGTATGAATAGAAGTATGGATAGAGAGACACATATATGATAAAGCAAATAAGGTAAAATGTTAACTGTAGAATCTAGGTAATATATGAGTGGCCACAGTACAATTCTTTCAACTTTTCTGTATGTTTGAAAAACTTTCATAATAACATATTAAGATGTGTCTAATAAAAGTAAATAAAATAATGATTCTCATAAAGACCATTTCTATGAATTCAGGTGTTTTATCAGGTAGTATTTCTTAGCAATAATTTAAGCCTTTTGAATAAGATAAACCTATTATTTCAGGTTTTAAAAGATGCTTTTTAATGTCAAGGATAAAAGTTAGGATGTCTTACAAAGACCAGAGTGTGGTGCAAATAACATTACCACCAAGAATTTGACGTTTTCCATCACTTGATTTTCTACACTCATCAGATAATGTGAACCATAAGGACGTGCAGACATACTTTCCAAAATCAAATGCAACGAGAGCAAAATTGGGAATCCATTTGCTGCCATCTCTCAAGTTGAAATAGTCAACCTTCTGGCTTTTGAATGTGATATGCTCATTGATTTAGCATCTGACTGAATGATGAAAGTAGTTTTCAGTGGGAAATCTCTTCATAATTTCTATGTCCATATTCAATCCAGAGCCATTTGTCAGAATCACCAAAAACTTGCTGCCATTCCTGACAACCTGTGACTGTAAATTTGGATTTACTAATATAGTGAATAGAAAGAGCAAAAGAGAAATTGACTGGATACAGAACATGGCCTATGGCTCAAGTTATCTGTCAGATATTAATACAGTCTTGGCCCAGGTTCTCTAGAAAGCAGAGCCTAAGGCCAAAGATAATCTGTTAACATTTCATTGGGAAATACAATTCCAGGGAATTAAGAGTGAGGGAAATGGGAATTAATTAAGGGAAGGGGAGAGATCAAATACAGGGGAGCGCATTACTGAGGTGGCCAAATTCCATAATACAGATCAGTTGTTCATTCTTAGAGAGGTATCATCATTGAGGCCATATGAAACATACATGTTTCAGAACAACCCTGGGCAGGGGAAGGTAAAGAGGGATGGAAGTGGGAGAAAGGTTGACAAATTTATCTCCTGGTTCCCTTTTGATTTCCTCCTCCAGTGTTTGAGGTCCATTTAAAAGGTGGCAACTCTCCTTTGGCCAAAGTCTCCATGGGTCCATTCCAACAAGTACACAGGTGTGGCGTCCTCTCCTTATCAGTTGACAACATACACAGGGGCTCCTTAAGCATGCATTTGGTGGCAGCGGCTAGGCTTTATAATCTTGAGAATGGAGTGAGCTATGGCTAAAGCAACTTTGGTCAGGAGGTAAGGCAAATAGCCACTGTAAGTGGGATTGGGTAGATCTGGGGAAGTTCATAGTAGGCCTGGTACAGATAAGTTGGTGATAGATTGTAAACAATACACACTTGACATAAAAGGGACTGACATAAAAATATCATTAATGTTTTAGTTTGAAAATGTTAATATTTTATTATAAAAATTATGATAAATCTTTTAAAAATTAACCTAGGGGCTTCCCTGGTGGCGCAGTGGTTGAGAGTCTGCCTGCCAATGCAGGGGACGCAGGTTCATGCCCTGGTCTGGGAGGATCCCACATGCCGCGGAGCGGCTGGGCCTGTGAGCCATGGCCGCTGAGCCTGCGCGTCTGTAGCCTGTGCTTCGCAGCGGGAGAGGCCATGGCAGTGAGAGGCCCGCATACCACACACACACAAAAAAAGTTAACCTAAAATTAGTTGTCTTTACGTAGACATAAAGAATAGCCTTTAAGTGGTATTTGGTGGGCAGATATTGGAGAAATTGAGTTCTATACTGAGGTCCTTCATGTTTAGTATGGAAGAATTCATGTCATTTAGTTCATTGTATTGTGAGTATCGCAAGGTATTTTTTCCATTATTTAGTCATGTGTACTTTATAACTGTTTCAAGAGGAACAAAACCAATAATAGTGACCAAAATTATAAAATAAAGTATGTAACCTTGTAATAATAGAAATACTCCATAATAGAAAACTTAGGGTTCATTAGTTTCACTCACATTTTTATTTTTCCTGTGTGCAATTCAGTGTTCTTTTTGTCTATCTGAAAATTGAAATCTTTGTTTAATTCTGCAAAATTTCAGCTAACATCTCTTCAACACTGCTTTCTGCAGTTCTGTCCTTTGTTTCTTGAACTTCTAATATATATTACAGTTTCTTATTCTATTATCTGTAATTCCTAAATTCTCTTTCATATTTTTTTCTTTCTCTCTCCATTCTGCAATCTGGATAAATTCCTCAGTATTATCTTTCCAATCATCAATTCTCTTTTCAACTGTGTTGGTCAGTGTGGTGTTTATTCTGTCTTGTGAGTTCTTACTTTCCATGGCTACATTTTTCATTTCTAGGATTTCTATTTGGTTGCTTTAATAGTCCTCTGTAACTTCTTTACTATATTTATGATTGTCATTGCTTCCTTAATCTCTTTATAGACCTTAAACATATTTATCTTGAAATTGCTTTCAGAATCCTTTTTTATATGTATTTCTTCAAAGTCAAATTATTTTGGTTGATGAGGTATCTTTTGCACCTCAGTTTTCCACATTAGCTTTGACATTTTGCAGGCAAGTTCATTTGTGTGAAAGTTTCGTTATGTTTTTCTCCCTGATCTCAGTCTTCTCTATTGGACTTTTTGTTTTTTTCCTGGTTGCCTTCATAGAGGCCCTCAGTGTAGAGTCCCTCGTTCAGAAACAGGTTTCATACTTGTAACCCCTAAATTCTTGTCCCATGGGACTAGATCTTTAATTACTCAGCTATTCAGCAGACCCACATAAGAGTTTAAACCTTTTCAACCTCAGTTCACTGAGACAGCCCTACTCTAGAACCTTTTTCACAAAGTGAGTCTAAATATGATCTGTCACCATGAATAGCTGTTTGATTCCTTTCTCCTGGAATGAAGCCTGGCTGCCATTTTATGCTTCTATTCTGGAAGCAGAATAGAAGATCAAGGTTTCAGATGCCACTTGCCTTTAGGTGTTTCTGATCTACATAAATGTTTGTCTACTTTTTCAGTGATAGAGCTTTTAAAATTACTTCAGTGGAAATATATTATTAGGCACTGTTATGCATTTGGAGTATGAATGTGCAAGTTCTGTGATCACACATCTCAACATATTGAGTGAAATTCAAAACTGTGACATAAAGTAGCATCATTCTGATCTGGAACATGTTAGATTATTAGAAATGTGATTTATGTATTAAATCTTTTAAAGATGCAATACTTTTTAAATATGAAATGAACTTTTAGGATTAAGTCCAGAGGAAGTAATTAGGCATGTGCAAAAAATTTGCCCTCTATGATATTCATCACAGCATTACTTATAAACTAACAAACAAATAAAAAAGAAACAACCTAAGTGATCAACAATAGAAAATTTTAGGAACAATACATGCACATGAGGAATTTTCACATAGTTATTAAAACAGTTTACAAACAGTTCATTTAGTAGCATCCCATGTGTGCATATGTGTATTTAATGAAAGGGAATACAGCCAAACATTGACAGTAGTAATGACAAGAGGGTGAAAATATGAGTGATTTAATTTTTTTTCTTTTTTAACTTGTCTGTGTGTTATTTTTGTTTTTAACTAATTCTAAAGTTTCTCAAGTTGGACACTTTGTTATCTGAGTTTTCATTTCTTATCTGAAAAATAACACTAAATTCTTCATAACATTATTATAGGATTAAATGAGATAATTTATGTTCATCAAGTCTGCATTTCTTTTGTATCTTGGAAAAGTGACTTAGCTTCTTTACAGTTCTGTTTCCTTATATGTAAAAGAGGAATAATTATACTATACTAAAAATCATAGGATGGTCAAACGGATGGAATTCTGTGATTAGTACAGTATCATGGTAGTCAATACTACTGCTGTTGCTGCTGCTATTACTTTTGCTGTTTTGTTTTTGCTATTGTTTTTAGCCCCTTCAATGCCTCTCCTTAACAGCCTTACTGGTCCTAACTCTCATTTTCTCAGGGATATGTTTGAGCATTGAACTGTTAATTGACGGTAATAACTGAATGTGCCTCTTCTCCTGATAATATATTTATAACAGGAATACTTACTATAATTAATATAAAAAATTAAGAACTTTAACCATTAATACCACTACTTCTTGGCGAAGGGCAGGAGGAGAGAAATTTGGAGCCTATGAACCTTGGGGCAACCCCATCAGATTGTGTGCCCTTCCTGGGCTGAGGAAGGATGCCCAGGATAACATTCGGAGATTTTATGACTTGCACAATGTATTCAAGTACCAAAAGCTGACAAGTCCTTATAAGGCTAGTAAATTAGACATAGTAATGAATTATAACTGAATAACGAAAGCAAACAATAACTCTGTTGTATAATACCTCATTACATTATGAAAGAATTTATGTTCAATCATGCCAGGAACTTTTGTGTAAAGGAAAACAGGGTTGACTAGTAGGTGTTTCCTATCCTTGGGAATGAATATTTAAGACAGTCTCCACGATGTAACTATGAACCCAGGAGATGTGGAATTGTATCTTAAAAAGCATACGAGGCTTCCTTGTTGGATCCATAAAAAATAAAAAGATATACTTTCAAAAGTGTCATAATGCACAGGTGGGACTTCCAGGTTTGCAGAACAATGGTAAACACCTGATTATAAATCTTTTTTTTCCTCCTTTCCCCCCAAACATAAAATCAACAAAGAGAACAAATAAAACTACTCAAAAACACACACTTTATGCATTGCTAGGAGAAAGAAAACTCTACCACCTTCAAATTAACTGTGAGTAGGAAAATAAATTCCAACAGGGATCTTGCTGTCTATCCACTGCTGCAAGACTGCAGATGCAGAGTGGGTGAGGAGAAGCTTAAAAGACTCTGATTAAAAAAAAGCAGAGGAGAGTGGACAACTTAGAGGAAGCTCTGACAAAATCACCTGGAAAAACAGAAAGTATAACAGTAAATGATGAAATATGAACACAAATAAGGGCTTGGTCATTCAAAGCCCAGGCTATGGGGAAGGGGCTTAAGAGTGTGCAGAACCAGAAGTGTCAGCTTTGAAGAAATGGTGCTTCTGGAGGAGAAGCAGATAAATATAGAGAAGGTGGTATCCCGAGGTAATAATGCAGTGATGAAAAAGAAGGAAATAAGAGAAAAATTAAGGATTCTTAAGAAGTGAAGGGAAACTAAATGTGAAATTCTTTCCCCTCCTCTGCCCACCAACAAAATCATCATTAAAAGAACCTTCCCCAAAGAATACAGAGCTGACAGAGAAAGTTGCTCTCTAACTAGGAAATCTAACCATGCAAGGGACAGGACTAATAAAAAAGCATACCATATCTACACAAAGTGACTGGAAAAAGTCAAATGATGTGAATAAAACTCTTCTGCTGCTGAAAAATCCCCCCACCCCAGAGAACCATAAATCTGAAGAAAACTTTAACACAGCATTCTAAATGGAATTAAATATCCTCAATCCAGACTGGGGTGAAGGGGACACCTTGAATCAGAAATATAAAAACTAAGAACCCAAATGGACAGAGAAAAGAAGAATTAAACATGATCTGATGGAACTCAGGAACAAAACAGATGAAAAAGACAAAATTATATCAGAAATAAAAACTTAATAAAGAGCAGTAAGGTAAACAGGTAAATAACCAAGAGAATGAAAGCAAGATTAAGAAAAAAGTAAAACAGGTTAGAGAGAAAGTGGTTGAAATGGAAGTCAGGCAAAGGAGATTGAGCATAAATATAATTGTGATCTGAAGAAGAAACCTGAAACAATAAATCAGGTGTAATATTTAATACTAAAATCTAAAAAAAAGCATTTCATAAATAAAAGAAGACCTGAATCAGGGCTCACTAGGTACTGTGGAGAATGATTTAGATATCTAAAAAATATTCTGGTAAAACGATTAGACTTTAAAGAAAAAGAAAACTCTTTAAGACCTCCAGGCAAAAAGATAAAATCGAATACAAAGGCAAGAGGATCAGAATGGCATCGTATTTCACAAAACTACCTACCAGGCAAGGCAACAGAGG